>NC_086448.1:605223869-605590536 GCF_028390025.1 Pseudophryne corroboree | reverse complement strand
CGCCCTCATCAAGGCACAGCGGCAAGCCTTCACTGATGAGACGCCCATGGCTAGCCGCTAAACAGGACGCTCATAGTCCTCCCCCACAAGGCATGGCACTACATGTCCCAGGCTGCCCTCTCACATCCCTGACAGCCCCAAGGTCTTCAAGCTATCCCTGCCTGGCTGCATGGGTTGGACAAGTAGTGAGTGAGTGTGTGTGTGTGTGTGTGTGTGTGTGTGTGTGTGTGTGTGTGTGTGTGTGTGTGTGTGTGTGTGTGTGTGTTGTGTGTCTCCTGCACCCTGTCATTCATGACAGCCCTTGTCATCCTGGCATTCATGAGACCTCGCTGGATGCTTTATGTTAAGCTAACACTAGGCCTTAAACTTTTAAATAGTTTATATTAAAAAAAAAAAAAAATAACTCATGCCAATAATTAAAAATTCCAACGCCCTACCCCCTCAAACCAAACCCATTATTCAGATTCCGATATCCAATTGGTTGGATATGATATATGTCAGATGATGCATTATCTTACCACACAGCTGAACCAATTAGAAACTTAGAATATCAGGCAGAAGGACATTGATTATAAAAGCCAAGATCCACCCTTGCTTAGGCGCCATTTTGAGAACAGCGCTCATGAGTGTCAGCGTAAGTAATCTATATTTACCCACTGCGTCAGAGACCACTAAACCGGGTTTGCTGTATTCGATTGATTTTTGAGAAAAAGATATTTGTATTTCCTGTTAAGGTAAATTTCAAACTTTCATCTAATTCTATCCTTCGCAGTTAGAACAAAATATAGGTCGTTTCAGACAAATACAAACACACACACTCTTTATAAATGTTTCCTCCTCAAGATCTACATAATACCTAGTTCACTATCACTACCTGCTATGTTTTTTTAGATTAACTCCTGACAGTCAAATGCAGCAATCTACATTAATGTGTTACATCCATCTTCAAGATACCCTCCACTAACCATACCACACCTCGGCCCTGCATCCAATACAACCAATCGTACTACAGTTACTGGATCAGTTTTATCTGGCTTTGTAAACTTATCTGGTTTTGTGATAACATAGCTGTGTTTTATTGCCGTTTTGCAGTCAGAGTGCCTGACAGTACGTTCCCAATTACAAAATGGCGCCGATTAAAGTCCATGCTTGGCTGCCTGTTCATCATGCTAGACATCTAGCATCACTGCACTGATACACAGCTATGTCACCCAACACTTATCACATTGCAGAGCCCAGCAGGGTGTGGCAACTGTGTCTTGGATGTGAGGACGGATTATTGTCACAACATACATTTGTGCTATCCCACACAGATAAATACACTAGGGATGACTATCGTTCATCTATGAATCAAATTAATTCAAGGTTTATGACCGATGTAGAATACTTTTCCCAGCGATGGTGGAGAACCAATGTTTTCTGTACATCGCTGTCTCAGCCTAAACCAATATTTATGTATGTTATAAAAATATATATATATACATTTTTTATAACGATCGTAGTTTAGACCCCAGCACCCGTGACTCACCACCCCTGGTCTTTGACTGGTCGGCGGGTCTTTCATGGAAAGCTGGGATGGCCATTTATGACTGAAACCATATATGGTCTCCCATAGCACAGTTAGGGGTCTATTCATGTAGCATTGAAAAGCCCTGTTTTGCGTTAAACAGGGCTTTTCTCTGCCTACTGCAATTCACAGAGCGGGTAACCGTGTAGAAGTCTCTGACTTCTCCAGCGGTACCCCCGCTCTCTGCCTGAATCGCATCACCATACCTATGTATGGTGAGTGCGATTCATGAAGGTGTGGAAAGCTCTGCTTTCCGCTTCTCCATGGAGTCCAGGTTCGCCATCTCAGGACGGCGTAACCTGAACTGTAGTGCGTAGACATCATGGAAGCTCAATGCTTCCCTGATCGCTGCTCGGCACCTCGTGCTGGCTCCGCCCCCTGACCTCCCAGCAACCACTGCGGCCTGCCGGGAGGTCATCAAGTTGCGCATGCGCAAAGGGACCGTCGCTGGACTCCGCGCATCGCAGGGAGGGACCGCCGGAGAAGACCTCACCGCAGGAGCCCCAGACACCGCAGCGCATCGTCGGAAGTGTGAGTATACATGAATTGCTACTTATCACAGCTATACATCGCATCGAAGAGATGCGATGTATAGTGATAAGTAGCAATTATTTTTTCGTGTTATACATGAATAGACCCCATAGTGATCTATTCATGAAGCATTGAAAAGTGTGGAGAAGTGAGCAAGTGGAGAAGTTGTCCATGGCAACCAATCCGCTGCTATGTATAATTTTATAGAATACATTTTAGAAATGTTACTTAAAAACTGATTGGTTGCCATGGGCAACTTCACCACTAGCTCACTTCTCCACACTTTCCACTGCTTCATGAATAGACCCCTATGGTGCGGGCTTCCACTTGGAGCAGCAGCAGCAGTCGATAAACAGGAGCAGGACATTGTTAATTTTTTTTTTTTGGTGTGTGTGTGTGTGTGTGTGTGTGTGTGTGTGTGTGTGTGTGTGTGTGTGTGTGTGTGTGTGTGTGTGTGTGTGTGTGTGTGTGTGTTAGACAGCAACAGGGGGCATGGTGACATTGGACACAACTACTGGTGGAAAATCAACAAGGGCCACAACTACTGGGGCAAATCTACTCGGGGCACAAAAACAGGGCCCACAACTACTGGGGGCAAAGCAACAGGGTGCAAATCAACAAGTTGCACATCTACTGGTTAAAATCTACAAATGGCAAAGCAACAGGGGGCACAACTACTATGGCTAATCTACTTTCGATAAAGCAACAGTGGGAACAACTACTGGTGGCAAATCGACAGGGGCCTACAACTACTTGGGCTAATCTGCAGGGGGCAAAGCAAGAGGGGCCACAACTACTGGCGGCCAAGCAACATATACGTGTGTGTGTGTGTGTGTGTGTGTGTGTGTGTGTGTGTACAGTTATATATTATAGTTATGTTATCAATGTCCTACCCATTCATGAGTAATGTCCCTGCACCAAATCCTGTCTCTGATCATACCCCCAATCCTGCCTGCTTCCAACCCGATGTAGGTTTTTAGCGTGTGTGCAAGTTAGATAAAAACTTTAAAACGTATACTAATTTTGAGGCCATGTTTTGTATACATTTCATCCAAAGTTTCAACGGCGGAAGATTACCCATCATATATTGATTTTTTTTCGGATGTCCATCCCTACAAACGTGTGTGTAACCTATTCCCGGATCCATACAGTGTACGATAGGTATGTGCATTGGTGATACTAGTATAAATTTATAAAAAGGATGGTATATAAATTCTCAATGTAGTTTCAGTGTTCTGTGCATAGCACTCAATGGTTTTTAACATCTGTGTTTAATCACATTCACCAGTGCTTGTACATCTGCTATGTAAGAACCGGGGGTGGTTATAATATTTATAATATAATATATAATATAATATAATATAATATAATATAATATAATATAATATAATATAATATAATATAATACAATGTAAAATATTTCATAACAGAAAAATAAAATGAAAAAAAAAAAGAGAAATCTAAAACACGTTGTGATTCACAATGAAGGCAGGAAAGTGATCATACCCTTATATTTGGTGGGAGCCGCCGGTGTTGAGAAAGCAGAGTACCCCGGGAAAAACCCTGCTGTAGGCTCCAGAGTTTTGATTCACAAATGTGACCCAAAGCATGCAGAGATTGTCCGTCTTGATTATGGAATAAGGCACAGCATGGCAAATCCAACGCGTTTCTGGACTATGCTGTCCCTTTTTCAAGGTCTATATCAGGTTTGAATAATTTTAACATTGATGGTGAGAAACAGATGGTTTACTACCATCGATGGATGTTTCAAGGCTAGTGAATTATTTGTCATCTAAGTGTCAGTGCATGGCTCCAGATAAATTGAAAACATAATTCTTAATTAATAAATGCTTAATTTAAAAAAATTATAGAACATATATATAGAATTATTTAGTAATTCTTTGTATTTATTTATATTGTATTAGTTTTAAAAAATGGCAGAGGGTGGTAGCAGAAAACGAACCTCACTTACTCAAGATGAAGCTGAAACATCTCACAGTCAGAAGAGTCACAGTGATGCTTCTCATGATGAATATGAATCTCCTGATGAAGGAAGCATCCACAGGGCCCCAAAGTTCACAGATGATGAAACAGACACCCTCATTGACCAGGTTATTCATCATACATGTCAGCTATTTGGTCCCGAAGCTTTTAATGTACACCAGAAATTTAAAAATAATACTTGGGAAGAAATAGCAAAATCTGTGTCTACAGCTCGAGATATACATCGAACTCCTGAAAGCTGCAAAAAGAGACTACGTGACTGTAAGAGGAAGACAAATCATAAAGTAAAGTGTAGAAGAAAACTCCAAAAGGTTTGGGAGAAAAAACTAGAAGAGCACTTTAGAATGGTACAAGATGACGAGAGGCCAACCACTGGTTCCCAGGGTAACTATTTGACAACCTATAAATATGTATATAAATATATCTAGATAGATAGATATATATATTAGCGTATTGTCCATGAAAAATATCATTCCGCCAGATGTGTGTGTGTCTATATCTATATACACACAAACATAGGTGGAGTATCCCATATCCCAATATCTATAAATAACAAAAAAAAATGTAACCCAATAAATTTTAATGGGAGATTAAGATAGTGAAAAAATTGTTTTATGATGTCAAAAGTAGGGATGTGCACTTGAAATTTTTCGGGTTTTGTGTTTTGGTTTTGGGTTCGGTTCCGCGGCCGTGTTTTGGGTTCGACCGCGTTTTGGCAAAACCTCACCGAATTTTTTTTGTCGGATTCGGGTGTGTTTTGGATTCGGGTGTTTTTTTCAAAAAACCCTAAAAAACAGCTTAAATCATAGAATTTGGGGGTCATTTTGATCCCAAAGTATTATTAACCTCAAAAACCATAATTTCCACTCATTTTCAGTCTATTCTGAATACCTCACACCTCACAATATTATTTTTAGTCCTAAAATTTGCACCGAGGTCGCTGGATGACTAAGCTAAGCGACCCTAGTGGCCGACACAAACACCTGGCCCATCTAGGAGTGGCACTGCAGTGTCACGCAGGATGGCCCTTCCAAAAAACACTCCCCAAACAGCACATGACGCAAAGAAGAAAAAAAGAGGCGCAATGAGGTAGCTGTGTGAGTAACCTAAGCGACCCTAGTGGCCGACACAAACACCTGGCCCACCTAGGAGTGGCACTGCAGTGTCACGCAGGATGGCCCTTCCAAAAAACACTCCCCAAACAGCACATGACGCAAAGAAGAAAAAAAGAGGCGCAATGAGGTAGCTGTGTGAGTAAGCTAAGCGACCCTAGTGGCCGACACAAACACCTGGCCCATCTAGGAGTGGCACTGCAGTGTCACGCAGGATGGCCCTTCCAAAAAACACTCCCCAAACAGCACATGACGCAAAGAAGAAAAAAAGAGGCGCAATGAGGTAGCTGTGTGAGTAAGCTAAGCGACCCTAGTGGCCGACACAAACACCTGGCCCATCTAGGAGTGGCACTGCAGTGTCACGCAGGATGGCCCTTCCAAAAAACACTCCCCAAACAGCACATGACGCAAAGAAGAAAAAAAGAGGCGCAATGAGGTAGCTGTGTGAGTAAGCTAAGCGACCCTAGTGGCCGACACAAACACCTGGCCCATCTAGGAGTGGCACTGCAATGTCACGCAGGATGGCCCTTCCAAAAAACACTCCCCAAACAGCACATGACGCAAAGAAGAAAAAAAGAGGCGCAATGAGGTAGCTGTGTGAGTAAGATAAGCGACCCTAGTGGCCGACACAAACACCTGGCCCATCTAGGAGTGGCACTGCAGTGTCACGCAGGATGGCCCTTCCAAAAAACACTCCCCAAACAGCACATGACGCAAAGAAGAAAAAAAGAGGCGCAATGAGGTAGCTGTGTGAGTAAGATAAGCGACCCTAGTGGCCGACACAAACACCTGGCCCATCTAGGAGTGGCACTGCAGTGTCACGCAGGATGGCCCTTCCAAAAAACACTCCCCAAACAGCACATGACGCAAAGAAGAAAAAAAGAGGCGCAATGAGGTAGCTGTGTGAGTAAGCTAAGCGACCCTAGTGGCCGACACAAACACCTGGCCCATCTAGGAGTGGCACTGCAGTGTCACGCAGGATGGCCCTTCCAAAAAACACTCCCCAAACAGCACATGACGCAAAGAAGAAAAAAAGAGGCGCAATGAGGTAGCTGTGTGAGTAAGATAAGCGACCCTAGTGGCCGACACAAACACCTGGCCCATCTAGGAGTGGCACTGCAGTGTCACGCAGGATGGCCCTTCCAAAAAACACTCCCCAAACAGCACATGACGCAAATAAAAATGAAAGAAAAAAGAGGTGCAAGATGGAATTGTCCTTGGGCCCTCCCACCCACCCTTATGTTGTATAAACAGGACATGCACACTTTAACCAACCCATCATTTCAGTGACAGGGTCTGCCACACGACTGTGACTGAAATGACGGGTTGGTTTGGACCCCCACCGAAAAAGAAGCAATTAATCTCTCCTTGCACAAACTGGCTCTACAGAGGCAAGATGTCCACCTCATCATCATCCTCCGATATATCACCGTGTACATCCCGCTCCTCACAGATTATCAATTCGTCCCCACTGGAATCCACCATCTCAGCTCTCTGTGTACTTTGTGGAGGCAATTGCTGCTGGTCAATGTCTCCACGGAGGAATTGATTATAATTCATTTTAATGAACATCATCTTCTCCACATTTTCTGGAAGTAACCTCGTACGCAGATTGCTGACAAGGTGAGCGGCGGCACTAAACACTCTTTCGGAGTACACACTTGTGGGAGGGCAACTTAGGTAGAATAAAGCCAGTTTGTGCAAGGGCCTCCAAATTGCCTCTTTTTCCTGCCAGTATAAGTACGGACTGTCTGACGTGCCTACTTGGATGCGGTCACTCATATAATCCTCCACCATTCTTTCAATGGTGAGAGAATCATATGCAGTGACAGTAGACGACATGTCTGTAATCGTTGTCAGGTCCTTCAGTCCGGACCAGATGTCAGCATCAGCAGTCGCTCCAGACTGCCCTGCATCACCGCCAGCGGGTGGGCTCGGAATTCTGAGCCTTTTCCTCGCACCCCCAGTTGCGGGAGAATGTGAAGGAGGAGATGTTGACAGGTCGCGTTCCGCTTGACTTGACAATTTTGTCACCAGCAGGTCTTTGAACCCCAGCAGACTTGTGTCTGCTGGAAAGAGAGATCCAAGGTAGGTTTTAAATCTAGGATCGAGCACGGTGGCCAAAATGTAGTGCTCTGATTTCAACAGATTGACCACCCGTGAATCCTTGTTAAGCGAATTAAGGGCTCCATCCACAAGTCCCACATGCCTAGCGGAATCGCTCCCTTTTAGCTCCTCCTTCAATGCCTCCAGCTTCTTCTGCAAAAGCCTGATGAGGGGAATGACCTGACTCAGGCTGGCAGTGTCTGAACTGACTTCACGTGTGGCAAGTTCAAAAGGTTGCAGAACCTTGCACAACGTTGAAATCATTCTCCACTGCGCTTGAGACAGGTACATTCCACCTCCTATATCGTGCTCAATTGTATAGGCTTGAATGGCCTTTTGCTGCTCCTCCAACCTCTGAAGCATATAGAGGGTTGAATTCCACCTCGTTACCACTTCTTGCTTCAGATGATGGCAGGGCAGGTTCAGGCGTTTTTGGTGGTGCTCCAGTCTTCTGTACGTGGTGCCTGTACGCCGAAAGTGTCCCGCAATTCTTCTGGCCACCGACAGCATCTCTTGCACGCCCCTGTCGTTTTTAAAAAAATTCTGCACCACCAAATTCAAGGTATGTGCAAAACATGGGACGTGCTGGAATTTGCCCATATTTAATGCACACACAATATTGCTGGCGTTGTCCGATGCCACAAATCCACAGGAGAGTCCAATTGGGGTAAGCCATTCCGCGATGATCTTCCTCAGTTGCCGTAAGAGGTTTTCAGCTGTGTGCGTATTCTGGAAACCGGTGATACAAAGCGTAGCCTGCCTAGGAAAGAGTTGGCATTTGCGAGATGCTGCTACTGGTGCCGCCGCTGCTGTTCTTGCGGCGGGAGTCCATACATCTACCCAGTGGGCTGTCACAGTCATATAGTCCTGACCCTGCCCTGCTCCACTTGTCCACATGTCCGTGGTTAAGTGGACATTGGGTACAACTGCATTTTTTAGGACACTGGTGAGTCTTTTTCTGATGTCCGTGTACATTCTCGGTATCGCCTGCCTAGAGAAGTGGAACCTAGATGGTATTTGGTAACGGGGGCACACTGCCTCAAGAAATTGTCTAGTTCCCTGTGAACTAACGGCGGATACCGGACGCACGTCTAACACCAACATAGTTGTCAAGGCCTCAGTTATCCGCTTTGCAACAGGATGACTGCTGTGATATTTCATCTTCCTCGCAAAGGACTGTTGGACAGTCAATTGCTTGGTGGAAGTAGTAAAAGTGGGCTTACGACTTCCCCTCTGGGATGACCATCGACTCCCAGCAGCAACAACAGCAGCGCCAGCAGCAGTAGGCGTTACACGCAAGGATGCATCGGAGGAATCCCAGGCAGGAGAGGACTCGTCAGAATTGCCAGTGACATGGCCTGCAGGACTATTGGCATTCCTGGGGAAGGAGGAAATTGACACTGAGGGAGTTGGTGGGGTGGTTTGCGTGAGCTTGGTTACAAGAGGAAGGGATTTACTGGTCAGTGGACTGCTTCCGCTGTCGCCCAAAGTTTTTGAACTTGTCACTGACTTATTATGAATGCGCTGCAGGTGACGTATAAGGGAGGATGTTCCGAGGTGGTTAACGTCCTTACCCCTACTTATTACAGCTTGACAAAGGCAACACACGGCTTGACAAATGTTGTCCGCATTTCTGGTGAAATACTTCCACACCGAAGAGCTGATTTTTTTGGTATTTTCACCAGGCATGTCAACGGCCCTATTCCTCCCACGGACAACAGGTGTCTCCCCGGGTGCCTGACTTAAACAAACCACCTCACCATCAGAATCCTCCTTGTCAATTTCCTCCCCAGCGCCAGCAACACCCATATCCTCCTCATCCTGGTGTACTTCAACACTGACATCTTCAATCTGACTATCAGGAACTGGACTGCGGGTGCTCCTTCCAGCACTTGCAGGGGGCGTGCAAATGGTGGAAGGCGCATGCTCTTCACGTCCAGTGTTGGGAAGGTCAGGCATCGCAACCGACACAATTGGACTCTCCTTGTGGATTTGGGATTTCGAAGAACGCACAGTTCTTTGCGGTGCTTTTGCCAGCTTGAGTCTTTTCAGTTTTCTAGCGAGAGGCTGAGTGCTTCCATCCTCATGTGAAGCTGAACCACTAGCCATGAACATAGGCCAGGGCCTCAGCCGTTCCTTGCCACTCCGTGTGGTAAATGGCATATTGGCAAGTTTACGCTTCTCCTCCGACAATTTTATTTTAGATTTTGGAGTCCTTTTTTTACTGATATTTGGTGTTTTGGATTTTACATGCTCTGTACTATGACATTGGGCATCGGCCTTGGCAGACGACGTTGCTGGCATTTCATCGTCTCGGCCATGACTAGTGGCAGCAGCTTCAGCACGAGGTGGAAGTGGATCTTGATCTTTCCCTAATTTTGGAACCTCAACATTTTTGTTCTCCATATTTTAATAGGCACAACTAAAAGGCACCTCAGGTAAACAATGGAGATGGATGGATACTAGTATACTTATGGATGGACGAGCGACTGCCGACACAGAGGTAGCTACAGCCGTGGACTACCGTACTGTGTCTGCTGCTAATATAGACTGGATGATAATGAGATGAAATCTATATATATATATATATATATATAATATCACTAGTACTGCAGCCGGACAGGTATATATATTTCTTATGTAATGACTGATGATGGACCTGCTGGACACTGTCAGCTCAGCAGCACCGCAGACTGCTACAGTAAGCTACTATAGTAGTATGTATCAAGAAGAAAGAAAAAAAAACCACGGGTAGGTGGTATACAATTATGGATGGACTGCCGAGTGCCGACACAGAGGTAGCTACAGCCGTGGACTAACGTACTGTGTCTGCTGCTAATATAGACTGGATGATAATGATATGAAATCAATATATATATGTATATATAATATCACTAGTACTGCAGCCGGACAGGTAGATATATATTTATTAGGTAATGATGACTGATGACGGACCTGCTGGACACTGTCAGCTCAGCAGCACCGCAGACTGCTACAGTAAGCTACTATAGTAGTATGTATCAAGAAGAAAGAAAAAAAAAACCACGGGGAGGTGGTATACAATTATGGATGGACTGCCGAGTGCCGACACAGAGGTAGCTACAGCCGTGGACTACCGTACTGTGTCTGCTGCTAATATAGACTGGATGATAATGAGATGAAATCAATATAATATCACTAGTACTGCAGCCGGACAGGTATGTATATTTATTATGTAATGACTGATGACGGACCTGCTGGACACTGTCAGCTCAGCAGCACCGCAGACTGCTACAGTAAACTACTATACTATAGTAGTATGTACAAAGAAGAAAGAAAAAAAAACCACGGGGAGGTGGTATACAATTATGGATGGACTGCCGAGTGCCGACACAGAGGTAGCTACAGCCGTGGACTACCGTACTGTGTCTGCTGCTAATATAGACTGGATGATAATGAGATGAAATCAATATAATATCACTAGTACTGCAGCCGGACAGGTATGTATATTTATTATGTAATGACTGATGACGGACCTGCTGGACACTGTCAGCTCAGCAGCACCGCAGACTGCTACAGTAAGCTACTATACTATAGTAGTATGTACAAAGAAGAAAGAAAAAAAAAACCACGGGGAGGTGGTATACAATTATGGATGGACTGCCGAGTGCCGACACAGAGGTAGCTACAGCCGTGGACTACCGTACTGTGTCTGCTGCTAATATAGACTGGATGATAATGAGATGAAATCAATATAATATCACTAGTACTGCAGCCGGACAGGTATGTATATTTATTATGTAATGACTGATGACGGACCTGCTGGACACTGTCAGCTCAGCAGCACCGCAGACTGCTACAGTAAGCTACTATACTATAGTAGTATGTACAAAGAAGAAAGAAAAAAAAAAAACACGGGGAGGTGGTATACAATTATGGATGGACTGCCGAGTGCCGACACAGAGGTAGCTACAGCCGTGGACTAACGTACTGTGTCTGCTGCTAATATAGACTGGATGATAATGAGATGAAATCAATATATATGTATATATAATATCACTAGTACTGCAGCCGGACAGGTATATATATTTATTATGTAATGACTGATGACGGACCTGCTGGACACTGTCAGCTCAGCAGCACCGCAGACTGCTACAGTAAGCTACTATAGTAGTATGTATAAAGAAGAATGAAAAAAAAAAACCACGGGTAGGTGGTATACAATATTATATATATATATATATTATATACAATTATATATATATATATATATATTAAACTGGTGGTGATTGATTATTAAACTGGTGGTCAGGTCACTGGTCACACTATCAGCAACTTGCAAGTAGTACTCCTAAGCAGACAATAACAAAATATATTATACTGGTCTGGTGGTCAGTGTGGTCACAATGGCAGTGTGGCACTGACTCTGGCAGCAAAAGTGTGCACTGTACGTTATATGTACTCCTGAGTCCTGCTCTCAGACTCTAACTGCTCCCCACTGTCAGTGTCTCCCCCACAAGTCAGATAATTAATACAGTCACACTATCTAATCTATATCACTTCAGCAAGTAGTAGTAGTATAGTAGTACTCCTCATAATAATGCTCCCCAAAATTACTACTACTGTGTCTCTCTCTACTGTCTCACTCTCTTCTCTAAACGGAGAGGACGCCAGCCACGTCCTCTCCCTATGAATCTCAATGCACGTGTGAAAATGGCGGCAACGCGTGGCTCCTTATATAGAATCCGAGTCTCGCGATAGAATCCGAGCCTCGCGAGAATCCGACAGCGGGATGATGACGTTCGGGCGCGCTCGGGTTAACCGAGCAAGGCGGGAAGATCCGAGTCGCTCGGACCCGTGAAGAAAAAACTGAAGTTCGGGCGGGTTCGGATTCAGAGGAACCGAACCCGCTCATCCCTAGTCAAAAGTGAAAAAACTTATTTTAATACACCACATTATAAAGAAAATTACATAAATTGACCTTCAGGCTGTTTGTATAATGTGTATATGAAACAGAAATTAATTGTGTAAATATACACACACTTTGTTTAATGCACAAAGTATTTTAAAAAATTTTGTCTAAAATGACCTTACGGGTTTGTGTATAATGTGTATATTAAACATAAATGCATTCTGTGCTTCAATTTGGACACCATCTCCATGCGATCTCATTATGATATGCAGTTAGTACAAATACTTTCAAATTGTATATCCAAAATAGTACCTGAACCCATCATTTAGGATAAGGTATACTCAATCTGTGTGTGTGTGTGTGTGTGTGTGTGTGTGTGTGTGTGTGTGTGTGTGTGTGTGTGTGTGTGTGTGTGTGTGTGTGTGTGTGTGTGTGTGTGTGTGTGTGTGTGTGTTATTAAAATGTTTAATAACTGTAATATTTTGATTTTCTTTTTTATATTTGATAAAGAACTTAAGGGTGCTCAAGAAAAAAATCAAAAGAAAACACATAAGAAAAAGCAGAAGAATTTGGAAGATCAAGAGTCAGGTAAAAAAATTAAAACAAAAGTAAAAACGTTACAACTAAACAGTAAATTATGTTTGCAATATTGTATGATGTTATATCGTGAGTTAGATAATAGTTTATGTAAGATATTTCAAAATATAGTGCATATGAAAACATATACTGTTAATTTATTTGTTCTATTGAGCCAAAATAAACACTTAGGTCATAATTGAAAATCAATGTAATTATTTTTTTTTTAAGTACATATATAATTATTAGCAGAAAAAATAGTTCATTGCTAAGTTAATGCTAGTATAATCAAAATACATTTATTAAATTAAAATCTTTTACTTATGTCTCTCGTTTTATCAACGAGATATACCAAAAGTTAACTGATTAGTTTGTAATTGATTATCAATAATTACACTTATAAAGGACATTCAACGCACGCTGCTGCCGCCAATGGTTAAAAAAGCAGGAGCAAAGGAGAATTATGCCATTCTTTATCAGCCCAATCCTGCTGCTGATGCTACTCTTCAAAATGGTGTAAATGTGTGGACTACAGGCAACCCTCACTATGTTATATATGTAAGATCTCAGAACTTAATTTTTTAATGTAGGAGGCCATTAGGTAGATAAACATTGATTGGGCTACTAAAGGTCAACATTTATTATGTAGACATGGTCATTAGATTGACATGAGAAATAAGTAGACCTGAGTCCAACCTATTTTAATTTAATTAGTTATTTTTTTCCCTATTTAACGATCCACGTGGACTACAATTGGGAATGGGAACCTGCAAATAATACAGCGGTAGCTGAGCTAGGCACCTTACACAACACATCACTTAACGAGGAATACGAGAACCAAAACAGTATTAAAAACCCATGTTGACATTTTTAAATATCTAACTAATTACCCACAACCCTTCTCCATACACTTATGTCTTGTCACTATTCATCCACGCAAGGCCGACAAGTAATGATTTTTACCTGTCACCCCCTTACCGGCCACACAGATAAGTGTTCGAGCTTTGTATTAGACACACATTATTTATTTACAGATTTTTAGTCAAATGTTTCCACAGTGTGTTGTAAATTGCTACCTACTTTCCTGAGTTAGCGTGGAACCTAAAAACATACACACATGCGATCTAGTATTTGTATATATATATATATATATATATAGCATCTTATTCTAATTTTATAAACATGCCCTCCTACTGTAAAATAATATTGTGCTAGCTATAATGTTTTACCCTATGTTGTAGAAATAAATCAAAAATTGGATTATAAGCAATATTATTGAGCCAAAAAGCCTTTTTTCAGTTATAATATAAAAATAATAATAATAAATATAATAAAATATTAAATCTATTTAAAAAAAAATTACTATAAAAATATAACTAAATACATTTTGGAGGTATGCTTTACACAGTTTTATAATGCTAGAAATATGGTAATGTCTATAAAATATTATGTATTTATATTTATGAAATGTTAAATATACCTATTATTTATTTTAGGTTCGTTTACAACAATTTCAAGGAAAGTTTCTTTTTCAGAAACAAAAACAGTTATGACAGACAATTTTCCTTCAACTGCGGATGAACCATCAGTGATGCCACATATTTTAACATTGGACAATCTTTCCATGGTGGCCGAACCATCAATGCTGCATCATGATGCAACAGTGGACCATGCTACCATGTTGGACCAACCATCAATGCTGCAACATACTTCGACAGTGGATGATACTTCCTTTGTGGCCAAACCATCAATGCTGAAACATTCGGCAAGAGTGGATGATCCTCCCACGGTGGACCAAACATCAATGATGCAAGAATATTATTCTGTGGTTCACAGTTCCACTACGGTAGAGACTTCCACGGTAAATGAAACATCCATCAGGCAAGAACGATCGACAATGGATGATACTTCCACGGAGGATGGAAATTCAACCATGCAAAACCCTTTAATGTTAGATAAAGGTATTTATTTTAATAAATATAAATACAATTTACTATCATTGATATTCAATATGTTTAAAAACTTAGTTTAAGTTGAATGGTATTTATCTAACTATTATGTTTGAAGCCATAGAAAGCAACATGGTGCCTGCCACACAGACACAGGATAACATTAGTGAGGAGCCTGTATTGCATAGCCAGCAAAGTAATATTGATACAGAAGATACCAACCAGGTGGAATTGAATGCAGAGACTGCACATTCTAGTGTAATTGGCCATGGTCTTCAAGACCAATTCCTGGACTCTACAAATCAAGGTCATTTTTTTTTAATGTATAAAACATTATTTTTAATGAGATCCACTAACATTAATAGATACTGTATTTTTTTATAACTTGATTTTTTTTTTCTAACTATACTTAAAAAATTGTCTGTAAATTGATGTATTAACTGTACCTAGAACTTTTTATACACACAGAATGTGAAGTTAGCAGATCACAAACCATTACCCAACAGGATTCTTTAAAGGAAGCCATGCAGCTAATTGAGAGGAATAGAAATGAAGAAATGAAAAGAATTGAACATAAAATAAATCAGCTGAATAATAATATAGAGATTCTCAACACCACACAAAGACAACAGAATCAAGCACTTGTCACTCTTGCAAATTTTTACGATCATCTTGTTTCATCACAGAATGTGGCAGCAACCAACTGCCAACAGATGCAGCACAGTATAAATCAAATGCTAGCGTGGCAGTATGAGACTATTACCATCACACGCATGATTTCCACTTTCATGCAACTGTTGACAGAAGAAAGACAAAGAATGTCCAGATCAGATAATCCTTCTTGTATATCCAGTGCTACAGCAGGAACCTTTGTATCCAGCTCTACACGTGGAGACTATGTAACAAGCTCTACACACAGAGAGTATGCAACGAGCGCTGCACCTGGAACCTTTCTATACAACACTTTACGAGGAGAATCTGTATCCACCCCTGCAGCAGGAACAGATGTATCCACCACTTTACCAGGACCCTATGTATCCACCACTGCAACAGTAACCTATGTATCCACCACTTTACCAGTATACTCTGTATCCACCGCTGCAGCAGGTACCAATGTATCCACCACTTTAACAGGACCATATGTATCCTACACTTTACCAGGATCCTATGTATCCACCACTGCAGCAGGACCCTATCTATCCACTACTTTAACAGGACCCTATGTATCCTCGACATTATCAGGACCCTATGTATCCATACCTGCAACAGGACCCTGTGTATCCTCCACTTTTGCAGGACCCTATGTATCCATCCCTGCACCAAGACCCTATGTATCCACTACTTTTACAGGACCCTATGTATCCTCCACTTCAGCAGGACCCTATGTATCCACCACTGCAACAGAACCCTATATATCCACTACTGTAACAGGACCCTATGTATCCTCAACTTTAGCAGGACCCTATGTATCCACCATTGCAACAGAACCCTATGTATCCACTACTGTAACAGGACCCTATGTATCCTCAACTTTAGCAGGACCCTATGTATCCATCCCTGCACCAAGACCCTATGTATCCACTACTTTTACAGGACCCTATGTATCCTCCACTTTACCAGGACCCTATGTATACAACACCTTACATGGAGACTATGTATCCACTGCTGATAGAGGCCTCTATTTATCCACCACTGCACCAGGCCCTATTTATTGAAGCCAACACCAGGACACTCACAATCCACTACTGGACAAATTGCCTCAGAATCCCCCGCTGACTCAGGACCCTCAGAATCCACCGCTGCACCAGGAAAGTATAAATCCACCGCTGCACCTGGACCCTCTGAATACAGCACTGAAAACACAAATTTGAGAACCATAGCTGTAGCATCAGAAGTGCATTGAAGATTGGAATTGGCTTATCGACCTAGCTCAAGCTATGATGAGAATATGGATCTTCGAGTAAGATTAGAGCGTGCAAATATTCAAATTCAAAATTGGAAGAGACAGGAAGATAACGATGAGGATGAAGCTTAAATATTAAAGGTAATGAATAAATGTATATAGATTGCATTATCAGATAACTAAATATGGTGAGACATATGTGCTATGCTTTTTTTGAAAAACGTAACATAAAAAATGTGTCTCTTCAAGATAACAAATGTGCCCTACTCAATGATCATCACCCTGCACTTAAAAAATCCTACATATAACACTAACATTTATTAATTTTAATTAGTTTTAGCCATAGGATTCTTATTCAAATTGCGAGTATGACTCACCAAACTCAATAGGAAACTAAGTTAATCCTACATTGAGTTTCTATTGTAATTTTGTGTATGGTTTGTCAATTTTTAAAAACAACACATCATTTGATTTACTTTGGATACAGTCTTAGCAGAGTGTTATAGGCTACAAGTTTAGACATCACAAGAGTGGAGTATAAGCAAAATGCTGGCATGTAGCATACAAATATATTTGTTTTATGTAGAGGACCAGAGCTCTGGAAACATACATGTAGACAAAGTTGCCTGAAATATAAAAGGAAAACAATTAAAAAAAGAGTAAAGACATAAGGAAGAAGAGTGTTAAACAGGATATCATACACTTGTAAATATATGTAGATTTTTTTTAAGTTATTTGGACAGAAATCTGGCCCTGAAGAAAGGGATTTTAAACAAAACATGTAGACAATAAAGGGACACTTTTTGCATCATTGAATACGCCAGTGTGAGTGCAGCCGATTACCTTTCATCTACATAGTCACCTTATGCCAAGCTGACGAGGAGGTCACCACAGCATATTGTATTTATTGTTTGGAGCACAGTACAAACTTACACTATATATATATATATATATATATATATATATATATACATACATCAAACATCGGCACTCCAGACTAATAAATTAAACTCAGAAATACGGCATTGCTTTGTCAAAGAAATGCATTCTTTCAGAATTTATTTTATTAGTCAGTAGTGCTTCCATTGGATGGGTATTTTTGGAACATTTTGGGGTTGTTTGTTTGGACATGATAATTTTGTCTGTGCCGTGAAACATAATTTATGATGGAACCCATTACTATAGTTCTTGTATATCTTTAACTTAACCATTGTTAATACCAACGATGGAAAAATATTCGTTGCACTACTGATCTAGAGTCACAATGAGAAATATATATTGTAATATTTTATTATAATTAGGGTTGTTACCTTTAAAACTTGCATTTCTTTTAAAATGAAGACTACAGTTAAAGATAAGGTGGACAAAAGTATTGAAATTAACTTTCATGAACTTACCTGTTTTACTTCTTTTTTAGATATGTCACAAACGGTCTTGGGAGCCAGGGTGAAGGGACTGAAGACAGAGGGATACAGAGTCATCCATGTGTCCTGTTTGAAAAGACAAATCGATAATAGGAATATACTTTCTGAGATACTTCAAGTCGTGCATTCCAGAAAATGTTCTAAATTTTTTTTGTTTTGTTTTGGTTTGTTCATGGTGGGGGGGTTCAGATACTAATATGTTCAAGATAAAAATAGAAAAAAAATATATGTACAGACACATATTCCATATTACAGTGATTGTTCATGCATATATATATATTATATTTTAATAATATCCCAAACAAATTAATGCAAGTTTTGTATTGTTAATAATTTGCATTTGCTTAACAATGTGTTTATATATTCTAATTGTATTTGCAATAATATTTGAATAGATTAACAATCGGAACATATTTGTGTGTTTAATGTACACATTACACAATTTTGCTTCAAAACTCGCAAAATATATTGATATATAAAAAAATTGTATTTCAAAATTAAAATTATGAAGGTAATGATGGGATCAGATTAGCAAATATATATGGTTCTTTGATGGCGTAAACCATCTAGCCAATTGACGCTATCATCATTTCCCATGTTTCACTCAAATACATACACGCGTATGTATTTCCCACATATTGCGTCATTTAAGTTTTAGGGTGCTGTAAGTATGAGGAATAATAAAAAAAAATAAGTTAACATAGTATTTTCAATGAATAAAACTTTTATTTTATAAAGTGTGAACTTTGAACAGGTTAACATATTATAACTGGTAATATATTTTAAAATAAATCTAGAAAAAAATATATTGTAGATTTTTCTATAATAAAGAAAATAATAAGAATAATATCACCGCATCAGATTATGTTATGTACGATCAAGATGGTTTTCATATTCTTTGTTGTGGATTCATTGTGGATCAAGTTTCTTTTCCTGTATTGAAAAAATAGTCATATACTGTGTGCACAAACAATGATGATTCAATAAAAAAAAATCTAAAAAAAATTTATTTTTACGTGTTTTCTATATAATAATGTAAAACAAAAAAACCTTTTTTTGTCATATTTGTTAACCTAAGAGTAATCGTTTTTTATTTTCCATTAAGGGAAGAAATATGTCAACTTTAATACCCAAACATTGAGAGATATTACACTGTTACATTTGTATTGTATAATTTTCTTATTGTAATATATTTTGGTAACTATACACAGTTTCTGGAGAAGATGGGGAAATACTATTGCCATCCGAATCTAAAAGTGTTTATATTAATGATGGATAAAAATTAATAACATTTAATTTTTGTTATTGTTTCAAATAATTCAAGAGGAAAATATTAAATATATTTCTGTTATAACAATATAGTTAAATATGATATTTATTCTAATAAATATATTCACTTTACTAATATTTTATTGTTATGTAATATTAACAATAGAGAGTTGATCCTTACTAGGCATTTCCAAAGTCAGAGATATGGTCCTGTGTAGTAATATATATATTAGTGTATAGGTAAAGCAAATATGTTAATTGTAGATATATTAATATATTTGTAAAGGTACATGATTCCAGGATTCATGTTAGAAGTACAATTGTGTTTAGAATTATAATTAAATGAAAAAAAAGTAATGAATATAAAAATGAAGATATGGATATCAGACATTTCAAAGGTAATAAGAGTTAACAAGATTATGTAAGAAATAAATTATAAATATTATTTAATGTAGGTAATATGTTTTGTTAAGAGCTGATTAAAGTACGTAAACAGGCTAAATATAAAAATGCAAAAAACTGTTTCAATAGGTATAGTTACCGCAAAACCAAATAATGAGGAGTCCTAATCTTCGGATTGCAGTTGATTGGAAGGGCAAACAAGATAACTAGTTTAGGTAAAAAAATAATTATTATTAACAATGTAAATATTTAAATGTTAGATTAGAATAGATGATTAAGGTACATAAATAGAGGACAAATTATCTACATCAAATTGATGGAAAATGCATATTACCTGGAAACAAAGTAATAAGGAGAAAAATTCTTCTTTGGCTTGCAGACGATGATTGGGAGGTCAGAACAGTAAACTAATTCAAAAAATTTGTATAAATATATTAGCACTGCAGAAAAGTTAGTAAATGTTTACAATAGTTGATATGCACTTTGAAATTGTATACAATTTATAGAGCAATATTAAGGGGGGTACTCATGGAGAGATCCATGGCTAAAATCTATGCAATCTGACTAGATTGATTAGATTTTCTGCACAGATCACTCGTGTGTAGCCCCCTCTGCTATAGCGATGCGCGGTCACGAACATCACTATCGCCGCTGATAGATTGAGCCTGCATGCAGACCATTACAGTTACATCAATTTAGAGTTAGTGTGTACTATACTATATTGACATTTGTGTGCTAATAAATTCTTTATCATTTAAAAAAATAATAAAATTTAAGGGAAGGGGGTATTGCTTGTTTGAGAGGTGAGGTGTAACAATGTAAGATTGTTATTAACCAATCATAATATTTAGTATGTTACATGCACAAGAAACCATTACAAATGTAATTAATACCTATCAGTGTTTTGCATTTTTTAAAGTTTATACATAAATTAGAATTTTTCTTATTGTGTTAAAAACAGTTATTTCATAAGGATAAGGCCAGGATAACACAGCATGTGTCTAAATGAGCTATGGAACCACGGCATCCAGCATGCCTTTAAACTTTTTTTTTTTTTATAGTAATGCCAACACTGTGGCAGTGCATGCTGGGTAGTTTAGTTACACAGAAGTTGGTGAGACAAAGGTTGCCTAACCGTTACCTAGTCCATGGTTTCCTTGGCCATTTGAAATACACATCCCAGGAAGCATGGACAACATGTTTAAATATAATAAAAGCAAACCTGTGAGAGTGCATGCTGGGATGTTTATTTCCACAGGAAATGGAGAACCACAGCATGTCCACCCTGAATTAGGCAAATAAAAGAATCTAACCGTTGCAGTAAAATTAGGATTGCCAAAATGGTGCAACCAAAAATATATATATATATTTGTTTTCATAGAGAAAATATTGTAAATCTGTTTGATAAACAATATAATTGTTTTAATTGAAGAATATTAATAAAATGTATGTTGAAATTAATGAAGGTAAACTTTAACAAAAACATTACATGGGTACAACTCTGCTAAACTGAAATGGGAAACCATTATATTTTAAAATTTTTAAATATAGCTAGAGAATTTTGATTGATGTATATTTTAGAATGGAAAACAGAATGTAGAAAATACTTGAATAATAGTTAATTTATAAAATTTAAAAAATTGTACTTACCAGTAATGATAGCATCCCGAAATTCAATATGTGAAAAGTTTTTTTTTTTATGGTATTTAAAAAGATTGAAAGTCAACTAATGAAAAAGAAACCATTGGAAATATGAAACTTAACTTTAAAATGAAAAAAATCACAATGTTTAGAATTATTTTTAAAGTTACTCCAACTTGAGATGGAAGGCAATGGCATTTAGAAATTCCATCAAATCTATGAAACCAAGTTGTGCAAAACATTTCTGTAGTGCATCTTCTCGAGCAGTATTTTCACGTTTGGTGGGTGTTCGGGCAACATTAAAGGTTACTTTTTCAATGTGCTTGGTGGTCATTGCTTGCTCCTTGTGAAGATAGGAGATAAGTTTGTAGACTCCAAACTTTTTCTCTCCCAGGAGAATATTCCATCTCCTGTGCCATCCTTCCAACTTATTTTGGGTCCTTGGAATCCCACCAACCATATTGTCATGCACTGACCACATGCATGGTGGAAACAGTGGGGGAGTTCTGTTTTGACTTCGGGTTCGTTCTCTAAGCCGGCCCAATATATATGTCTCCTCAAAATAAGTTATTAATGGAGCAGCATTAGGAGGCATTTCTGATTTTAATTGTTCAAATACAGCAGGGATTTCGTCTGCTGGGAGGAAGGAAAGTGCCTGAAGGTTCCTAAGTTTCATAGCAAATGCATGATCACGTTCATATTGTACAGATAAGCCACATGATTGAATTTTTCGCCAAATATTTTGACCTAAATGGAACAAGCAACACTTATGTGTGCTACTAGGAAAAACTTGTTTAGCTGCTTGTATTGCAGCATTCTCAAAATCGGTCAAAATGTAAAGAGGAGAAAATTGAATATCATATTCTTGTGCATAATCCTGCAGGTCTTCTAAAAAACGGATATAACAAACCTCACTTTTGCTACTAAGCAATCCATAGACCAGTGGGACGAAGCATTGCGTACTGTCATCTGTGCCAACCATAGCATGAATTGAGTATATTTGTCTAAATAGGGTTGGACACGTTTTGAAAGTGCCATCCATTACCCAATACGGTGCCTCATGAAGCTTCCGCAAGTTAGCTTCTGTACTGAATAATAGTGTCCTTTCGTTGTGGAAAGTACTGTCCTTTCCAAGACATTTTATCCCATCAATGTATTCCAAATTATGTGGGATATCAATATCATCGAGTGTGGTTGGCTCAGGTGGGCAATCCTCTCTCCTTACCCTTTTCACAAGTTTACGGAGGGATTCACTGTTAGGAAGACAGGCAGCACTGGTAGACGGCATTTGGGCAGTAACCGCTTGAATTATTACAGATGGTGGATCATTGGTATCCCTTGCACGTTGCTTTATTGATGCCTTGGCAATGGCAACATCTGTTTTTTCAGCCTTCGGAGTATGAGTATGTTCTCCATGAGTATTAAGTTGGTGCTGTCCTGCAACAATGGTCGTCTTTGCAAAACATGAACAAGGGCCGGTCTTCCTCTCTGTGCAGTGCCAATAGACGACATCACCACACTGCTTGTTTTTTGCCAAAAGATATCCATCTATGTTTAAGAGCATTCCTCTTGTAGAAGGAACCAAACGACATGAAGGTTCATCAGCCATAGTCGAAAAAATACGAATGAGTACTTGATCTGAAGGGTGGATGAATGTCGATTATGTAGACCTGAGCAAAGAGTAACTCTTTATAGGATTTTGAAGAGGGAGGAGAGTTAAAATATATTCAAATGTAACCAATGAGGGTGCATAGAATAGTCTGGGGGGGGGGGGGGGGGTATTACTTGGAGTTTTAAAACAACACGCACCCAACATGTTCTTGGGTGCGTGATCATTCAAAGGTTTTGACAGGAGAGACATGGGGTCTGGAGGAGACCATAAGATAAGTGGTGAACTTTATGTGACTCGGATTAGTATGGTGTTTGTATGTAAGAGACTTGGAGTCTACAGATAGGGGTGTACGGGAGACATAAACATGATTTAATTTGTTTAGTATGGGTGCGCAGGGATGGGGGGGCTAGTGTACCATGCAGGGAATGATTGACGGCAGTGGGTAAAGGCTTGGTGGAGATTGGCGGTCAGCCTTGGACTTGTAGTTCCACGCATAAGAGGAGAGTCGGGCGGCTGAAGCTATTAGCGGGGGTAGCGTCTAATGCAAGACGCCTGATGGGGTGCAGGGGGGTGGGGTGTGAAGAGAAGAATAGGAGTGTGCGTTCAGAAATAGAGGGGTGCGCAGGGATGGGGGGGCTAGTGTACCATGCAGGGAATGATTGACGGCAGTGGGTAAAGGCTTGGGGGAGATTGGCGGTCAGCCTTGGACTTGTAGTTCCACGCATAAGAGGAGGGTCCTTGATTTGGAAATTAGCGGAGGAAGCTTGTCATTCTGGATGGATTGGGGGGGTGTAAATTTGGGAAGGGTGATTACTTCAATGAGGGTGCATAGAATAGTCTGGGGGGGGGGTATTACTTGGAGTTTTAAAACAACACGCACCCAACATGTTCTTGGGTGCGTGATCATTCAAAGGTTTTGACAGGAGAGACATGGGGTCTGGAGGAGACCATAAGATAAGTGGTGAACTTTATGTGACTCGGATTAGTATGGTGTTTGTATGTAAGAGACTTGGAGTCTACAGATAGGGGTGTACGGGAGACATAAACATGATTTAATTTGTTTAGTATGGGTGCGCAGGGATGGGGGGGCTAGTGTACCATGCAGGGAATGATTGACGGCAGTGGGTAAAGGCTTGGGGGAGATTGGCGGTCAGCCTTGGACTTGTAGTTCCACGCATAAGAGGAGAGTCGGGCGGCTGAAGCTATTAGCGGGGGTAGCGTCTAATGCAAGACGCCTGATGGGGTGCAGGGGGGTGGGGTGTGAAGAGAAGAATAGGAGTGTGCGTTCAGAAATAGAGGGGTGCGCAGGGATGGGGGGGCTAGTGTACCATGCAGGGAATGATTGACGGCAGTGGGTAAAGGCTTGGGGGAGATTGGCCGTCAGCCTTGGACTTGTAGTTCCACGCATAAGAGGAGAGTCGGGCGGCTGAAGCTATTTGCGGGGGTAGCGTCTAATGCAAGACGCCTGATGGGGTGCAGGGGGGTGGGGTGTGAAGAGAAGAATAGGAGTGTGCGTTCAGAAATAGAGGGGTGCGCAGGGATGGGGGGGCTAGTGTACCATGCAGGGAATGATTGACGGCAGTGGGTAAAGGCTTGGGGGAGATTGGCGGTCAGCCTTGGACTTGTAGTTCCACGCATAAGAGGAGAGTCGGGCGGCTGAAGCTATTAGCGGGGGTAGAGTCTAATGCAAGACGCCTGATGGGGTGCAGGGGGGTGGGGTGTGAAGAGAAGAATAGGAGTGTGCGTTCAGAAATAGAGGGGTGCGCAGGGATGGGGGGGCTAGTGTACCATGCAGGGAATGATTGACGGCAGTGGGTAAAGGCTTGGGGGAGATTGGCGGTCAGCCTTGGACTTGTAGTTCCACTCATAAGAGGAGAGTCGGGCGGCTGAAGCTATTAGCGGGGGTAGCGTCTAATGCAAGACGCCTGATGGGGTGCAGGGGGGTGGGGTGTGAAGAGAAGAATAGGAGTGTGCGTTCAGAAATAGAGGGGTGCGCAGGGATGGGGGGGCTAGTGTACCATGCAGGGAATGATTGACGGCAGTGGGTAAAGGCTTGGGGGAGATTGGCGGTCAGCCTTGGACTTGTAGTTCCACGCATAAGAGGAGAGTCGGGCGGCTGAAGCTATTAGCGGGGGTAGCGTCTAATGCAAGACGCCTGATGGGGTGCAGGGGGGTGGGGTGTGAAGAGAAGAATAGGAGTGTGCGTTCAGAAATAGAGGGGTGCGCAGGGATGGGGGGGCTAGTGTACCATGCAGGGAATGATTGACGGCAGTGGGTAAAGGCTTGGGGGAGATTGGCGGTCAGCCTTGGACTTGTAGTTCCACGCATAAGAGGAGAGTCGGGCGGCTGAAGCTATTAGCGGGGGTAGCGTCTAATGCAAGACGCCTGATGGGGTGCAGGGGGGTGGGGTGTGAAGAGAAGAATAGGAGTGTGCGTTCAGAAATAGAGGGGTGCGCAGGGATGGGGGGGCTAGTGTACCATGCAGGGAATGATTGACGGCAGTGGGTAAAGGCTTGGGGGAGATTGGCGGTCAGCCTTGGACTTGTAGTTCCACGCATAAGAGGAGGGTCCTTGATTTGGAAATTAGCGGAGGAAGCTTGTCATTCTGGATGGATTGGGGGGGTGTAAATTTGGGAAGGGTGATTACTTCAATGAGGGTGCATAGAATAGTCTGGGGGGGGGGGGGGTATTACTTGGAGTTTTAAAACAACACGCACCCAACATGTTCTTGGGTGCGTGATCATTCAAAGGTTTTGACAGGAGAGACATGGGGTCTGGAGGAGACCATAAGATAAGTGGTGAACTTTATGTGACTCGGATTAGTATGGTGTTTGTATGTAAGAGACTTGGAGTCTACAGATAGGGGTGTACGGGAGACATAAACATGATTTAATTTGTTTAGTATGGGTGCGCAGGGATGGGGGGGCTAGTGTACCATGCAGGGAATGATTGACGGCAGTGGGTAAAGGCTTGGGGGAGATTGGCGGTCAGCCTTGGACTTGTAGTTCCACGCATAAGAGGAGAGTCGGGCGGCTGAAGCTATTAGCGGGGGTAGCGTCTAATGCAAGACGCCTGATGGGGTGCAGGGGGGTGGGGTGTGAAGAGAAGAATAGGAGTGTGCGTTCAGAAATAGAGGGGTGCGCAGGGATGGGGGGGCTAGTGTACCATGCAGGGAATGATTGACGGCAGTGGGTAAAGGCTTGGGGGAGATTGGCGGTCAGCCTTGGACTTGTAGTTCCACGCATAAGAGGAGAGTCGGGCGGCTGAAGCTATTAGCGGGGGTAGCGTCTAATGCAAGACGCCTGATGGGGTGCAGGGGGGTGGGGTGTGAAGAGAAGAATAGGAGTGTGCGTTCAGAAATAGAGGGGTGCGCAGGGATGGGGGGGCTAGTGTACCATGCAGGGAATGATTGACGGCAGTGGGTAAAGGCTTGGGGGAGATTGGCGGTCAGCCTTGGACTTGTAGTTCCACGCATAAGAGGAGAGTCGGGCGGCTGAAGCTATTAGCGGGGGTAGCGTCTAATGCAAGACGCCTGATGGGGTGCAGGGGGGTGGGGTGTGAAGAGAAGAATAGGAGTGTGCGTTCAGAAATAGAGGGGTGCGCAGGGATGGGGGGGCTAGTGTACCATGCAGGGAATGATTGACGGCAGTGGGTAAAGGCTTGGGGGAGATTGGCGGTCAGCCTTGGACTTGTAGTTCCACGCATAAGAGGAGAGTCGGGCGGCTGAAGCTATTAGCGGGGGTAGCGTCTAATGCAAGACGCCTGATGGGGTGCAGGGGGGTGGGGTGTGAAGAGAAGAATAGGAGTGTGCGTTCAGAAATAGAGGGGTGCGCAGGGATGGGGGGGCTAGTGTACCATGCAGGGAATGATTGACGGCAGTGGGTAAAGGCTTGGGGGAGATTGGCGGTCAGCCTTGGACTTGTAGTTCCACGCATAAGAGGAGAGTCGGGCGGCTGAAGCTATTAGCGGGGGTAGCGTCTAATGCAAGACGCCTGATGGGGTGCAGGGGGGTGGGGTGTGAAGAGAAGAATAGGAGTGTGCGTTCAGAAATAGAGGGGTGCGCAGGGATGGGGGGGCTAGTGTACCATGCAGGGAATGATTGACGGCAGTGGGTAAAGGCTTGGGGGAGATTGGCGGTCAGCCTTGGACTTGTAGTTCCACGCATAAGAGGAGAGTCGGGCGGCTGAAGCTATTAGCGGGGGTAGCGTCTAATGCAAGACGCCTGATGGGGTGCGCAGGAAGGGGGGGCTAGTGTACCATGCAGGGAATGATTGACGGCAGTGGGTAAAGGCTTGTGTGAGATTGGCGGTCAGCCTTGGACTTGTATTTCCACGCATTAGAGGACAGTCGCACGTATTAGAGTAGAGTCGTGCGGCTGAAGCTTTTAGCGGGGGTAACGTCTGCTTCAGGAGGAATTTGGAAGGGTTGCAGGGGGGGTCATCACTGTATTGTAGAAATATTGGTAGGTCTATTATTGTTATGTCGATGTATATTTTGTCGATCTGTTTGTTGTCTGTTTTAATGCTGTCGACCTTTATGTTTGTCTATCTTACGGTGTGTCTGATCCATGTGATGTCTATTATTTTTGTGTCGATCTGTTTGTTGTCTGTTTAATGTTGTAGACCTTTATGTTGTGTCGATGTATATTTTGTCGATCTGTTTGTTGTCTGTTTTAATGTTGTCGACCTTTATGTTTGTCTATCTTACGTTGTGTCTGATTCATGTGAGGTCTATTATTGTTGTGTCGATGTATATTTTGTCGATCTATTTGTTGTCTGTGTTTCATGTTGTCTAGCTTTGTGTTTGTCGATAACTGTATTGTCGACCTATTGGTTTGTATATATGTTTAGTGTCGATCTGTTGGAATGTCTATATGTTTGTTGTCAATGATTGTAATGTCTGTGATATTTCCGTTCTATGTTTTCTTTTGTCTGTGAACATGTTGTCGATGTTGTCATGTGTCTATGTTGTGTTTGTCGGTGTTGTTTTGTTGTCGGACATGCTGTTGTCGACCTATTGTTGTTGTCGATGTAATGTTTGTCGACCTTTTAGTGTTGTCGATCAAGTTATGTTCGATATTAGGTTGTCGATCTCTTGGTTGTCGGTCTTTGCGGAATCGATAAGCCGTCCGGATACCAGCAGTACATAAGCCTGGGTACATTTTTACTGTCCATGCAGATGTCCTGCTTTTATAGGTGAAGGCAAAGTTCTGATTTTAAGTACTAATCAAATTTTATTGTACAATTCATAACAACAATAATACTGAGTCCAAAAGGAGGATCAGCAGAAGTGTTTCTGTAACGGTCAGGCAGATAAGGGACCTTATTCAGGTTTCTTGGCAAAATTAAAAAGCACACTAATGTGCCAAACCATGTGCACTACAGGGGGGGGTGCAAATGTAACATGTGCAGAAAGATTAGATTTGGGAGGGGTGCGTTCAAATCTAAATTGCAGTGTAAAAATAAAGCAGCCAGTATTTACCCTGCACAGAAACAATATAAGCTACCCAAATCTAACTCTCTCTGCACATGTTACATCTGCCCCTCCTGCAGTGCAACATGGTTTTGCCCATTAGTGTGATTTTTTGGGGGCGTTTGCTAACAAACAGTAGCGGATCTTGCTACGGGCACGCAGGATTTTTGCCCGGGACGCCGCCTTCCGGAGGGTGCCGCCGTGGCAAGATCCGCTACTGGTGGCAGGGCTGGATTACCAATGGGGCGGGTGGAGCTGCAGCTCCAGGCCCGCCCAAGTAAACAGGCCCACAGGATCCTCCTGCAGTGCTGTGCAGTCAGTGGTGACAGGAGGAGTATTTTCCTCCTGTCAACAGCAACAGCCCACTCATCTCCTGGCTGCTCCCCTCCCTATCCCTCACCTCCTCCTCATCCAGGCTCATCCCTCACGATCAGCAGAGGTTCCATACCCATTAAGCAGCCCGAAGCACCGCCCCCTTGTCATCCAAAGCCCCACCCCCAGTCACCCGAAACTCCGCCCCTTTGTCTGAAGCTGTGAGCCTCAGCCAGATTAAGCCCATTCACGGCCCCTACTATTCCTCAGCATGTGATTTCAGCTTTCAGGAAGGCACTAAGCATGCAAATCAGAGCTGCTGTGGGTGGATCACAGAGTCTGAGCTGTCCGGCTTAGGAGGAGATGCAGCTGTCGCTGCATGTTTGGAGAAAACAGCAGGCATGCCCAAAGAACCTTTCCACAGGTCAGTATAAAATGGGTTGGTTCTAAATCGGAGTGGGGTAAGGGACCTTTGATGTCACCAGGGGGTGGAGCCACGTCACCATGGGGAGGAGCCACGCCCAAACAGGGTACCCGAAAAGTACCCTCACGGGCTCGCTTCGCTCGCCACGGGTTACTAAAGGTAATGTAGTTGGTGGCGTGGATAGTAGAAGAACTATCCCGCTGGCCTAGCTCCTCCCCCTGGTAACGTGGCTCCTCTCACTGACGTCATAGGTCCCTTAGGCCACTTGAATCTAGCATCTACCGTATAAAGTGTGGCCCCAGCCCTGTCTATGTATATGTGTGTATCACCTCCGAAACAGGTTGTCAGCGTGCCTTCTGCAGCCCCTCCAGCAGCGCCATTAAATCTGTACCCCATGGGGAAGGTGGGCAAGAGCACCTTTACCGCATATCTAGGATGCACAGGTTGCGGCGGAAGGTGAGTATGGCTGGCTCCACACCACCCTTATTAAAAGGGGATGTAGTTATGTGACCAGCGCTCAGGAGGCTGCCCGTCACATTACCGACGGCTACATCCCGCCCCATCTAATTCCCAACAGTCCGCATGTCGACTAGCAGGGACTATTCCCACTCGTGGGTGTACATGACATAGAACCTGTGGCGACTTCAGATCGCCACCGAGCCTGCAGCATGGCGAGTGCAGTGACTATATTCTAAATAATTATTGCTATAAACAGGTTTAAAATAGGTACAAGTATTTATATTTGTAGAGCAATCTTCCGCAGTAAGTGTCAAATCCAAAAACTGAATTTCTTTTTTATGAGTATTATATGTAAAGCTTAAATTATATTTATTTATATGTATAAAATGAACAAATTCTACAAAGAATTCTTCAGACCCATCCCAAACTACTATCAAATCATCGATATAGCATTTGTATAACACAATATTTTTTATATAAGGATTATTTAAATAAATGCATTCACGCTCCCATTCCCCCAAATACAAATTTGCAAAACTGGGGGCGCAAATCGTCCCCATCACCGTCCCGCAGCGCATACCGCTGCCGGGATCCCCCGAGAACAATACAAGGGCATACAGCAATCGCTTTTTGCTGAATACTGAAAGGATGACATAACACCATTAGCAAGTGCTAAAAGCGTTATGCATCATTGATAAATGGGCCCCTTAATATGTACACATATATATATATATATATATATATATAGTGTGTATATAACCTCCTCTGCGCTGTGATGTCACACCCCACCACACCCAATGAAATAGTGTCAGCACCCAGAGGCAGAGCAGCTATGTGAAGACTACCTTCTTATTAGAGAGTTGAGATTGAGCTAAATAATCAGAATTTTAGTCAGGTTTTTTATTATCAATTCTAACATGTGGGGTCTGGCAAGTATATTTATGTATTTATATGTATGTTGCATTTCTCGTATGTGTATATATGTATGATGGGGCGCAGGTGATGGATGAGGTATGTGCCCCCCCAAAAGAAATGGTGGCTGGGACTGAGCTGCAGCGTCGTGATGTATGAAGGGTGATGATGATCAATAATCATCACTCTTCTACTATGCTGTGAACCGCGGCTGATCTTGCCTTGGCTCTACTTCACTACAACACAGCCACAGACTCAGTGGGTGAGAATCAATTGTTTTTCTCACCGGCAGCCACTAGACGGCACCCGGCAGCACAAATCAATTCTTGCTCAGTTCAGACGCGATCAGCTGTCGGCACTGACATTTCAACTCAGACCCCCCCTCCCCCCTGCTAAAATGTACGAAAAATGACTGCATTGGGCACCCAAACGGCACTTATTGCGATTGCGTCCATTAGTTTAGTCGGGTTTAGCTGCTTTATGCAGCTAAACCCGACACTAATTGGTGTAATCACCGTGCGATAACAGACATCAATTGAATATCGCCCCTGTGATCTCCCACCACTTTAAACGGAAGATCGGGCGACGATTCAGTTTAATTCTGATCAGTGTTTCTGTGTTTACACAGTGGGGTTGATGTATGTTATTCGTTATGGAGGGAAGTGGTATCAGCGTATGTTATGTGCGCTTACTCCGCTTCTTCCCCAATGTATTACTGTGGAAATGTGTGCTAAATGACAGGGGTGCTATGCGCTCCTGTCATTACCGGTGCTACTATCTACACGATAGCGCGCTGATGTGCAAGCCTATGTATGAATGGTCAGTGGCACTGACTGTTCCAACACCTGCAGCTACCGATTTCAATGGCTGTGTATTTGCCCCATTCACAGACACTCTAGTGGCTGCGGCAGCTGCTGGGCTCTGGGCTGCATGGGAGATCTCATGATAGTAGCGAGATATTGTGCATGCCCAGTGGAGCACTAGGATAATGCGGTGCGCGCTGTGACAGGGATCGCTGGAGGGGAGAGTTTTCTCTCCCTCACTCCGACATCAAAGATGTTACTACGTGTCGTCACTACTGCTTCCTGCTTTGCCTCGGTAAAGAGGAGAAGCAGGATGAGAAATACTGGCACGATCCATGCCAGGATAGTACATCTCCCCCACTGTCTCTGGTGCACACAGTAGAAAGGGAGCCAGGACAGAGGTGGGAGTAAAGAACAGAGAAGGGAGGCGGGGCTGTGCCTGGTGTGCTGTGTTTACCCAGACATTCTTCCAGTAAAATGCCGGACCAAAGCCTCTAAAAAGTGTGAGTTCTAAGAAGTACTGATCATAGATTGATACATACTGTATATAGATATAGTTTCTGTCTGATTTATTTCATTCCACGGGCTATGGTGTGTGGCTGTGATGTCTTCTGTATTTTATGGTGGTAGTTGGAGTTCTCTATTTTATATGTGACTTCTTTGTATTGTATGGAGGTCACTTGGATGCTTGGTGTATAATGTAATGGGCACTAGGATGCACTCAGTTTTATCAATGGCCATTGATGCTCTCTGTATAAGATAAATGTCCCTGTAATGCTCTCTGTCCTATCTAGCAGTCACTGCAATACGCTCTGTATTATATGGCATTCACTGCAATGTTCTTTGTATTATATGGCTTCAACTGCAATGCTCTCTGTATTATATGGCATCACTGCAATAATCTCTACATTTTTAATTTCATTAATTTACTGCAGTGGCTAAGTGTGCGGGATGGACACTAACAGAAATATGGAGAAACCCATAGCACAGACCACACCCCCTATATAGACCACTATCCCACATCACTAGTCATACCGCCATAGCGCTTGTCAGCACATAATAGGCCCTTCCTGACTTTCAGCTCCAGGCCCATGTGGACCTTAATCTGGCACTGACTGGTGGTGTGATGCTGTGCGGTGCTCACTGTGTGGTGCGCGATGAAGTCATCACGCACCGCACTGCATTGTGGGTGCGGCACATAGACACTAAAGGTCATGATTGACCTCTAGGCCTATATTTACTAATAATTCGAGTTTGTCCGATTTGTGTTTTTTTTCCTAAGTCCCAACACGGGAATTCACTAATCACAAATCTCGGCAGTGTTTGGGCTATTCGTAATGGTTTTAACGGCAGAGTTCAGAAATACGAATGAATAGACCATCGGTCAAACGTGGCTGTTATTTCATACAACACGGGTATTAACTATTCATTCGTATTTGGGTGTTAGTCTCTGAGTGCTCAATTGCGGTCGTATTTTTTTGCGATTCGTTAAAAAAAGCAGCAAAAAAATAGACCTGCTTTTTCCTGGCGTGTTTACATGTGTGGCAACTTCAACATCAATCACACCTGAATTAGGAGCACAATAAAAGGACTTGAGGCCCATTTTAAAAAACACACACTCAGAAATGGCTGTTGTGCTATGGTGTAATGTTGTTTTGTGTCTTGTGCTATTCCTTAGACTCAGACATCAGCCTTGAAGAAACCAGGGCCAGGAAACAGAACATGGTCAGCAGGTTGTCCAGGTACCTCGGAGCCAGCGCACGCCTTTTTTATGCTCTTCCCCATGTTGAGTACATCAGGCCCTCTATGTGTTGTTCCATGGTGTTTAAGGGACACAAACTTAGTACCATTGAAAATGTTTTATTAGCTTCTGATAGCTTGCTAAAAAAGGAAGCTGTTCCCCCCTTTGTGAACAAGCCACGGGCGAAACGTACGTTAAAGGAAGGAGCGTGTGGGCGCCTTGCCAGTGCGCACGGCGGGCTGCCCCCCGGTACAGTTCGTATGAATCGAATTATACTACTGTGAAGCCTCCAATTAAAGGCATTGTATTGGTCTGATATCACAATGGAATAGTACGCTAATAGCTGCACGATCAGTGTATGACAAGTGTAATTTTTGTCTATTAATAAACAGCTGTTGCTATGAGAGATATACAATTATAGACCATAAACATGCGTGCTTCACAAATGTAGCATGATAAACTCTATTATATTTGCATAAATCTCATGAATGACCCCAAAGTTAAAATAGCATGAATCATGAAGTACTATATAGGAAATAGGTGTGCTATAATTGCTTATTGATATCCTCTTTCTATTAGATATACACCCTGGACTAACTCTGGACAACTTTTAAACTCAGAGTCATGATATAATTACTATATACTGAGCACTGTTGTCGGGGGCAATAAACCACTTGATTCATATATATACTTATGTTTTCAACATTGTGCTCTACAGCCAGGATGTATACTACATAAATTAATACTATTATTTTGGAGGATTAATTATCACTGTCACGATAGATGAGTATAAGATATAAGGGCTAACTGGATACTAGAGCCAGCAATATTTAAATCAAATTATAGTGGTCTAAAAAAGTTACACATTAACTCTAATTAGTTTTTTATGCATATAAGAAATATGAATTTGGATGAAACCTATGAAAGGAGTTAAGAGAACGTTGTCCTCTCTGTGATATACAGTATATGATAATCCTTATTGATGTTAATTTGCAATAGACGATCATAGATGAGATTCACAGTGTTTTCTGTACTTTCAAGACCACAATAGCAAAGTGTCAGTTACCCCTGAATTGGCTGCACTGATCTTAGTATTATCAGCCAATATCTGAGGCGAATGAGACACAGTGCATATTTGACTGGCCTGATCTATATTTCCATTGACTAGCATTAGTAATGGTCTCTCACCACGCATATAATGCTTAAGCACATGCGTGGCAGCAGAACCACGAAGTTTGATATATAGTCTTGCCTTCATACACTCTGTACTCTTTTCAACACCAGAGCAGGTGAAGTGTCAGTAGCTCTCTCATTGGCTGCACTGACCATAGGTCATCAACCAAAAGTAGAAGTGAATGAAACACTCTCCGCTAATGCTCTGGCACTGTCTGTGACTCTAGAGACTGGCATAAGTAATGGTCTCTCACCTACGTATATAATGCAAAAGCACATACGAAGCAGCAGAACCAAGAAAACTGCCATAAGGTCTTGACTTTAAGCCTGAAGGTGTAATTCATAGTATCATTCTCTATTAATAGAGAAGGCCAAGGCCCATTTGAGTTTATACGTCAACTGTACCTTTTAATTTGTTAAATGTTGTGTTATATGTAGTGTGTCTATATTTCGCCTTTTTAGATAAAGTGAGTGTTATCTCCCGAATATTTTAATTATTCTATAATAAAAGTTAAGTTTAAATAGAGTCTTTCTTCTATTTCTATCTTTCTTCTGTCTTTCTTTCCCTATTATTGATCCAAGGGTACTACATATATATATAATTATGACACTAACTGAGTGCCCCAACATAGGAGAGTTCTTATTTACCCTTCTTGGTAAAGTTCTGTTGTAAAGCTTGCTAAAATCAGCATATTTTCAAAACACAACACAACCAACAATATTGGCCCATTATTATTTATTACACACCTAACTTTTATTTCTTCATGGATGTTGTTTTTTTTTATCAGCATACAAACAAATGCCTTTGTGCACTTGCAAACATGGCATGACATTACTGACAAACTTGGGGGGAAAAAAAACCAATAATCACCCATTGTTGTTTGCCTATATTTGCTTGTTGTACAGTATTGTTATTGAAGTATACAACAATAAACCTTTAGCGCCACCCAAAAAAATATTTTGTATAGGGGATGTGTTACTTTGCATGCCTGTGCATTATACAGGCTGATGTATCTCAGATTGATTAGAATTTGGATACTGAATCATTAGAAAATCAAACACTGGTGCCTCATTATTGCATGCATATCACTATGTGTATCCCAGTTAACATTTGACTGGTTCAAAAAAGGGGTAAGAGTGGTAACGAGCAGTGTCAAGGACAAATGATATTAGAAACTTAGTTTTTGGTTAATTAAAGATGTTTTTGTCCGTTTGATGCTGCTAACAGGCCAATCTGTAGTGTCCATCATCCAGTTATGTTTTTTTTTAGTTTTTTGTATCCAACACACAAAGCACTACTTCCTTATTTTATTTTTTGGGGGCTGGCTGCTTGGCTGCTGCTTTGTCTTTAGCACTGTCGTGCATGCATGTTCTTGTGGTGCGCCTTGGTGGTGAGGCCATTGGCGAGGCAAGTGGAGTAGTTGATGCAGAACTGGTGCTTTGTTGGTGTTGCTGCTGGGCCCTGAGGGTTTCATTGATGTTGTTGAGTGTGGCATTGAGTTCCCGTGTTACTGCCGTGTGATTATCCATGCTGCGTGATATACTTTCAATGAGGCTTTGATTGTTTTCTAATATATTGATATAGTTTTGTTGTTGTCTGTGCTGCTCATCCATTATGCATTGTAAGTTGCCCATTACTTGGGTCATGTCTGCACGCATGATTTCCATTGTATTTGCTATTCTCGTGGTGCATTCGTTTTGTCTGCTGATATTGTGGCTTATTCGCCTGAGGTGATTTGTCAGGCTTGTTAAGATTTGTGTCTGTCTACGCAGGCAGTCCTGGTGAGTGGCCTGCTGTGTAGCCCAACTGTCCCAAAAAACTTGATCCAGGACTTGGGGTACTGGTGTTGTGCTGGTGGTGTGTGTTGTGGGGGAGGAGAACTCACAGGTGCTGGGGCGGTGTTTGCTTCAGTGATTGGCTGCAGTTGTAACACAAATGTCTCCTCCATTTCACTTTCTTGCTGTTGTGTTGGTGGGCTGCTGGGCTCGTTGTTGGATTCTGGAAAGAGAAAGCATTTAGGTTTATCTAGCAATATCTGTTTTTAAAATGTGGCCAAAACAAAGGTCACTACACACAAGTGAATGCATCTTCGACATAATCTGCATAACCACAACATCACTACTGTCTTTAAAGGCTGGACATGGCTCTCTCATTGTTGGTTTGGTGCTTCTATCAATGGAAGAGCAACAACATTTTTGCTTTTATATATACGACATATTCCACGAAAAATTGGTTTGCTGGTTAACAAAGGCCATCATTTTTTTATAACCAAATTTAAGAGTAAAATATTTTAGCATGTTAAAACTAATGTATGTAAAAGCATCAACACACAACAATGGGGGTAATTCCAAGTTGATCGCAGCAGGAATTTTTTTAGCAGTTGGGCAAAACCATGTGCACTGCAGGGGAGGCAGATATAACATGTGCAGAAAGAGTTAGATTTGGATGGGTTATTTTATTTCTGTGCAGGGTCTAACTCTCTCTGCACATGTTAAATCTGCCTCCCCTGCAGTGCACATGGTTTTGCCCAACTGCTAAAAAAATTCCTGCTGCGATCAACTTGGAATTACCCCCAATGATCACACACTAACTCTTTGACATGCTTGGCCATCTGTTTCTGTTGCCGCATCTTCCAGACAATCTACAACTGTATGGCTGAAGTGGACACACATATATTGAATGTTGGTGAAAATCAAACATCCACTTTGTAGCCATTTAGTGGTTGTTGTTTTTCAGTACGTTTTGTTGGTTGTACTGTGTCTTCAGTGTTCCACAATAATTTTTACACTCATTTACAGATGACTAATCACTTATTATATTTTAGTTGACTACTCACCATCCAGATGAGGGGAGTGTGGTTGTCGTCTTGGTGGAGTCTGTAAAATTTGCTGTGGTGGTATGGAAGAGACTACTGATATTCTTCGTGTTGGTGGAACCTCCTGTGTTTTGGGCTGGACGTCCAACCGTGGTCTCTTGGGTGGGACGTGTGTGCGCTTTTTGTGGGGTTCGGGATGGTGTCTTCTGCTCGCAGTGCCTTGTATTGAAGGTCCTATTTGTACAAACACAAATATTGTAGTAATATTCCTTAACAAACAAAACCGGCACTACAATGGGCACTTTACCTGTTGCCACAGCCTCATCATCATCTGATGTCATAGGACTGACTGGAGGTTGGTCGGTTGTTTTCTTGGGCAACACTGTCCAACGACATTAAAAATATTACAATAAAAAACATACAAGATTGCCAAATACACATGTACACTCAGGATAGTGATACGCAGGACTAAATGTAGAGAACACATACATGGCCCACTAAACCAACTATATCAAACAACACTAGATAACCAAAACATATTGCTTATACAATTAACTTTAAATAGTCTGATTTGTCATTTTATAACACCTGTGTGAAGTGTCCCAACAAACACACACTAGTCCACCATCACAACAAAAGTAACGTAAAGAATCAACACATTTGTACAACTATCAAACACATAAGACACTGATAAAGTAGTGTTGGAGAAAGTATCAAATACAGCAGGCAACCGCTAAAAACTATGATTTCATCACAAACACAAAGATTACATGTTGCATCAATTACCTTGCACATGCCACTGTCTCCTCATTTAATGATGCCTTTACCAGCATAGCACATCTGAAAATGTGGTCCACATGTATTATTCTGGAGAAGGAATAAGGAAGTGATAATCCAGTGATATATGCAAGGTGAAAAACGCACCAGCCAATCAGCTCCTAACTGATATTTTACATATTGGATCTGATTGTCAGGTGCCTTTAAAACACCTTGCACATATTACTGGTTAAACACTTCCTTGTGCGTTCTACAGGTTAATACATCTTCCCCACTGTGTCTGATACCATGTACTATGCAAAATGCAAATACAGACACCAGGGATGGGTAAGCTTCAGGCCTCCAGCTGTTGTTGAACTACACATGCCAGCATGCCTTGCTGCAGTTTTGTTATTTTGCCATGCTTAAACTGTTGTAGGTCATGCTGTGATGTGTAGTTTAACAACAGCTGGAGGGAGTAAGGGTCAACATCCCTGACATACACAGTTCAAATTTATAACAAGTACATGTGATGAAGGACATGTTTTGTGTTTGATAATTTAAGTCTGCATAAAGCTATACCCAAATTAAAAATTTAAACCAAAAACCATGTTATGTGCTACATTGGGTTTAGTAGTAAAAATTAAAAATGGCAAGGTTGTTACTTCCGTCTACTCCAAGATGCAAGTTACGCAATAGGCAACATGACACACATAATCTGGGGGGAAAAAAACAGAGTATGTTACAACAAAATAATCCATACTCACCAGCCTGCCTTGGGCGATCCGAATCATGGACATGTGTTGCAGACACAACTTCTGGAGGTATTAGGCTCCGCATGGGCTCCTCGTAGTCCAGATATCTGGCAATGTAGGGCTGACCCCCACCGGTCTTCCGAGCCAACTTCGCCTCCTTGGCCATTTTTGCCTTCACATGGCGCTTGATGTCATAGTACAGTTTGCGGCACGTGTCCTCCGTCCGCTTGACCACCCCCTCACTATTCACTGCAGTAACAACTCACAGCACCGACTTCCTACGTGATGTTACCTTTGCTGACTCAGGCCCAAATAGCTGCCGCTGATACTTCATCAGCTCCCACACCAATGCCACATTTTCCGCATAACTAAATTTAACATTGCGGCCAGTCTTTGTAGTGGTGCGTGGCTGCGGAGCAGCATGACTGTCACTGTCACTCGAGGCTGTAGCAGCAACCTCTCCTACCTCCTCCACCTCACTAACCTCCTCCCTCTCACTCACCTCCTCCACCTCACTCCCACCCTCCACCTCACTCACCTCACCCACCTCACTCACCTCACCCACCTCAGAGTCAGACATAATTTGGACTAACAACAATTAACACAGAAGAAAAAACAACCTCCTCTACTACCACTACACAACAAACACACACACACACACACACACACACACACACACACACCCAAACAAACAAACAAACAAACAAACAAACAAACACTGAGACTCAAAAAAAAAACCACTAGGACAAAAAAAGAAGACAAACCCAAAAAATACAAGACTACAAGAATGACAAGACTACTTTCAAACACAATACAACACTCAGAACTCGCAATAAAAAAACTCCTCCAAAAAAACACTACTCACCAAACTCCACAGCACAACCTCTCTCCTCACCACTAACTAAACCCACGAGGTGCGGACGGTTTGGGGCGTATTTATAATTATATGGTTGCGTACTGACACTCCTACATCTGAAACACAACCAATCACGAACGGGGATGAAAAACTAAACTAAAAGTGAAAATGCGGCCGTGGTTGAAAAATAACCCTGCCGCGTTTAACATAGAAAATAAACCTGTAAAAACAACAAAAATACGTACGCAAACGACAATGACGGCCGTAAATGTGCCAAAAAAAACAACGACTGGCATCGACATCGGAAAACACGAAAACCATAAACTCGACTGCTTAGTAACTTGGCGTATATAGTTTCAAAAAGTTGCATGAAAATGCACTCGATACAAAACGAGTTTAAACACTACACAAACCGACTCAAACACGAATATTAGTAAATATAGGCCCTAGTGTTTATGCGGTGCTATGGGAGAAACGTCATGACGTCTCTCCCATAGATCAGAGGAGCGGCGCCGGCAGCCAGACACGGAGGGCAGCAGCGGTCGGGAATCAGGAGCGGGGATGGTGAGTATTAATTTTTTTTTTGTAAGCGGCACAAACTAGTGGGCACAACTCTACTGGAGGCAATACTACTGGGGCACAAACTAGGGGGCATAACTCTACTGGGGCAATAATACTGGTGGCACAAACTAGGGGGCACAAAAACTCTACTGGGGCAATACTACTGGGGGCATAACTGACCACGCCCCTCCATGAAGCCACGCCCCTTTTTTCACCCGGGGTGCCACAAGGGCTAGATCTGGACCAGCTAACAAACCTGAATAACCCTCAAGGTACAGAATCAATAGACTAGAGAATGGTCAGGACAATCCCATGTTAGGGTTACAAATGAAAGTTCAGGAGAAACAAGCCAAAGGTCAGAAACATAGAAAATCTGATCATGCTGGTGTATAGGATACCTAATTCTCTAGCAGCATACTGAGCACTGAACAAATTTAAATAAGGAATGTCATTTGAATTTGTTGGGCAGAGAAGCAGAGACTGCCTTGTGGATGAAGCAGCGGAGCCCTCACCAGACCTTCAAAGCCATCAGAGGAACCTGAAGCTGGCACCCACTATTGACAAGACCCTGGGAACCACCAGCAACAGAGTGCATTAAACCCATTACATGGTGAGCCCCCAATACATCTTTGACACATCCTTGTAAAGGAGGACAAACGTAATTATGTTCACAAAATATTATATTTCCGAGAGAGTTTTCAAGGTGGTTGCGTGACATCATACAGTACACAGCCTTTCTGAATTAAAAAATGTCAGCAGGGTCAACCTTAGTTCGATGCATACGCAATTGAATTGCGGACGCATCATGAGGCAGCGCTACACATGCTGGGGGACCTTGCCCTGTGCTGGGCGGCCCCCATTATGTGAGGAGATGGACGCAGATTTGGCTGCGTATACAACGATCTGCGTCCATCTCCAACTAAGGTCCATAGTCCTTACTGTATCTTGTGGAGCTTGATAGCAATTGCCCTAGAAAAAAACATTGTTATTTATGCTGATTCTGTATTTAGAATATTAATGAAACTAATCTAGTTTTTAAAACTAAATAAATCTATAATTCAAGTTAAATAAAAGTTATCCATAGTATTTATTTAAACCCTTGTGACAGTATATTGAGAACTGTATAATTCCCAGCATTTGATAACAAAGGAAATCATTTCCAGCAATTTGTCTAAGGAAATACAGAAAAACTTATGAAAGTGCCAGATATTTGTTTACTATGACTGCTGAGTGGTTCTGGTCAGAAATATTTGAAATGAAATAATCCTGTAAATGAGTACTGAGTCATGTAAAAGCCTAGGAGTGTATGCCTGAAAGTCAGGCTGTTATGGGAAAATATTTGAGGGTCAGTACCCAAACACTGAAACTTCCTGTAGTGCGTCATGGACAACATACGTGATCTAAGTCATACTTCAGTTCCATCCAACAATTGTTCATAAATAGCACGTAGCTCAATTAATATAAAAAAAAAAATTGCTAGAGAAATGTCATGAAAAATAATAATATATTGTTAAAATGTGAAAAAATAATTACCTTTTTGTTAGATAATGCCTTTCTGGAAGACACTATTATTATACCTTCAGAAAATATCCAACAGTGATATGGGAAAAAAATATAAATTTTTGCATTTGCTTGAAAACGATAGCTTTGGGTAACTACTGTATGTACTGTGGAACTAGCATGAGCCCCAGTGCTACATTGTTGGAGCAGAGTGGCACTATATGTAATATTCAGGTTTTACTAGAGATGTGCGCCGAACCATTTTTTCTGGATTTGGCTCTGATTTGCCAAACCTCTGTGACTGATTTTGGATTTGGATTTTTTTTTAAGTTGACCAAAATAATAAATAAATAAATAAATAAAATCACTTAGTTTGGGCCTTTTTTTGTTCCTAAGGTATTATTAACCTCAATAACATTAATTTCCAGTCATTTTCAAACATCTCACAATATTGTTTTCACCATTATTGGCCAAAGGCTGCAGTGAGCTGGCTGGTTACTAAGCAACAGAACAGCGGCACAAACACACAGCAATTTCTAGCACATCTATTAAACTTTGCGGCACAGCAGTGGCAGAAATGAAAGGTGGTCCACTTTTAAGTTGCAAATTAAAAAGGATATGCAGAGTGTAACAGACCAAGCACATCAGCAACAAGTACTGCCACTTGTTTGGGACCCCACCAAACAAGATATCGGCTTATGGCAACAGCTTTACAGTGGCAAGATGTCATCATCTTTGCCATCCTCACCCTCATCAGTGTGTACATTATCCTCACACAGTACTAATTCATCCCCGCTGGAATCCACCATTACAGAATTTTCTGTTCTTTGAAGAAATTGCCGGAAAGGCCTTCCTCATGGAATTTCCAGGTCATTTTGATGAACATCATCTTTTCCACATTTTAAGGGAGTAGCCTTCTATGTCGTTCGCTCACAAGGTTAACATCGGTGCTGAAAACTCTCTACAAGTACACACTAGATGGTGGGAAGCTTAAATAATGCAAAGCCAATTTGTAAAAGGGCCTCCAAATTGTATTTTTTCCTTCTAGTACTCGATGGAACTCTGTGACATGTCTAATTGTATGGGGTCATGAAAATAATCCTCTATCATTCTTTGTATGGTGACCGTATCAGATGGAATTACGGTAGAGGTGTCACTAATGTTGGGCAATTCTTTTAGACCCGACCAGATGTCAAATTGTTGGGTTGACTTATCTGTAACACCACAGGGTCATCTTGCTCACCAGGTGCTCTTTGCTTCTTGTAAGATCTGGATTAGTTGTAAAGAAATACACAGCATACGATTTAAACCTAGGTTCGAACACGGTTGGTAAAATGTAGTGATCGGATTTCAAGATATTGACAACCCATGAATCCTGGCGAAGTGAATAAAGGACTTGATCTACAAGTCCAGCTTATTTTGTGGATTTGCTTTGTTTAATCTCCTCTTTCAATTTCTCCAGTTGATTTTCCAAAAGACTAATTAGGGGAATCCCCTTACTCAAGCTAGCAGTGTCAGCATTCACTTCATAGGTGGCTACTTCAAAGGGTTTGAGCACCTTGCACAAGACAGAAAGTACTCTCCACTGAGCTGGGCTAAGGTACACTCCCCCTTCTCTCCCAATGTCAAGTCTTGTAGTATAGCTATGGATGGCTTTTTGCTGTTCCTTCATCCGCTGAAGCATATAAAGGGTGGAGTTCCATCTTGTTACCACCTCTTGCTTCAGTTGATGGAAGGGCAAATTAAACTATTGTTGCAGGTGTTGCAATTTCCTGCATGCTGTTTTTGAATGCCCAAAATGTCCCAACATTTTTTGGGCCACAGACAGCATTTCTTGCACGCCCCTGTCATGTTTTTAAAATCCCTGTACCACCAAGTTGATCGTGTGAGCAAAACAGGGGATGTGTTGGACTTAACCCAGCTGTAATGCTCTCAAAATATTTTCTCTTACATCCTAGAGGATGCTGGGGTCCACATTAGTACCATGTGGATGTACCAAAGCTCCCAGAACGGGAGGGAGAGCGCAGAGGCTCCTGCGGAACTGATCAACTGAACTTCAGATCATCAGAGGCCAAGTATCAAACTTGTAAAACTTTGCAAACGTGTTCGACCCAGACCAAGTTGCAGCTCGACAAAGTTGCACTGCCGAGACACCCTGGGCAGCTGCCCAGGAAGACCCCACCTTACGAGTAGAGTGGGTCTTAACAGATTTTGGACACAGCAATCCTGCCATAGAATAAGTGTGCTGGATAGTAAACCTAATCTAGCGAGAAATAGTCTGTTTAGAAGCAGGACACTTAATTTTCTTGGGATCATATAGGACAAACAGAGAGTCCGACTTTCGGTGATGGAGAAATTCTCTTCTATATCTTCAGAGCCCTTACAACATCCAAGGACTTTGATGTAATTGAGGAGTCAGTAGCCACTGGCACCACAATAGGTTGGTTGATATGAAATGCAGACACAACCTTCGGAAGAAACTGCTGACGTGTCCTGAGCTCAGCTCTATCTTCGTGGAAGATCAAGTAAGGGCTTTTACAGGATAAAGCCCCCAACTCGGACATGCGTCTAGCAGAAGCTAAGGCCAACAATGTGACTTCCTTCCATGTAAGAAATTTGACCTCAACCTCCTGTAGAGACTCGAACCAATCCAACTGGAGGAACTGCAACAACACGTTAAGGTCCCAAGGCGCCGTAGGCGGTACAAAGGGAGGTTGGATGTGCAGAACTCCCTTCAAAAAAGTCTTAACCTCAGGGAGGGCATCCAACTGTTTCTGAAAGAAAATAGATAGGGCCGAAATCTGGACCTTCACAGATCCTAACCTCAGGCTCATATCCACTTCTGCTTGCAGGAAGAGGAGAAAACGTCTGAGTTGAAACTCCACTGTAGGACTCACACCAAGAGACATATTTCTTCCAAATACGATGGTAATGTTTAGACGTTCCCCATTTCCTAGCCTGTATCAGGGTAGGAAGGACCGTCTTCGGAATGCCCTTCTGAGCAAGTATCAGGCGCTCAACTTCCATGCTGTCAAACGTAGCCACGGTAAGTTTTGATACGTGAATGGCCCCTGCTGCAGCAGGTCCTCCCGAAGAGGAAGAGACCTCGGTTCTTCTTGCAGTAGATTCAGAAGATCCGCGTACCGAGCCCTTCTTGGCCAGTCTGGGGCAATGAGGATCACTTGAACCCTTGTTCTCCTTATGAGCTTTAGGATTCTTGGAATGAGTGGGAGTGATGGAAACACGTACACTGACTGGAACATCCACGGAGACACCAGGGCGTCCACTGCCACTGCCTGTGGGTCCCTCGACCTGGAACAATACAGACGAAGCTTCTTGTTGAGACGAGAGGACATCATGTCTATTTGGGGTAAACCCGACAGGTCTGTTATTTCCTTGAACACCTCCGGATGAAGACCCCACTCCCCTGGATGGAGATCGTGTTTGCTGAGGAAGTCTGCTTCCCAGTTGTCTATTCCTGGAATGAAGATGGCTGACAGCGCCAATGCGTGCTTTTCTGTCCAGAGGAGTATTCCTGTGACCTCTGACATTGCCGCTCTGCTCTTCATTCTGCCTTGTCGGTATATGTAAGCCACTGTTGTTACGTTGTCCGACTGCACTTGAATGGCCTGATTTCTTAGAAGAGGGGCTGCCTGAAGAATACCATTGTAGATGGCTCTTAGTTCCAGGATGTTGATGGGCAGGCCGGCTTCCAGGCTTGAAAACCGTCCTTGAAAGGTTACTCTTTGAGTGACTGCTCCCCAGCCCCGAAGGCTCGCATTCGTGGTTAGAAGGACCCAGTACTGAATCCCGAACCTGTGGCCCTCCAGAAGGTGAGTAAATTGGAGCCACCAGAGGAGCGAAATCCTGGCCTTTGGTGACAGACAAATTCTCTGGTGCATGTGGAGATGAGATCCTAACCACTTGTCCAGGAGATCCAGTTGGAAGGTCCGAGCGTGGAACCTCCCATACTGGAGAGCCTCGTAAGAGGCCACCATCTTTCCCAATAGGCAAATGCATTGATGAACCGACACCCAGGCTGGCTTCAGGACATTCCGGACCATAGCATGTATCACCAATACCTTTTCCTGCGGAAGAAACACCTTTTGCACTTCCGTGTCCAGGATCATTCCCAGAAAGGACAACCACCAGGTTGGTTCCAAATGTGACTTTGGAAGGTTCAGAATCCAACCATGATTCTTGAGGAGGCATGTAGTGAGAACAATGGACTGCAGCAGCTTCTCCTTGGACAATGCTTTGCTTTTATCAGCAGATCGTCCAGATACGGAATGATGTACACACCCTGCTTGCGGCGGAGAACCATAATTTCACCTTTGTAAACACCCTTGGTGCTGTGGAGAGGCCGAATGGCAGGGCCTGGAACTGGAAATGACAGTCCAGCAATGCGAAACGGAGATAAGCCAGATCGGAATGTGGAGGTACGCATCCTTGATATCCAGTGATACCAGGAATTCTCCTTCTTCCAGACCTGATATCACCGACCTAAGAGACTCCATGTTGAACTTGAACTAACTTAGAAAGGGGTTCAATGGACTTCCGGTTCTGGGCTGAATGGAGTAGCACCTCTCTCCTTAAGCTCCGGTGCCTCCCGCCACAATACCCTGCAAATCGCCCGTTCTGGGCGTCCTTTGAGCGGTCTGTCTCCCCCCGCTTTCCCCCTGCACACGGGACTGTCCTTTATGGACAAATATCTGGCCCCCTCCATGCCGGGCAAAACTTCCCGCACCAAACAAGACGCTGCCCGCGGCCCTGCAGCCAAAATGGCTGCCGCAGCGTCTCTGAGCTCCGGATCTCCGGCTGCAGAGACACAAACTGGCGGCCCGGCTCCCGCTGCCCCTGCCAGGGTTCACATTGCGGAAGACCTGCTGTCTGCTCCCCCTCCTGCCCAGCCACTTTCCTATGGGGACATTGTGCGGGCTGTACAACCCATGTTTCAGAAACAAGCAAAATCTCATGCAGCAAGCCGTACTCGACATCAAAAGTCAATACAAGCAGCTAGCGAAGCGTGTCCTGCAAGTGGAACACACCGCTGGTAAAAAATGTCAACAGATTGCTGAACTTTCTGAAATCTCTGCTAAACTACAGAAATCGGAAAACATGGTATGGTCAAAACTCGACGACATGGAGAATAGATAACTTTACAATAATCTCAGGCTCATTGGTCTACCGGAGTCAGTCAAGGGACATGCTCTTTATCACTTTCTCCGTAATTCATTGCCTGAACTTCTCGGAGTGCAAGATATTTGTACAGACCTAGTAGTGGAACGTGCCCACAGGATGGGCCCTGCTCGCTCTTCCTCCCCAGAGTCCCGGCCCCGAGCCGTATTATTCCGCTGTCTCAATTTCCTCCACAAAGAGGCACTCTGGTCAGCGTACCGCCGCACATGGGACATCCTGTGGGAAGATTCTAAGCTGCTCCTCTTCCAAGACTTTTCCCCTGAACTTACCAGACTCAGAAAGGCATTTTCTCCCGTCTGCTCCAAACTAGCCCGTGAAGGCCGCAAGTTTGCCCTACTCTACCCCGCGCGGTTGAGAGTCTTCGAGGGTTCCTCTTTCAAGGACTTCACCAACCCAGACGATGCTGCTGCTCGGAACTCCTGGCACCTGACTCTGGCTCGAACTGATCGGATAATATGGCCCACGTCCAAATGCCTTCTACGTCCATGGTTACCCCCTTCCCTCCCCCCGGGTGCTATACATATTCCCCGTACGTTCATGCCCCTTCTACCTCCTGGACAATGCATCTCATATGTTCTTGATGATGTTTCTCCCCCTGGTTTCTCCAGTCCTCTGGGTGATGTATATTGTTGTAAATGCTTATACCTTTTACCTGTTTCAAATTATTATTGACAAATGCCTTGCTAGCAACTGTTATCAAACGTTTACATATTTCTTCTTCTCCTTATTTTTTATGTGAGTTTAGACAGCGCGCCTCGCCATTTTGACCGCTCACACTTATACTTCCCTTCCCTGTCCCCCTCCCCTTCCCCCTCCCTATTTAGTGCTATATTGTGGTGGGTGGCTCGGAGCGGTGCGCTCCTCGCTGCTTATTGTTAATTCTTGTTTTCTCGACCCGTGAAGCCGCTCTTAGATTGTTATTGTGAGACTCCTATATGGATCTCTGTTTTCATTTGTGTCTCTATGACTCTGTTGTTTCTCTCTCTCTCTCCCTTCCCGTCCCTCCTTTTGTGTCTTCCCCTGTCCGATCTCTTTTCTGGGTATGCATTGTGTCCTCTCATGAGACTCCTTATAGCGTAGTTATATATGTCTTCCGTTAGGGTTGGTACATGGAATGTAGGGGGAATACATTCTCCTATTAAGAGGAAGAAGATCCTACTTTACTTAAATAGACTGCATATGGATTTGATGTTTATACAAGAGACCCAGCTTCTTTCCCCGGAGGCCCAAAAACTGGGTGTCCTGGGTTGGCAGGTGCTTGCAGATGCTCCATATTCTTCTAAAGCTAGAGGTGTCCTGATCCTGGCTAAACGATCTTTGCATATTGAAGTTCTTACCTCTATATGTGATCCTACAGGCAGGTTTCTTATTTTAGAGATTATGTTATATAACACTAAATATGTTCTTTGTACAATGTGTGCACCTAATTCTTACTCTAAAGTATTTTTTAAACGACTACTGACCAAGTTATATCTGTTTGCCTCCCTCCCCATGATAGTGGGCGGCGATTTTAATATCGTCGCCTCTACCTATATGGACACAAACTCCTCCGCTCGTGCACGCCCTTCCCCTACCTTTGGTATCCCCTTTTTCACGCACCAACTGCACCTCACTGATGTGTGGAGATTTTTCCACCCTACAGACAGGGAATACTCATGCCTCTCGGCTGCCCATGGCACCATGTCCAGGATTTACTTTTTACTATTGTCCGACTCCCTCATCCCCCAAATCTCTGACTCTCAGATGGAGGCTATCTCTATCTCTGACCACGCCCTAGTTTGGACGTCGCTTAACACGTCCCTTGACCGGGGCTCCTTTAAGTGCTGGCGCTTCCCCACTGCCTTTGCTTCCTCCTTACACTTCAAGCGCAGGCTGGCTGAGTTTTGGGAAGAGTTCAAAATGGATAACGAGGGTGCCTTAATGCGGATCCTTTGATGTTCTGGCAGACCTCAAAAGCAGTCATACGCGGCAGGCTTATAGAATACGTTTCCTCACGAAAGAAGCGATTTCTGTCTGACTTTAAAAACTCTCAACGCAGCTTAACTGAGGCCTTCCAGAGTTTCAAACAACATCCCACCCCTCTTTCTAAGAAGACTTATTTAGAATGTAAATCACGGTTTAATGCTGTGTTAGCTGCGATGGGTGACCGACATACTTTTCACAAGAATCACCGTTTCTATAGGTTTGGGAACAAGATGGGTCGCCTCCTCTCCAGCCTGTTGAAGGGGTCGACACCTTCTTCAGTAATTCAATCACTGCAACGAACTGATGGATCATTGGCTACTAAGTCTGCTGATATGGCCAAACTCCTTTCAGATTTCTATACTGATATCTATTCTTGTCCCATTATTGACGAGCAAGCTAAAAGCTCTTTTTGGGAAGCGACCCCCCTCCCCCGATTAGAACCTACTCTGACTGACTACCTTTGTTCCCCACTCACGTCACAAGAGGTAGAGAAAGCTATCAAGGGCCTTAAGCCTTTGAAGGCTCCGGAGCCTGATGGCTTCTCTGGAGAATTTTATAAAATGCTCCTCCCTAATGTGGTAGACCCCCTAACCCTGGTGTTTAACAAAATTTTAACCTCAAATTCTATCCCTCTATACTTTAATGACGCTCTGATCCGTCTCCTTCCCAAACCAGGTAGAGACCCCCATCTCCCGGGTTCCTACTGCCCTATATCCCTCCTAAATACCGACTACAAACTCTTCACAAAGATTATTGCTGACAGAATGAAGGGTTTACTTCTTCCTATTATCCATCCAGACCAAACTGGCTTCATCTCAGGCCGGCACTCGACGAATAATATTCGTAAAATTTTAGCGGCAGCCATATGGTTACGTTCCAGCGGGACTTTAGACCCCCAATATGTCCTTTCTTTGGACGCTGAGAAGGCCTTTGACCTGGTCAGCTGGGACCATTTATACACTACCCTAGAAAGGTTTGGGTTCCCGCTGGAGCTGATCAATATGCTACGTACTCTATACTCCCCCTCAGCTTCCAAAATTATGTGCAATGGCTACCTTTCAGATCCTATACCCCTTCACAGGGGCACTAGGCAAGGTTGTCCCCTCTCCCCGCTACTTTTTGCCATCACCATAGAACCCCTTGCTATTAAAATTCGCCACCTGGTGGGTTTCTCGGGAGCAGAGCCGTAACTACGTGTGTGCCAAGGGGGCTTGGCACACAGCGCAGTTGCCCTGGGGGCGCACGGCCAGCGGCATGTAATGAGTCAAATTGACTCATTACATGCCGCCTCTGTGTGCGCCGTGCGCCGCGCTGGAGGAGAGAGACCAGCGCCGGAGGCAGCGGACAAGGAGGAGGAGGGAGGGGGAGCAGGGAGCCGCAGCAGCGCTATGTTATTGGTAGTAAGCGCCGCTGCAGCATCCCCCTCTCCTTCCGTATTGGCTGCCCGGCAGCCAATACAGAAGGAGAGGGGGATGCTGCAGCGGCGCTTACTACCAATAACATAGCGCTGCTGCGGCTCCCTGCTCCCCCTCCCTCCTCCTCCTTCTCATCTCACTGCCGCCACCGAGGGAGCAGCACGAGGAGCCTGTCAGCGGGGAGAAGGTAAGTATATTTCCCCCTCTCTCTCTCTCTCTCTCTCTCTGTCTCTCTCTCGGACACCGCCTGCCGCAATGTGTAAAAAATGGGACTGGCTGCCGCAATGTGTAAAAAATGGGACTGGCTGCCGCAATGTGTAAAAAATGGGACTGGCTGCCGCAATGTGTAAAAAATGGGGATGGCTGCCGCAATGTGTAAAAAATGGGACTGGCTGCCGCAATGTGTAAAATGGGACTGGCTGCCGCAATGTGTAAAAAATGGGACTGGCTGCCGCAATGTGTAAAATGGGACTGGCTGCCGCAATGTGTAAAAAATGGGACTGGCTGCCGCAATGTGTAAAAAATGGGGATGGCTGCCGCTATGTGTAAAAAATGGGACTGGCTGCCGCAATGTGTAAAAAATGGGGATGGCTGCCGCAATGTGTAAAAAATGGGACTGGCTGCCGCAATGTGTAAAAAATGGGGATGGCTGCCGCAATGTGTAAAAAATGGGACTGGCTGCCGCAATGTGTAAAATGGGACTGGCTGCCGCAATGTGTAAAAAATGGGACTGGCTGCCGCAATGTGTAAAATGGGACTGGCTGCCGCAATGTGTAAAAAATGGGGACTGGCTGCCGCAATGTGTAAAATGGGACTGGCTGCCGCAATGTGTAAAAAATGGGGACTGGCTGCCGCAATGTGTAAAATGGGGTCGTGGCTGCCGCAATGTGTAAAATGGGACTGGCTGCCGCAATGTGTAAAAAATGGGGACTGGCTGCCGCAATGTGTAAAATGGGGTCCTGGCTGCCGCAATGTGTAAAATGGGACTGGCTGCCGCAATGTGTAAAAAGGGGGACTGGCTGCCGCAATGTGTATAAAGGGGGACACCGTCTGCCGTAATGTGTAAAAACGGGGACGCTGTCTGCTGTAATTGTAAAAAAGGGACGCTGTCTGCCGCAATGTGTAAAAAGAAGGACCGGCTGCCGCAATGTGTTAAAAGGGAGACTGGCTGCTGTAATGTGTAAAAAGGGGGACTGGCTGCCGCAATGTGTAAAAAGGGGGACACTGTCTGCTGTAATGTATAAAAGGGGCTCTACCTGGTGTAGTGGCGCTACTGTGCAGCGTAATTTGAATAATGTAGACTACTGTGCACCGTAGTATGAATTGCTATTATTTTGTGGCCACGCCCCTTCCCCGTGAAGCCACGCCCCCAGAAATTTTTGGCGCGCCTACGGCGCGCTCTGCCCCTATCTTACATGGGGGGGGGCGCCACTGTCGTTTCTTGCACACAGCGCTAAAATGCCTAGTTACGGCACTGCTCGGGAGTACTGGTGCGAGATCATGAATTGCGTGTCAGCCTGTTTGCGGATGACATGCTTCTCTTCATCTCAAACCCAGAAATCTCTAATAGTGCTAATTAATATGGACCATTAATTTTTAGTTATAATAAAAGTTTTTAATTAACATATAATATTTTTAGACACAAATGGATCCTTCAACAATATATATAGAGTCTATTTATTTAACAATTTCTTTAAAAAAATTGGTTTTTATAATGTTTTATTCCATTCCGATTCCGCTTCCTTTTAATTCCGTCTCCTTGTAATTCCGCCTCCTTCTAATCCTGCCTCCTTAAATTCCGCCTCCTTCAAATTCTGACTCTCTTGTTGTGATAAACAAAACCCCATTATTCATTTTTATTTATATTCATAGTTTTAGCCATTAGAATATTATGAGCACTGTTCTATGTTTGTTATTATTGTGGAATCTAGTAAGATTGTGTATGTATATATACAAGAACTTTTATACATCTCCAACTCCGTCCCCCCTTTTTGTTTGTGAAAGCAATTATGAAGAAGGGAGGAAATAAGGTGGTTCCATTACTAATTAGGAAGTCCATAGTATGATGGAACGCATGATCTCATTTGGAACGCATATAGGAAACGGAAATAGTGGTTGGATGTCCTATAAAAGCCATGAGAGAAGACGGATCGATTATTCTGTGATCCTGACGAAGCCTTTACAGGCGAAACGCGTCGAGCGCAGATATCATCGATCCCGAGCAACGCTGTGCAGCGCTACGAGCAGCGGGCACGGGATTTTCCGCCGGCGGAATCCGGACTCCTTCTCAGCGGCCTTGGGGACCTCACAGCCAGTGAAGGAACTCCACTGAAGACGTCCTTGGAGAAACACCATAAGTTATAAGGTACTTTTACCAGTGACTGTGCAGGTGCACCATACAGTGAATGTGGATTTTTCACTGACAGTGACTTTTTAGCCCATTCCAACATAGCCCAAGTGTGCCCATATAATCCCTGAAAAGGCATCATTAAGGTCGAGGGAGTAAGTCGCAGATCAGCGCGTCCTTTTCCAATTATATCATCTACAGCGATCTCTATGTACTGGAGACCACCACAATACAGTGGGGTATAAGATTTTCTCCACTCCATCCATACATGTTATATGTTTTGTTTATGTGAGTTATGTCCCTGTTTACCGGTAATAGGAAGTCACACCATTGGTTCTGATTTTATATTATTGAGTTAAATATCTTGAATAAGTAATCAATAAAAGAAAAAGATTTTTGAATTTAAGTGTTTATTCTCAATTAATTCTTTGAACAACTTTATATTCTGGTTCTTTGCGCTGGGAAAATTTCCTGTTTATTGTATCTTCCATAGCGGAGCAAGGTAGTAGCCCCGCCTCCTTCAGCTGCATTGTCCAGGATAAACCTGTTCCTTTACTATAAGCGCAGTACCCTACACCCCTCCCCTTGTCTCTAGAAATCTCTATCCCCTTAGCCATGCAGATAATTGCTCAGTTTGGCTCCTTCGCAGGGTTCCGAATAAATGCTACCAAATCTGAGCTCTTCCCACTTACTCCGTCTGCTTGCGCATGCTCCTCCTCGCCCGTCCTTACTCAATTCCAGCTGAATACTACTAAGCTTAAATACCTAGGAATCTTTATCCCAGTGAACTTGTCTGACTTATACACAGTTAACTATACACCTGTCATTAAAACGGTGTCTTAATTGCTAACCACCTGGTCCTCCCTTCCTATTTCTCTATTGGGGCGGGTTGCCATTTTGAAAAACATTATATTTCCTAAGTTATCATACCTGCTTCAGATGATACCTGTCCAACCCCCTCGTAAAGATCTCCTTCTATGTGATCAGCTGTTTTCAAAATTTTTGTGGAATGGCAAGAGGTCGAGGATCTCCATTGCTAAACTTAAGCTTCCTCGCAAGGATGGTGGCCTGGCTGTCCCTGACCTCTTGGCATTCTTCCAAGCAGTTAACTTTAGATATATTTCCGACTGGCTTTTGGGTACATCCTCTTACGTTAATGGAGAGGTCGAGCAAGCCCTTATGTTTCCTTATGATCTCAGGGCCCTTCTCCACACCCCCAAATCTCTGCTCCCGTCTATATCACGTACGAACATCCTTTTTTGGGATGCCTACCGTTCATGGTGGTCTATTAACAAAGCATTAGATAGGAGCCCGGAGTACTCCACTTTTATTCCCTTGATTGGGAACCCCTGTTTCACCCCACCCTTCGACAATGGTAGATTTCTCCTGTGGAAGTCTAAAGGCATTGATCTCATTCGGGACGTTTTTGATCCCGGTGGGATTCCTATGTCATTCAGAGACTTAGCTGAGAGGTATGGTGTATTGGCATCGGATTTCTATATGTACCTCCAAATTCGGCACTATGTGCAGTCCTTGCCTATCCCTTCTGTGCACGAGCGGAGGAGTGACCCTCTGTCCCCTCTCCTGGTGAAGCTAAGACACTTTTCTTATAAGGTCTGTTGGTTGTATCAAGACCTGCTCCTAAGTAAACCTGATATCCTGTGGTCCCCTATGATCTCTAAATGGTCGAGTGATTGGTCCTGGGCTCCGTCTGTGGATTGCTTCCTATCCCCCCTGCCTTCTATTTTGAAGGCTCTACACTCTGCCCAGCTCCAGGAGATCCACTTTAGGTTTCTCCATAGAGCATATATAGCCCCTGGGCAACGCAAATATATGGTTTCTGCAGAAACAGGACATTGTCCTAAATGTAAAGCACCCAATGCTCTTTTTATACACAACTTCTGGCAGTGCCCGAAAATTCGACGGTTTTGGCATAAAGTACTGTGGTACTTGAAGTCTACCTTTCGAATCTCCCTCCCTATGGACCCAGCAGCAATCCTTGGCCTTAACACTACAGCCTGGTGCCTTCCACCGTCTCAGATCCACTATACCCCCTTTCTGTATGTTTTGTTGACTCTAGGGAAAAAACTGATTCTGAACCACTGGATATTTCGGACCTCGCCCTCCTTAGAAAACCTTAAATCTATTCTTACTGTTACATTATATCTCGAGCGTCAGTCCACTCTCCCTGACCTTGATCGTAACGCCCTTCATTTTTACAATAAATGGGGTCCTTATATAGAATCCCTTCCCCCCCCCCTCAACGGCAACATATACTGAAACCGTTTGACTCACTCAGCTGGGATTCCTACCGCAAACTATGCATCCCTATTTAGTGATAATGTATATCCGCAATCTCAGGTGACCCTGACCGTATAGTCTGATCCTTCCAAATTTTTGGAATGGCTGCTAACGCCCCTGATTGGTTTGAAGAAGATCTTTGTCGGATGTTTGCAACCCCCCCCCCCCCCAACTCCCATGACCTTTATTTCATACCCTTGTTTGTGTTGTCCTATCTTTTTCTCTCTCTCTCTCTCTCTCTCTCTCTTTTCTATCCTGTATTTTAATTGCATATCACAGGCTTGTGTGTCTGTTTTTTTTATGGTATGTTTTCTGGGGATTGCAACTAAGATGCTACAGGCTGTAGCAAACTGTTTTATACTGATTCTTTGACATGTCATGTTTTGGAGCTTTGATGGCGTGGCTCTTACACATTTTGCTGCAGAGCCTATTTCGTATCACTGTGTTGCATAACCCATATCCCTGCCCAGTGGCGGAACAAGCAAGCGGTGGGCCCAGGTGCGACAAAATGCTTTGGGCCCCCCCCCCCCCCCCATCCAAGTCCACCCCAGGGGCAGTGCGCGCCGTAGGCGCGCGCAAAAATACATAGTGGCGTGGCTTCGTGGGGAAGGGGTGTGGCCACAAAATAATACCAACACAGTAGTCTCCATTATTCAAATTACGCCGCACAGTAGCACCACTACACCAGGTAGAGACCCTTTTACACCTTACAGCGAACAGATTCCTCTTTTTACACATTACAGCAGACAGCGTGCCCTTTTTACACATAACGGCAGACCGCGTGCCCTTGTTACACATTACGGCAGACAGCGTGCCCTTTTTACACATTACAGCAGACAGCGTGCCCTTGTTACACATAGCGGCAGACAGCGTGCCCTTTTTACACATTACGGCAGACAGCGTGCCCTTGTTACACATTACGGCAGACCGCGTGCCCTTGTTACACATTACGGCAGACAGCGTGCCCTTGTTACACATTACGGCAGACAGCGTGCCCTTGTTACACATTACGGCAGACAGCGTCCCCATTTTTACACATTACGGCAGACAGCGTGCCCTTGTTACACATTACGGCAGACAGCGTCCCCATTTTTACACATTACGGCAGGCAGATTCCCCATTTTTACACATAGCGTCAGGCAGTCCCCCTGTTTTACACATAGCGTCAGGCAGTCCCCCTTTTTTACACATTACGGCAGGCAGATTCCCCTTTTTACACATTGCGTCGGGCAGATTACCCCTTTTTACACATAGCGGCAGGCAGTCCCCCATTTTTACACATTGCGGCAGGCTGATTCCCCCTTTTTACACATTGCGGCAGGCAGTCCCCCCTTTTTACACATTGCGGCAGGTAGTCCCCCCTTTTTACACATTGCGGCAGGCAGTCCCCCCTTTTTACACATTGCTGCAGGCAGTCCCCCCTTTTTACACATTGCTGCAGGCAGTCCCCCCTTTTTACACATTGCGGCAGGTATGCCCCCCTTTTTACACATTGCGGCAGGTAGTCCCCCATTTTTACACAGTGCGGCAGGTAGTCCCCCATTTTTACACAGTGCGGCAGGTAGTCCCCCATTTTTACACATTGCGGCAGGCAGGCACAAGAAAGAAGGAAAGAAGGAAAGAAAGAAGGAAAGAAGGAAAGAAAGAAAGAAAGAAAGAAAGAAAGAAAGAAAGAAAGAAAGAAAGAAAGAAAGAAAGAAAGAAAGAAAGAAAGAAAGAAAGAAAGAAAGAAGAATTATACTTACCCTCTCCGCTGGCTCAGGCTCCTCGGTGCAGCGTCAGAGACGATTCCCGGGCTGGAGAGAAGGAGGAGGAGGGAGGCTGAGAAGGGAGCCGCAGCAGCGCTGTGTTACTGGTGGAGGCGCTGCTGCTGCTGCCCCTCTGCTTCCCTATAGGCTGTTCTCGGAAGACAGCCTATAGGGAAGCAGAGGGGCAGCAGCAGCAGCGCCTCCACCAGTAACAAAGCGCTGCTGCGGCTCCCTTCTCAGCCTCCCTCCTCCTCCTTCCCCCGTCTGTAGTACCGCTGCTCCTCTCCTCTCTTCGCCGGGCGGCTGTGCGCTGCGGGCAGCGGTTGCCCGCAGCGCACAGCGGCATGTAATGAGTCAGTTTGACTCATTACATGCTTGGGCCCCTGGACAGAGGCGGGCCCCAGTGCAGTGCACTGCCTGCACTGCCGGTAGTTCCGCCTCTGTCCCTGCCTTTTGCCTTCTGTATGCAATTATTTTGTACTCTGTGTATTATATTTTGTACTGTTCTCTCCTTTCTTTTCTTGTATAAGAAAAATCCAATAAAAACATTAAAAAAAAAAAGGGGGTTCAATGATTCCAGGTTCAAAATGGGCCTGACCGAACCATCCGGTTTCGGTACCACGAAAAGGTTCGAATAGTAACCTTTGTTCTGCATGTGAGGTGGTACTGGCACAATGACCTGTGCCTCCACCAGTTTTTGGACAGCGTCCTGTAGTACAGTGCTGTCTGCCAACAGAGTTGGTAAGCCTGATTTGAAAAAACAATGACGAGGGAGACTTTGAAATTCCAGCCTGTAACCCTAGGATACAATATCTATCACCCAGGGATCCAGGGCGGACGATACCCAGACGTGACTGAAGTGTCTGAGTCTGAATCCCACTGGCCCCATCTCCAGGCCGCACGGTCCACCGTCATACGGAGGACTTTGGCATACCTGAAGCAGGCTTTTGCTCCTGGGAACCTGCAGCTGCAGGTTTCTTGGACTTAACTTGACCTCCCCTAAAGAAGGTATTAGACGTTCTGGCCTTTCTAGGCCTGTTAGGCCGAAAGGACTGCGTTGCAGATGAAGAGAAGGATTTCTTCGGAGCAGGTGCTGCTGAGCGAAGAAACGGAGACTTACCGACTGTAGCCGTGGATATCCACGCATCTAGAGCTTTCCCAAAGAGAGCCTGACCTGTATAGGGTAAGGCCTCCACACTTTTCCTGGATTCCGCGTTGGCCGACCACTGGCGCAGCCACAGTCCCCAACGAGCTGAAACAGACATGGACGATATTCCCGGAGCCATGGAACCCAGGTCTTTCATGGATTTTACCATAAAACCTGCTGAATCATCTATGTTGCGTAAATATAAAGCAACGTCATCACTATTCATCATATCCAAATCCTCAAGTAAGGTAGCCGACCACTTTACTATTGCCTTTGCAATCCAATAGTGGGACGTAATATGGCTTCTGAAGCAGTGTGCATTGATTTAAGTGTGTTATCAATTTTTCTATCAGCCAGCTCCTTTAAGGCGGTAGATCCTGAAACAGGCAAAACCACCTTCTTTGAGAGTCTGGACACAGATGCGTCAACAATCGGTGGGATTTCCCATTATTTCCTATCCTCCTCAGGGAAAGGAAACGCCACCTGGACCCTTTTAGGGACCTGGAATTTTTTCTCAGGGTTTACCCATGCATTTTCAAATATAGCATTCAATTCCTTAGACAAAGGGAAGGTTAGCAAGGCTTTTTTATTTTCAGAGAAAAAGGCCTCCTCAACCTGCTCAGGTGTGGTATCATTAACATTCAACACATCCCTAATAGCCTCTATCAACATTTGCACCCCGTTTGCAAGAGATGCGGACCCCCGCAACACATCCCCATCACTGTCTGTGGTGTCAGAATCATTATCCGTGTCGTCTTGTGTGACCTGCACAAGCGCACATTTGTGAGGGTATATAGCGGGGCGTCCTGAGGTACCAGAAACCGGCCATACTGCCATAGAGCTCTGTAGTACCTGGGTTGCAGATTCATTACTTGCAACCCTGTCAGTTGATAGAGGAAAACCACTCCGGTTCCCTTGCTGGTATCTGTGCTAAACCAGTGCTATCCTAAATAGATGGAATGGGATCATCCTGGGAGGATAAATCCTCTGCAGCATATGACACAGTGTCCCTGGACATAGCTAAAGGAGACCACCAAACACTCCACACACACACCAGGTGAGGGCAGACAGAGTTTCCCCCCCAAGAATGGCAAGAGAGACACAGAGATTGGAGCCAACCCACACACAGCGCTTTTAGCAAAGGGAGACCCCTTGTCAGCGCTGACTGTGCACCTTAATAGGACACACAGTCTCCCCTCCCTTCTACAACCCCCTGGTACCGTGTACAGATAGCTGGAGTTGCTGTGGAGGGACCTGTTCTTCCTCTCAGCGCTGTGCAGGCAGGAAAATGGCACAGAAACGCTGCTGGGTCCGCTCTGAGAAGCTCCGCCCCCTTAATGGCGCTGTCTTCCCGCTCTTCATGGATTATACAGGCCTGAGGAAAGTGTGCTGGCTAAGATCTGAGGGCCCCGACAGACTTCTGGACCAGTGTAGGGGGTAAGCGCTGGCCCAGTGTGCCCCTCACAGCGCCGCACCATGTGCCGCTGAGCCTTCCCAGGAGCGCAGTTAATACTGCACTCCCTCCCCGCTGCTGCCATCTTCACACCGGCCCCCCGCTTGCTAGGGGGGTCGGTGTCTCACTCACCACATCTTTAGCTCTGTAAGGGGTTGGCGGCATGCTGTTGGGGCAAGCTGTCCCCTGTGGCGGAGAATGATCTGAACCCTCTGGAGCTCAGTGTCCAGTCAGCGGAGACAGTGGCTCAGACCTCGCAGGGTGGACACTGCTCCCCCCCTTAGTCCCTCGCTGCAGGGGGGCTGTTGCCAGCAGCCTCCCTGTAAAATAATAAACTCTAAAAATAAACTTTCCTAGAAAAACTCTGTAGAGCTCCCCTAGCTGTGACCGGCTCCTCCGGGCACATTTTCTAACCTGAGTCTGGTAGGAGGGGCATAGCACTCACTCTCAAACTCTTAAAGTGCCAATGGCTCCTGGTGGACCCGTCTATACCCCATGGTACTAATGTGGACTCCAGCATCCTCTAGGACTTAAGAGAATACCATTTAACCTCAAAGTCCAGATTTAGTCCCCCTGGTTTAAGGGTACCTAGATCGTAAATAGCCCTCATTTCTGCTTTGGCTAACTGGGAGGATACATCCTTCCGTCTCCAATGTCCTTTGATATGTTTAAAACCACAAAATTGTTTAATCCCAGAAAAGCTACTTTGATGCTTTATCCTAAAGTGCTCTGATAGTGCATGAGTGGGAAGGCCATTCCTTATATTCCTTAGATGTTCGCTAATGCGAACCTTAAGTAGTCTGGAGGTTCGGCCTATATACCATAGGCCCCAAGTACACTCAATGGCATAAACCACATTAGAGGTGTTGCAAGTAATGAAGTCCACTATCTTACAATCATGACCATTGATGGTTACTTCAGTAATCTTACTGTTTTTACTTTGTATCCCACGGCATCCCAAACAGAGGCCACATCGGAAAAAAACCTTGGATTTTATAGTGCACATCGCTTTTTTCAAAGGCTGAGCACTTTTTACAAGACTCGTTCTAAGGTTAGGAGCCCTTTTAAAGATACACTTGTGTTTGGATGGAATATAACCTCCAATGATGGGGTCCTTCTTCAATATCCCCCAGTGTCTACTGAGGGATTTTTCTAAATTCTTATACTGGCTATTAATAGATGTAACGAAGCCCCATTCGTAATTAGTTTCCTTTTTGTCTTTCCCCCGTGGTAGTAGCAATTGCTTTTGATCAATTAGTGCTACTTTGTTCTTAACACTCTGTTTTTTCTTTTTGGTATCCTGATGCTTCAAACCTGGATGCCATGTCATCTGCTTGTATATCATACATTTTTTATTTTGTGCAATTTCGCTTGAGGCGTCTAAACTGCCCTTCAGGAATTGAACCTAGCCAATCTGGGTGGTGGCAGCTTGTTGCCCCAATATAGGCCCCTGAATCAGTGGGTCTTTTAAAATTCATAGTATGGATTTTTCCATCCTCTATAAACACAGTGATATCTAAAAAGTGAATTCTTATACTGCTCTTTTCAAATGTGAAAAAAATGTTAAGACTGTTAGTATTCAATTACTCCAAAAATTGGTCTAAAAGTACCTCTTCCCCCCCCCCCCCCTCCATATAAAAAAGACACTGTCGATATACCTCTTCTTTATGGGGCAATGGGAGGAGGAGAGTATCTGGAACCACTGTCCCTTTGGGGCGAACCTGGGGTCTTGGAAGAGGTATATCGACTATGTTTTTTTATATGGAGGGGAGGAGAGGTGCTTTTAGACCAATTCTTTGAGTACTTGAATACTAACAGTCTTAAAAAAATTCACATTTGAAAAGAGCAGTATAAGAATTATTTTTTTTTTTTTTAATTCAATGCTTTTTTATTGATTTTCTGTTTTCCATTAAACAAAATTACAAAGAAAAAACAACGCAAACCCACAACAGATCCCCAACCCAGGGAATGCGCAGATTCCCATGTCCAGTAGGGACCAGTTAACACAGTTATCACAGTAAACAGGTGCAGGCTTACAATCCGAGACATAAATGAAAAGTTATAAGCAATATCACATGTTAACATGAAGCTTACAGAACAATTTATGCTGTACATGGTCGTCTATGGCAACATCATAAATATTGAGCTGAACACAGAGCTATAGCACTGGCACGGGAATGGCTAACCGCGGGCGCCAGGGGACATGTAGCCCTCAGTAGCGGGTGCTCAGACGCCCCGGGTCCCAGAGAGCGGGGACTCAAGCCATCTACCCCACAGGTCTTGATATTTTTTCTCCGCTTTCCTAGCTAAGTATACATATTTCTCATGAGAGGCCGTATCATTTACAAGTGAGACCCAGGACCGTAGTGTGGGCGCATCCTTGGCTAGCCAAAGCCTGGCAATACACACCTTAGCTAGGCCACACAGATTAATTACATATCGTTTGGCAGGGGGGTCCAGGGCATCCTCCTCCACAGCAGATAATACACATGTCGCCGGGGAGCATACAGACGAGGGAATACCCGTTGACATCAGGACGTCAGCAACACCCGACCAGAATACGGCTACCTTAGGACATAGCCAGATAATGTGCCAAAAGTCTGCGTCCAGACTATCGCACTTAGGACATCTGGAGGAGTTGGTACCCCCTATGTGTCGCAAACGCACCGGCGTCATATATACTCTGTGTATTATAAACAGTTGGATTTGTTGATATCTAGTGGTGGTAGTGGATAATCGTGGAGAACATAACGCTCCCTCCCAGATCTCATCAGATATGGCACCCAAGTCAGATTCCCACTTGTCCCTGAGAAGGGACAACGGGTCAGAGTAGTGAGACCGAAGCATGCTTGTATAAATATTGGACACCAAATGCCCGCCTCCCAGGGATTGTAGGAGAGACTTGACCGGGGAGTCAGCAATCATTGGAGGAGTATCGGGAAATTGTGCGTTAAGTGCATGTCGCAGCTGCAGGTATCGGTAGAAATGTGAAGAGGGTATACTGTAATCCTGTTGAAGCTGCAGGAAGGACCTCAGTATACCATCGTTATATAAGTGTCCCAGGGACGTCACTCCCCACCTCCCCCACACCGCCCCAGTCTGTAGTGAAGCCAATTCTGGGAAGCCAAGGGCATTGTCCAGAGGAGTATCAGGGTCAATACCCTGGCCTAGTAGGATGACATGTACCTGTTTCCATATGAGGACGGCTTGTCTTATTATAGGGATCTTGGACAAGTTAGGGTTCCCACAAAGAAGCATCTGTAATGGAGTGCCGGCAGGGTAGACCTGCAAAAGCATTTGTGAGTGTATAGTGAGAGCATCCGGGGCATTCACCCACTCCCATATATGTACCAACTGCGCAGCATAATAATAAAATCGAAATATAGGGAGAGCTAAGCCTCCCAGAACTTTCGGCCTGGAAAGGACGTCAAGTCTCAACCGTGCTCTCCTGCTGGCCCATATTAAAGAAGAGAGCAAACTGTCAATCTGTCTAAATGTCTTCAAGTTAATATATATAGGGGATTGCTGGAGAACATAAAGGAGTTTTGGCAAATATACCATTTTTACCAAATTGACCCTGCCAGTAACAGTCAGGGGCAAGGACCCCCAAACCCTGACCTTCGAGCGAAGATACCTCATCTGCGGCATGATATTAAGGGAAACATAGGTACAAGGGTCATTCGATACCCATATACCTAGGTATTTGAAAGACTCTACCCATTTAAGGGGGGTTTGGATCACTGAGGCTTCCTTGACCGGGCCTCTAAGTGGAGTAATGGTGGATTTATCCCAGTTAATTTTGAGCCCGGAGAATCGTCCATAGTCAGTTATTAAGTCAAGGAGTTTAGGTAAGGAGGAAACGTAGTCGTCCACAAAGAGCAACAGGTCATCAGCGTATAACGCTATCCTGTCCTCTCTTGCGCCAACCCTAATACCCACAACATCCCGAGTTGCCCTAATCAAACATGCTAGTGGCTCAATAGCAATGGCAAACAGAGTCGGGGACAGAGGGCAGCCCTGCCTCGTTCCCCTGGATAGGGGGAAGGAGTCCGAAACAAACCCGTTCACCGAGACTCTGGCCATGGGCTGAAAGTATAATAATTTAACATAATTGATAAAGTTGGGGCCCACACCAAATCTATTCATAGCCTCCCAGAGGAAGGCCCACTCCACCGAATCAAAGGCCTTTGCGGCATCTAAGGAGACTATAACGGCAGAGCAGTCCTCCTCCCGAGAAACTTGGAAATGAGTGAACAGGCGCCTCAAATTCACAGCAGTGGACTTGCCCGGCATGAAGCCCGTTTGGTCAGGGTGAATAATTTGAGAGATAACCCGGCCAAGTCTGGAAGCTAGAACCTTGGCCAGGATTTTAATATCCGTGGGCAGCAGGGAAATAGGACGGTAGGATTCAACCCTCCTGGGGTCCTTATCTGGCTTGGGAATCACTATAATCAAAGCCTCCGCCATAGACGGGGGAAGCGCACTTTGGGCAAAAATTTCACTGAACAACTCAAGCAACCGAGGGGCAAAGAATTTTGTATGTTTCTTGTACAGTTCTGATGGGATGCCATCAAGGCCAGGGGCCTTACCATCGGGGGAGGCAGAGATCGCAAGCTCAATCTCCTCCACCGACAAAGGAGCGTCTAGAAGGGCCCTGGCCTCACTGGAGATATGGGGCAAGTGGACTCCATCCAAGTAGTCACACAGTTCTACTGGGGAACAGGTCAATTTAGAACTATATAGTGCCTGATAGTATGAGACAAATTCCGCCACGATCTGTGGGGTGCGGTCCAGCACCGACCCAGCTGAATCCAAAATCTCCACTACAGTATGAGAGGAACGGTCACCCCTTGCAAGATTGGCCAAATAAGAACCTGGTCTATCCCCAGTAGCATATTGGACATGCGAGGAGAAGAGAAGTCTATGCTGGGTTTTCCCCCACAGGTAATCCTTCCATTCACCCTGCGCATGGAGCCACACCAACTTAGAGGCGTCCAAGCCATCCCGCACATACGTCACCTCTGAAGCAACCACCCGGGCCTCCAAATCAGACTCATGTTTTTTGAAGGAGGATTTAAGACTCCCCACCCATTTAATCAATGTTCCTCTCAAGAAAGCCTTGAAAGTGTCCCATAACAGAGTCACGTCCGAGGTGTCATCATGCATAACAAAGAATTCTAACCAGCTAGCCTCCAATTCGGATCCCTCACCCATATGCGTCAGCCAAAAGGGATTAAATTTCCACACTGCTTGGCCTCGCTGACAGTTTAAGTCAATATGTAACGATATAGGGGAGTGATCCGAGATACCCCTAGTCTCATATTTGACACTTTGAACTTTGGGCAAAAGCTCCCGGGACAGAAGAGCCAGATCTATCCTAGAGAAGGAAGAGTGAGAGCATGAAAAACATGAGTATTGCCTCAAATCAGGATTCCTCAATCTCCAGGGGTCAATCAGACCCAACTCCGAAACAGTATCTGCAAATGGGGAATGCTTGGGCCGTGGATTGGAGGACGCCCCGGACAACCTATCCAACTCGTGATTTAAAACGTTGTTGAAGTCCCCCATACAGATAACAGTTATCCCAGGGGAAGCGGCCATAAAGGCAGACGCCTTTTTAAGAACGTCGTGCGAGTATGGAGGGGGCACATACACAGCCAGCAATAACAAGGGGACGGAGTTAATCCTGCACTTAAGAAATACATATCTACCCCATTGATCCGTTTGCACAGAATCAAGAGCAAAGGGGACAGACTTCCTAATTAGGATCGACACTCCCCGGGACGCTGCAGTATACATAGAATGGTAAGCCCAGCCCACCCATGGTTTTTTAAGGGACATAATCTTGGTACCCAGTAAGTGGGTTTCCATCAGGCAAATAATATCCGAAGCATCAAGCTTGATCTGTCGAAGGATCAAGGAGCGTTTAATTTTGTCATTGATCCCCCGCACGTTCCACGACAGTAACTTAACCAAAGCCATAGCAGAGCATAGTTGTAATATTGCAGAGCGCCCGCGGCCAGCCAACGCCAGTGAACATCAAAGAAGATATGCCCGCAATTAGTTGCAACATAGACCTAGCGGAAATAAGCACATTGCACAGCAAAAGATAAAAACACATCAATACTAACAGTCTAAAGTAACCCCCACCCCCACCCCGTATACCACCTACAACTAGCAGCATACCTGGTTCCCAAACAAGAAAACACCCTAAATGCTAACAATAACAGCTAAGGCAGAGAGCACCGTAACATACTCCGCCAATACCGACCAAGATCAAATTTCTATATCCACTAAAGGGGCCAAGAATATAATGACCTTAAGACAGGAGAATCCCCCAGCTAAACTCAAAACAAAACCAATCCCCCCCCTGGGCCGTTACACCCACCCCAACTGAATAACCGTCTACCCCTTAAAGACTTTATGGCAGAGCAATCACCGAGAGCCTAAGGCCCAAGATCAGCGTAGAGGCAACGTCTAACAGTCGCCCGTCTCCACAGAGCCATCCACTCCCAGTGAAGGCCCATAAGGGCTGCAGAAAGCCCTAACATGAGCAACATAGCAGCACATGACAAACAGTAGCGTATGGACTAGCTGAGAAAACACATACAGGATTGCAACCAGCGGCCACCGCTCCCCAAGCCGGAAAGCGTCTAACCAGCCAAACTGACATCTCGCAGGGAGTCACAAATAACATATCTACAAACAACTATACATCCTTCCCAAGCCAATATAATCATAACATAGCAGGCATAAAAGAAACAGTATACTTGCAAATAGAGAGAACAAATGCATAAGTTCAATCAGCGGCTAATGCCCGCCGTGCCGGAAAGCGTCCATCCAGCCACACTGATGCTTCACGAGGGGTCATGAAGAATTTTGTTTCACCATCCGAGACCACCCGCAATTTAGACGGAAAGAGCATGGCATAGGGGATATTCAGTTCATGCAGCCTGCGCTTCACAGGGACAAACTGAGCTCTGTCCTTTTGGACGTCGACAGCAAAATCCGGAAAAACTGAAACCGGGGAACCGTTCCACTTAAGGGGACCCCTAGTACGGGCCAGTCTCAGAATCACATCTCTATCCCGGTAGTGAAGGAGTTTGGCAATAAACGTACGAGGAGGCGCCCCTGGAGGTAACGGGCGCATCGGGACCCTATGGGCTCGTTCCACTGCAAAGTGTGAGGTGAACTCCTCCGGTCCAAACGCATCCAGCAGCCACCGTTCAAGAAATTTTTCTGGGGAGGCACCCTCTTCTTTTTCCGGGAGTCCGACGAAACGGACATTGTTTCGCCGCAATCTCCCCTCCATATCGGTCATCTTTTTATGTACCTCCATCATCTGAGACTCCAGAGCAGAGGTGCGTCTACCGAGAGGCGTAATTGTGTCTTACAGCGTGGAGGTGCGCGTCTCAACTTCACCGACCCTCTCTCGCACCCGCTGAAGGTCTTGGTGTATAATGGATAAGTCCGCCTGGACCTGACCGATCCTGTCGGCCAAGCGGGCTTCACTTGCCGTAACCGCATCCAGCACCTTTTGCAAAGCAGCATCGGTGGCCTCCACAGATGAGGAGCTAGCTGACGGAGAAGGCGGTGCCGAGGTAGACCGCACCTCCCCCCCCTGTTGGGACCGTGTCGGCGGATTTCTGGCATACTTCTCCAACTTTGCCGCAGCCGCGGCAGACTGATGCGGTTTGACCATTATAGCCGAGCGGACGGCAGGGAGCAAGAAGTATAGAAAATAATATATCAAGAGCTGTCCAGGGGCGGCCAATGAAGAATTCAATGTAGTATATCAGGATTGTCCAGTCGCTGCCTGCGGGTAAGTGTAGTATATCAAAACTGACCAGTGAACATGTATGATATCGGAAGAATCAGCCTCTGTCAGCACAGAATGAACAAATGCAACAGGATATAGAAATATTTTTACTCCCCCCTCAGCATATGGGGCACATGCAGCATAGCACTGGATTAAATTAATTATGTCCTGTGGAGCTGAAACTGAGCAACACTGAGGCCCTCCAAGGGTTAATATCCCACTGTGCCCCGTCCCTGTTTGGAGCAGAGCTCAGCAGGGCAGCAGTCATATCATGGGGAGGGCACAGGCACTTATAACACTCAGCCGTGCCGTGCACCTCCTCCCCAGCAGTAGGACACAGGATGTGCAGGAGACGGAGGGTACAGGCTGGGGCCGCCGGAGAGAACAAGGAGAACGGCAGCGGGTCACGTGACGGCGGCGCGGCCGTGGACCGCCCGCAGACGCTCCCAGGCAGAGACAGGAGCAAGGGAGGAGAGGCGCTCGCCACAGTCTCCACAACGGCGGCAGAGGGAAAGCAGCGGACCCGGGTGTGAGCAGCGTTCAAGACTGGAGCCGGATGCAGACACTCAGCGCAGGCACCAGGATGGCGGCGTCCCACGTGTTCCAGCAGGCCCGGGCCCCGGCACACCAGAATCACCCTGCTGGAGCGGATAGCGGGCAGACGGGTCCCAAAATGGCACAGGGGCACCTCCACACTGTACTGCAGGTATTGGGGTGCACTGCAGGCCCAGGGGGGGACACAGGATGGTAGATCAGGATTAGGTAGCTGGAGAGACACACAGCCTGTGTGCTACTCCATGTCCGCCGAAGCCACGCCCTCAAGAATTATTTTTTTAGATATCACTGTGTTTATAGAGGATGGAAAAATCTATACTATGAATTTAAAAAAAAACACTGATTCAGGGGCCTATATTGGGGCAATAAGCTGCCACCACCCAGATTGGCTAGGTTCAATTCCCGAAGGGCAGTTTAGACGCCTCAAGCGAAATTGTACAGAATAAAAAATGTACCATATACAAGCAGATGACATGGCATCTAGGTATGAAGCATCAGGATACCAAAAAGAAAAAATATAGAGTGTTAAGAACAAAGTAGCACTAATTGATCGGAAGCAATTGCTATTACCACGTGGGAAAGACAAAAAGGAAACTAATTATGAATGGGCCTTCGTTACATCTCTTAATAGCCAGTATAAGAATTTAGAAAAATCCCTCAGTAGACATTGGGGGATTTTGAAGACGGACCCCATCATTGGAGGTTATATTCCATCCAAACCCAAGTGTTTCTTTAAAAGGGCTCCTAACCTTAGAACAAGTCTTGCAAAAAGTGCTCAGCCTTTGAAAAAAGCGATGTGCACTATAAAATCCAAGGTTTTTTCCCGATGTGGCCTCTGTTTGGGATGCCGTGGGATACAAAGTAAAAACAGTAAGATTACTGAAGTAACCATCAATGGTCATGATTGTAAGATAGTGGACTTCATTACTTGCAACACCTCTAATGTGGTTTATACCATTGAGTGTACTTGGGGCCTATGGTATTTAGGCCGAACCTCCAGACCACATTATGCTGGAATAAAACATAAAAACATGCTCAAGTGTATAAATATAGGGTTTTCACCCCAGAACGAATATATTATAAAATCTCGCCCGTAACGTCACTTCCGGTGACGTACTATGTAAACAAATGGGTATTTCTTATTCTTTACTTAATGGTAGAAAACGGATTTAAGAGAATCGCATCTAGACAGAAAAACATAAATTTAAAACATACACCATATAAAAAGACAAATAGAAGAAAAATATCAGAAGAGGGGGATTTTTTCTTTATAAAAACCATTTAACCTCAAAGTCCAGATTTAGTCCCCTTGGTTTAAGGGTACCTAGATCGTAAATAGCCCTCATTTCTGCTTTGGCTAACTGGAAGGATACATCCTTCCATCTCCAATGTCCTTTGATATGTTTAAAATCACAACATTGTTTAATCCCAGAAGAGCTACTTTGATGCTTTATCCTAAAGTGCTCTGATAGTGCATGAGTGGCAAGGTGAGGGTTGAAGGAGACCTCATAGGAGTTTGAGAGATTACTAGCTGCTATTGCGCACTTGACATTTCTTTATATTTCTCTAAGACTGTAGAGCAATTTAAACATGCTTGGGATAGGCATATTAATATCCTTACAAAGATTTAAGGTTCAAAAAGGGTTGAGATTACCTAAAGGATAAAAAAGGGGCAGGCTAGATGGGCCAAGTGGTTCTTATCTGTCGTCACATTCTATGTTACTATGTATATATATATATATATATATATATATATATTTACAAATACTCGGTCTGGCACTCCTGTAGATTCGGCTTTAGCACAATTCACTCTGGTGCCCTCCTGACAGACTAGACAGTCTGTCTATGTAGTATGCAGTGTAACAAGTCGGCACTGAGGAGACTTGAAATTCAGTGCAAAAAATGGTGCAATCTTTAATCCATAAATCAACATTTCGGAGCTCTATCACCCCGAAACGTTGGCTTATGGATTAAAGATTGCACCATTTTTCACTGAATTTCATTAGTGAAACTTCCCTCTGTTACCCTGAACAAGTATTTTTATGCAATGATATTTTAAATATATCATGGAATTCTGCAACATTTCTATTAATATAGGGCGGTATTCAAATGATATATCACACCCAATATCCTTTCTAAAGTGATCCCCGTTATCGCGCATATACTGACCATAGTAATCAGGTTTAGCTGCGTAAAGGGCTAGGGCGCCTCGCTACCCTGGTGCATGATACCATGCCCGTCAGCAGAAACAACGGATTTGAAAGGGGGCACAAAGAATTGAATACCACCATTAGTGTGAAATATTTAACATTTTATATAATGCTGGTGTTCTTTGAGCCCTTTTATTGACAGACCTATATTCTGGAGTCTAGATGGACAATACAATAAATACATACCATAGTTTGCTATTGTCCAAACTTGGAAAATTCATTTTATTACAAAAGAAAAAAAACCTCTATTACAAATACCTTAATTCACATATTGTGACAAATAATAACATTTGGGAGTCCATGAATATAAAACAGAATTATGAGCCCATTGTAAACAAATCAATAAACCCTTGTGGAAGATTCACTTATCTCTAGTTATGAACAACTAAAGATTAATTAGGACATAAATCACAACTGCTGAAAGTAGTCTGTTTCTTCTTCTTCTTCTTCTTCTTCTTCTTCTTCTTCTTATTATTATTATTATTATTATTATTGTTACTGTTATTATTATTATTATTACTATTATTATTAATAATAAAAATAATAATAATAATTTTATTTATATAGTGCTCTTTCACCAAACAGGACTCAAGGCGCTTTACAGACATCAAAACAATGCACATAGGGGGTCATTCCGAGTTGATCGTAGCCCTGCAAAATTTTGGTGGGTTGGAAGTATGCAGTAAAAATATTATTTAAAAAAACAAAAGGCACATGTTGAGAACACCTTTGCAGGTAACTAATGAAAGGAGGGAAATTATCCTGGCCTCATAGGAGCAGTACAGGTGGGTGTGAAAAATGTAGTGAGCACACTAAAGTCCAATGGAAATGTCCCTGCCAGACCTGGTCCTGGTGCTCTTCCCGCAGTGATCTCTGCTCACCTTGAGGGGTAGGCCCATACGGCAGTCCTGATGTTCTCTGCCAGAAGGGTAGTAGGTTGGTCCTGGTGATCTCATTGCAGAGGTGTGGTGAGTCCACATAATGTTCCTGAGTTCTTTCTTGATATTGTTCAATGTTTGTTTAAGTGTTTTTTTTAACCGTTCATTTTCAAAATGTTTAGAGATAGGAACGCTTTGAGTATTGGAACGCACAGCTGTGCATGGTTGAAGCTACAGATATACTTTTACCTTTTTTTCTGAAAAACTTTTTAGTAATTATTTACCCATAGAAATACATATATACCCATAATACACATGCCGGGATCCCAGTGAGTTAGGTAATTCCCCCTCTATGGTTGTCCACTACACCCATAGAGGGAGTATAGAACCTGTCGCCACTGAGCATGTAGTGTGGCGAGCGCAGCAAGCCCGCAAGTGTCTTTGTTGTTCTCGCCCCTCTGGCGGCATTCTACCACTTGGGATATCGATATCGGTATACTGACAGTCGGCATCCCGTGTGGCGGGAAACCATACCGAACCCCTAAAGGATATTTCATTTCTGTTCACAGTAAATGTCTCTTTAAAAGTAATTTATTTGTTTTACTTCAATATAGTTGTTGAACGTGGACACTGAAAACATCATAAGATTAAAAACACATTTCAGATTTGACCTTGTTAAATGTACATGACATAAAGCCTTTTAGAAGTGTTAGATATTTCCATTGTATTCAAACAGAAATCAGTACAATTGTGCTATTGAATGTTTTGCTGCAAACACATAAGGGTTTCCATTGATCATTAGGGGTTTTCACTGTCAGAAGGTTAAACTATAAAACATTCCTATTATTACTGTCAATGACCTTTGAGTGATGTTAATGCACACCGCCTGGTTCTGATAACCACTTTCCAAAACCTCAGCATCATGACAAATACAGATGTAAAGCTTACAAGTGCATTAGTGGGAAGTCAGCAGAAGAAGTCCCAATGTATCACGTCTACCTGTGGAAACCATTACCAAACATTGGAGCTCTCACCACATGCTAATGCAAAACTAATGAAATTTGATTCACCTTGTCGGGGGACGTAATGCACTTCCTTCTATACAATCACATCATCTTGAGTTTTGGATTTGAAAAAAAAAGTGATATGTTGTAAATAGAATGTGGTTTTGCATGGGTAAGCAAAATGTACTTGAAATTGCACAGACAGTGCACTTTTATACAGTTGAAGAGAAGTATTCAAAGCTCTAGATAAATTGTACTTTGGAAGCTTTGAGACCCACAGTCATCAGCATTAATGGAGTAATTGACACTAGATAAATGTTACTAATTGCTCTACAATTATTCATGGGTGATGACTTAGCTGCATATTTACAAACGACCGAAGTTGTGTTATGAAAATTACAGCCCAACTTGCAATGCCATCATGAAATTGACAGCTTACTTGCACATATTACTTGTTTTACCTTTAATTGATAGCACCAGCACCTACCCAGGACAACCTGGACTAGGATATTCACATACATCAACCATTAATCTTCTTCTGCCTACCTCATCATTTACTCCTCTACATCTACTTGAGACTCATTACCACTACTTCTTTTTTTCCTTGAACTCTCATTGTGGAGGCGTTCCCAGCTTCCCCTGCACTGTAAAGTCCAACAGGGACCACTGAGAAATACCCAGCGAAAGCAGATTTAGTTGCTTTATCTTTCTTCCCACAGTTAACCATTCTTATCTTGGTACGCTCATTCATCCATTCACTGCCCATAGGCACACAGGTGGACAGTAGATAGCAAGCGTATATACTACTATTTCTGTATTAACTTACTCTCCTCTCCAATATGTTCATTTATTCACATAAGCAGGACATCATCTTACACACATGCTGACACTCACTAGGGATTCTCTTTGACTTTACCAGAATTGTGGAAGTTTTAGGTGACCCAGCCTATTAGGTATACTAACCCATTACACACATATACTGTAACACAAGGGTCCCCACACCTATTTTCAACATGATGCCTTATTGATAATCCGGCTTCTAAATATATGTTTTTTACCATTTGTTTAGTTTATTTCATCAATTGTTTACCACTTTTGTTTTATCAAATACAGCCACTTACTATTGTGATTTGTGGGATAATTCCATATCCAGATTATTGTAATCACTACACATTTTAGCTGTCACAAACTAACATTTTTTAAGATATATGTATTGAGTTATTGTAATTACTGGACTCTCATAGGATGGGTAATACTGTATTTTAGTACATATAGACAAAAGTTATATTTTATACTGTTTATGACATATAAGAGTGTCCCAAAATCAGAGTCCTTTTTTCCCCTGTAGTTTACAATACTGTAATAATAATTATGAGCTAGAGTGTGTGGGTAGGGAGTTTGGCACAGAACCTATAGAAACTAACTCCTCCCCCATCTAACCCCTCCCACTCTCAGTCTGTCATAGAATTACTGTACCTCAGTTAACGTTTAGCAAAGCCGAGAGAGACAGAAAAGAGAAAAAACAATAAACCAGACAAAAATACAGGAGGGATCGCAGCGTCCCCCAGATGGAATTAGAGAAATAAATTTTACGGTAAGTAAACAAAAATCACCTTTTCTCTTTCATCCATCTGGAGGACCCTGCGCACTTACTGATGGGATTTCCCAAAGCAAGCTAATTAGAGGAGGGAGAACCAGACGTTAGAGCCGTCTGTAAAATCTGATGCCCAACAGAGGCAGACTCCAAACCAAAAGTATGAAAACGGTAAAACTTTGTGAAGGTATGCACGGACGACCAGGTCGCTGCTCTACACAGCTGTTCAATGGATACACCCCAAGGAGCAGCCCAGGAGGCCCCAACTGCCCTAGTCGAATGAGCCTCAGTGGGTCAAGAACAGGAACCATAGAGGATACATAGGCCTGCCGAATAGCAGAAGTCACCCAACGAGCCACCGTGTTTTTAGAAGCAAGCCAACCCTGTTTGGATGCATCAATTAGAATCAACAATGTATCTGAATAGCGAATAGATTCAGTACAGGACAAATAAATGCGTAAAGCCCTAACAACATCCAATAATGCCAAGTGACCATCTTCTCTTGAGGAATTTGGAACAGACGCTGGAAGCACAATATCCTGATTCAAGTGGAAAGCAGAGACAACCTTTGGCAAGAAGGAAGGCTTCGTACGCACGACCACTCTATCATCATTAAAGATTAACAAAGGTGGCCTGCAAGAAAGGGCCGCCAACTCTGACACATGTCTGGCCGAAGCAGTGGTCAAAAGAAAAACCACCTTAAGAGTCAGGAACCGCAATTCAACAGAATCTAGAGGGTCAAACAGAGATTTCTGAACAGCTTTTAGAACTAAATATAAATCCCAAGGAGGGACCGGGGGAACAAACCCCCTGAAGAAATGTCTGGACTTCCAGAATGAGACCCAATCTCTTCTGAAAAAGTACAGACAGAGTGGAAACCTGCCCTTTAAGTGAGGAAAGATGAAGTCCCTTCATCAGACCATCCTGAAGGAAGGACAACAATCAAGTTAAACGAAAGGGACCCGGCGACAACCCGCATTTTTCACACCAAGCAATGTAAATACACCACACCCTGTGGAAAATCCGAGATGTGACTGGCTTCCAAGCTTGGAGCATAGTTTTCACCAATGGTCGAGATAAACCATTAGCCCTTAGAATAATGGATTCAAGAACCATCCTGTCAAAGCCAGACGAGGTAAATCATGGGGACGACAAGGCACTTGAAGTAGAAGGTCTGGTCATAGAAGCAGAGAGAAAGGTTCCCTGGTCACTAAGCTGCGTAGAAGTGTGTACCATTGGCGATGAGGCCAGTCCGGAGCTATGAGAATGACTGGTAGTCCCTCTCATTTGATGCGCTAAAGCAGACATGGAAGCAGAGGAAACGGCGGAAATACATAGGCCAGGTGAAACCGCCATGGAGCTGTTAAAGCATCGATCAGCATTGCCCGATGATCCTGAGCTAGTGATCCATAATGAGGAAATTTTCTGTTTAGACAAGACACCATGAGGTCTATGTCAGGGGTTCCCCACCGAGACATCAGAGAATGAAAGGCTTCCTGATGAAGCTCCCACTTCCCTGGATGAACCGTGTGATGGCTTAAGTAGTCTGCTTCCCAATTTTTCACACCTGGAATGTGAACTGCGGAGATAGCCGGAACCCAACATTCCACCCACTGTAGAATGTGAGAAACTTCTTTCATGGCTCTCCAGCTGTGAGTTCCCCCTTGCCTGTTGATGTAAGCCACCGCCGTGGCATTGTCTGATTGAATGCATAAGGGATGACCTCGGACGGCGGATTGTATCTGAAGCAGAGCATAACGGATTGCTCTCAATTCCATAATGTTGATCTGCAGTTTTGTTTCCTGGTTGGTCCAGAGACCTTTGAAGTGTTGAGATTGAAACACCCCCCCCCCCCAACCTGTGTGGCTGGCGTCCGTGGTTACCATCATCCAGGTCCAAACATTGAACTGTGTACCCTTGGTCAAATTGTGACTGTGAAGCCACCAAAGGAGTGACTGACATGTCCGAACTGACAAGCGGAACAACTGTGAGTCCAGATGTGGGCCCATTAGAGTCCAACATTAGAGAATCTGAGATTGGAGAGGTCGAGCAGGAAATCTGGCATATGGTACTGCCTGCAATATTGCTATGATCTTGCCCAATACGTGCATTCACCGGAGAACTGAGAGCCACGGTAATTGTAGAAGAGACCAGATCCTGGATTGTAGATCCTGATTTTTGTCCTGAGGCAGAAAGACCTTCTGACTCCTGGTGTCAAATAAGAGGCCTAGAAACACCATCCTTTGAGATGGAGTCAGAGACGATTTCGGTAAGTTCAGTATCCACCCAAATGATTGCAGAGTGTCTATTGTGAGTTGCAAGTGTTGATGAAGAAGTGACTGTGATGGAGCCTTCAGAAAGAGGTCATCCAAATTTTAAGTGATATTGACTCCCTGTCACCTCAGTACTGCAACCATGTGGGCCATGATCTTTGTAAACACCCCGAGGGGCCGTGGAGAGCCTGAATGGAAGAGCTTGAAACTGAAAGCGCCAAGGGCCAATTGTAAATCTTAGAAGTTGTTGGTAACCCTTCAAAATGGGCACATGTAGGTAGGCACCCTTTATGTCTATGGATGCCAAATATGCCTCCGGTTCCATGGAACTGATGATTGAACGAATGGATTCCATCTTGAATTTTTGAATTGTGAGATATGGATTTAGACACTTTAGATTCAAAATGGGATGAAACGAACCAGCCGGTTTGTTTACGAGAAAAAGACTTGAGTAAAAACTCTGACCCTGATGTTGGTTGGGTACCGGAAGAATTACTCCGTTGTGTTAAAGCGTTGAAGTTGCATGAATGAGTGCTTGACATCTGGAGAGATCGTCTGGGAGAGGTGTGATGAAAAATCGGTGTGGGACCAGCTCCTCAAGATCCAAAATATATCCTCGAGATAAGACCCCTGTCACTCAACGATCTGGTTTCAACAGGAGCCATGCCTCTTTGAACTGAAGTAACCGAGCCCCCACCACCGAAGATCCATCCGGAGGCCCCGAACCATCATGCAGCAGGTTTGACGGCTGGTCGCTGAGTTGCCTGTGTTCCTCTACCTTGGAATGCACCTCTGCGTGGAAATCTTGAAAAGGCTCGAAAGCAGGGCTGTGCTGTCAGGGGAGGCAGGGGAGGCAGTGCCTCACCTGTCATACTCCCTGTCATTCTCCAGAGTTTTTACTATAAAATTATTAAAATAATACAAAGAAGATATTTATAACAAATAATCATCTTCTTTGTATTAAAGTAATCATCTGTATAGTTAATACTCTTCAGATTTTAGGATCTCTGTGGAACTGCAGTGGGAAACTAGACGTGAGGCAGCAAAAGCTCTGCCTCATGTCTCATAGATGGGGACTGCTGCAGCACAGCCTATAGAGTGAGGTGGGGATACACAGAAGCCCAATCACACTAGTTGAAATAGTGTCAAGTGAGGCATGCCTCACTGTGGCTTGAGCGGTGATTGGAGACCTCGGATGTATCATGTGACCATCCAGGAAGAGAGAGACCGAAGCACTTCATTAGGAACATAATGGCCGAGGCTGCCCATTTTCTGCAGCCCGGACCCGCTGTTATAGTGAGCGCCCACCCACCCACCCCTGCACAGGAGATGAAGTTGTCTCCCACTGCAATGCCGGGACCCGCTTACCCGAGGAAGCCCGGCCGTATACTGGAGGAGAGGGGCGCAGCCGCAGACCCGAGTCCCTGGACTGCCGCAGACACACTCTCCTTTGCCAGCTCATAATTCCAGCGGGCGAGGGATGGGAGATTACCCCAGCACTGCAAAAGTTTTGGGGGAAAGGAGACCAGCAGGTACAGCGCATGCAGGGGGGGGGGGGGGGCAGCTGTGTCTCCGTCTCAAGAAAAGACGCGACAGCAAAGTCTCCCTACAGCGCCTGTCAGTGAGTGGGAGCTGCTGCTCATACACAGCATCTCCATACAGTATGTCCTGCTCCCTGTGCTGTGCTGCGGCTGGCAGGAACATAGATTATGCTCCACTCGGGCACTACTTTAAAGATGTTGTTGTTTTACATGTCTCTGATGGTCAATTTAAAAACGTAAAGATTTAAGACCTAAAATTGTTCTCCCACCTTAATTATCTGTGTTTTTATAGCTATGAGGATAAATAAAGCTTCATTACCAAAATACCAAAGTGTGCCTAGCAGTAGCAGACTGGACACTGGGGAGATTCAAATGTTCTGTGGGTACCCGTATTTGCACCTCTCCCATCACATTAGAAGTGGAGGTATACCGATGCTTGTTCCGGCGCTGAGCGCTCATGATTTTTCACACTTATCACACCCATTAGCACCAAAGCAGCTAAACCAAACTAAATTATTGGGAAAGACAAAAGAAATGTGTGAAAATCTGGACTTTTTACACGTGTGCTCGCCCCTTCATGAGGGGGCAAGCAGAAATAATGGATGCCTGTGGTATGCGCGACCGATTGGAGCAACAATAGAATTGCTCCGTTCGGTGCAGGACACCCCAAAAAAATTAAATCACCCTCCTCAAACCTAATGTATATTTAGCTGGCGTGTTGCAGTAACTGCTCTTTCTAGTTACAATATTATTTAGTGGCTAGTCTCAAATGACTGTTGAATAGTTTAACTTTCACCTGAACAATGATGTTAGTAAGGAAAAGTAGCCCCTCTCAGTCTGGTTAATTCCTATATTGTAGTTGTCTGCCTCTAATGGGCAGATATATGGCTGTATGACATCATGTGTCTCCTCTGTGGCTTTGTGACATCATATGTTTCTTCTATTGGCAGTGTGACCTCACACATCTTTACACTTTTTGCCCCTGGCAGTGTGTCCTTTGCAGCCCCGAGTACGTGTGCACTGTGTTTGTTTAAAGATACAGTGTGTTGTGTTATGTATGTTTGTTTGTGCAGCCTGTGTCTGTGAATCGTATATGTGTGTGTGTGTATATATATATATATATATATATATATATATATATTTATAAATAGGAACCCCCCACATTAAATCCTGCGTTTACCCCTGTACCCGGCTGATATACACTATGCAATGAGTGAGCTTAGCTCTCTCATTACATAGATAAGAGGGCTTATACTGTGTGTGTACGTGTACCGCTCTGTGTATATGTCCATACTTCATTTAATTATTATATGAGTACAGTGCCTTTTTTTTCTTTAATATATATGATCTGGTCGGGATCCTGGCAGTCACAATACCGACGCTGGAATCCCGACACTACTCAGAATGCCGGCACCGGTATCCCAGCGTTCATCACTATCCCGGCGCCGGTGATCCCAAATGATGCTATCACGGGCTGCCAGAGAGGTAAGCTGGGGGGGGGGTTTACCCTGCAGAGCAAGGGTTAGGGTTAGGCTGCGGGGGGTGGGGGGGATTGAGGGTAAGTCTGCAGGGCAGGGAAGGTTAGGGTTGCTTTGTGGGGGAGGGATGGTTAGGGTTAGGGGGTTTAGGGATCAGGGTTAGCCTTTAAAATCAGCCAGTGTTGGTATTTTAAATATCGGGATGTCGCTGATGCATCACGACCGCTGGTATCCCGTTACCAATGTATAGTGCCTCCGCAGTCATTAACCTCACCGCACGTCACTGCTAGGCAGCTGCCTAAAGCTGCTTAATGCTAACGCCAACCCTACAACAGTGTACAGCCAAGCAATCACTGATGCAGTCATATGCAGTGTATAAACCAGCCTACCTGCTCTAAGTGACAGACTGTAGAGATGTGAAAGAGGATGATGGCCGCTCCCCAGACATGAGTCGCTGCGTTGTAACAAAATTCGAGATTCTCTTGGAGCGAGATAAATAGCACGGTGATAAAGTACCAACCAACCAGCTCCTAACTGCCATTTTTTAAACACAGCCTGTAACATGGCAGTTAAGAGCTGATTGGTTGGTACTTTCTCACTGTGCAATTTATCACTCTCTGAAGGTGCATACACTCTTTCCCCCCTCCTGAGCGATATACAGTAGTTTACTGTATCATCTAGTGTGCATACCACCGCGCAGCCCCACAGGTCGTTAACTACACTCGGTCTCGGCGTGTATGTAGCTCAATTTGGACTCATCGTTAGTGATATCGCACAGTGTGCATGCCCGCCGTCAGGCGGCCTGGCCTGGGAGGCAAAACACTAGGTGATGTCGCTCACCGAGCACATCGATTAGTGTGTACCCACCTTAAGGCTTGATAAATCTAGTTCAAAATGTAGGTAGATGGATTGAATGGCATAGGCAAATGCAGGTGGGTTTCTGGTTGCCTGGAAAACCCCCTCCTCTTGGCAAGTGTCTCAAATGATTACAACAATAGCAATTATATATAATACGATTACTAGAGCTGTTACCACATCATGCAGTTTAAAGGACAGAGCAGAGCTGCTGCACATGCCCAGTGGTAGCAGCTTCTTCTACCAAGTTTGCTGTGTGTGTAAATCTAAGTCCTCAGTGCACTGGACCCAGAGCGACGCTAACCGCTCAGCTAAGGGATGCAGTGCAGGGAGGCACTAGGCTGGAGAGGCACTCTCCCTGCTCTGCATCCCTGCTTTTGGGGATTCGGTGAAACCCGGACTTTGCACATGACATGCTGCCCGCTGTCGTTGCACCTATCATACAGGCAGCGGTGCTGGCAGCTGTGCGGCATACTAGATACTTTAACCAAATTAATCAAGTGGTCACCTCTCCGCCAGATGTTATAGAACAGTGCGCCAGGTTTCAGTAACCCCTATCCCCTCAACGAGATATCAGCAAGCTACACGCTCTCTCACTCCACAGTGCCTCATCTTGCTGCTGCGGCCGGCTGCCAGGAAGCCTCCAGAATCCACACAGCTGCAGGTGTCAGCACACTAGAGGAAAACTGCTCTCCTGGTCCTCAGCTATACAAGGCAGCATCGTGGCCGATGTGAGCACAGACAGGCAGCGCCAGAGCCAGATACGCAGCATCCTGAGTGGGTGGTTGTGGCTCTGAATGCTGCACAGCAGGTTAGATCTCTGGGCAGAGGGAGGTCATTTGGATTCAGGTAGGTGAGGACACAAGGGACTCTTTGGTAATTGTGAGTGGAGCTGTTCCCTGGCCTTCTTCTTACTGTGTAACCCCCCCTTCCTCTCTGTGTTCTGTCTCAGCCTTGTGTCTCTCTCGCCTCCCCCAGTGTTCTGTCAAAGTCACTGTGCCACCCCCCCTGTGTCCTGTCACTGTGTCACCCCCCCCTGTGTCCTGTCACAGTGTTACCCCCCGTGTCCTGTCACAGTGTCACCCCCCTTGTGTCCTGTCACTGTGTCATCCCCCCAGTGTCCTGTCACTGTGTCACCACCCCCGTGTCCTGTCACTGTGTCACCGCCTGTTTCCTGTCACTGTGTCACCCCCCATTTCCTGTCATTGTGTCATCCCCCGTGTCCTGTCACTGTGTCACCCCTTGTGTCCTGTCACTGTGTCACCCCCCAGTATCCTGTCACTGTGTCACCACAGTGTCCTGTCACTGTGTCAACCCCCGTGTCCTGTCACTGTGTCATCCCCCGTGTCCGGTCACTGTGTCAACCCCTGTGTCCTGTCACTGTCACCCCCGTGTCCTGTCACTCTATCACCCCCTTGTGTCCTGTCACTGTGTCATCCCCCAGTATCCTGTCACTGTGTCACCCCAGAGTCCTGCCACTGTGTCACCCTCGTGTCCTGTCACTGTGTCACTCCCCAGTGTCCTGTCACTGTGTCACCCCCCCTGTGTCCTGTCACTGTGTCACTCCCCAGTGTCCTGTCACTGTGTCAACCCACTCTGTGTCCTGTCACTGTGTCACGCCCCCGTGTCCTGTTACTGTGTCACCCCCCTTGTGTCCTGTCACTGTGTCATCCCCCCAGTGTCCTGTCACTGTGTCACCCCCCGTGTCCTGTCACTGTGTCACCGCCTGTTTCCTGTCACTGTGTCACCCCCCATTTCCTGTCACTGTGTCATCCCCCGTGTCCTGTCACTGTGTCACCCCCTTGTGTCCTGTCACTGTGTCACCCCCCAGTATCCTGTCACTGTGTCACCCCAGTGTCTTGTCACTTTCTCACTCCCCCATATCCTGTCGTGTCCTCCCTGTGTCCGGTCACTGTGTCACCCCCCGTGTCCTGTCATTGTGTCACCCCCATGTCCTGTCATTGTGTCACCCCCCCATGTCCTGTCACTGTGTCACCCCCCGTGTCCTGTCACTGTGTCAACCCCTGTGTCCTGTCACTATGTCACTCCCCAGTGTCCTGTCACTGTGTCACCCCCCCTGTGCCCTGTCACTGTGTCACTCCCCAGTGTCCTGTCACTTTGTCACCCCCCCTGTGTCCTGTCACTGTGTCACGCCCCCGTGTCCTGTTACTGTGTCACCCCCCTTGTGTCCTGTCACTATGTCATCCCACAGTGTCCTGTCACTGTGTCACCCCCCGTGTCCTGTCACTGTGTCACCGCCTGTTTCCTGTCACTGTGTGACCCCCCATTTCCTGTCACTGTGTCATCCCCGTGTCCTGTCACTGTGTCACCCCCTTGTGTCCTGTCAGTGTGTCACCCCCAGCATCCTGTCACTGTGTCACCCCAGTGTCTTGTCACTGTCTCACTCCCCCATATCCTGTCATGTCCTCCCTGTGTCCGGTCACTGTGTCACCCCCCCGTGTCCTGTCATTGTGTCACCCCTCATGTCCTGTCACTGTGTCACCCCCCGTGTCCTATCACTGTGTCACCCCCCCAGTATCCTGTCACTGTGTCACCCCTGTGTCCTGTCACTGTGTCACTCCCCCGTGTCCTGTCACTGTGTCACCCTCCCCTGTGTCTTGTCACTGTGTCACCCCCCATGTCCTGTCACTGTGTCAACCCCCCTGTGTCCTGTCACTGTGTCACCCCTTTTGTGTCCTGTCACTGTGTCACTCCCCGTGTCCTGTCACTGTGTCACCCCATTGTGTACTGTCACTGTGTCATCCCCCAGTATCCTGTCACTGTGTCACCCCCATGTCCTGTCACTCTGTTAACCCCCCCTGTGTCCTGTCACTGTCACCCCTCCTGTGTCCTGTCACTGTGTCACCCCATCGTGTCCTGTCACTGTGTCATCCCCCCAGTATCCTGTCACTGTGTCACCCCATCGTGTCCTGTCACTGTGTCATCCCCCCAGTATCCTGTCACTGTGTCACCCCAGTGTCTTGTCACTGTGTAACCCCCCATGTCCTGTCACTGTATCACCCCCCATGTTCTGTCACTATGTCACCCCCCGTGTCCTGTCACTGTGTCACCCTCCCTGTATCCTGTCACTGTGTCATCCCAGTGTCCTGTCACTGTGTCACAACCCCCTCTTTTTTTGTCCCAGCTCTTGTCTCACAACCCCGCCTCCCCCGTCTTCTGTCTCAGTCACTGTCATCTCCCTCTGTGTTCTTTAACTGTGTCAACCCCCCCCCCCCCCATCTGTTCTGTCCCAGCCATTGTGTCAACCCCTTGGTTTTTTGTTCCAGTCAATGTGTCACCTCCACTGTATTCTGCCCCAGCCATTGCGTCAACCCGCCTGTTTTCTGTCCCAGTCACTGTCACCCCCCCCCCCCCTGTGTTCTGTCCCAAACGTCACTCACCCTCTGTGTTCTGTTCCAGTCACTGTGTCACCCCCCCATCTGTGCTCTATCCCAGTTACTGTGTCACCCACCACTCTGTCTGTGTTCTGTCCCAGTCACTGTATCACAATCTAATACAGGTCGTGATCCAATTGGAGGCCGTGAGCCAATTGGAGCTCACACACCAGCAGCCAATCTGCAGTGGCTCACAGTCAGCGCCAGATGTGGCATAATATGTAAAGGGCATTGCTGTGTGTGTGTGGCATAGTGTGATAAGGGCATTACTGTGTGAGGCATAATGTGTAAGGGACATTAGATACTGTGTGGCATAATGTGTATAATGGGTACTACTGTGAGGCATAACGTGTATAAGGGGTACTACTGTGTGGTGTAACATGAATAAGGGGCATTATCTTGTGGTGCAATGTGAATAAGTGGCACCACTGTGTGATGTAACGTGAATAAGAGCCACTACCGTGTTACGTAACGTGATAAGGGCCATTACTGTGTGGCGTAATGTGACTTGTGAGACTACATCCGTTTTTGTGTCGTGAAATATGGGAGGGAAGGCGCAAATTTATAGTTTACAGGGGGTCGCCGAACACCCTAGCACTGGCCCTGACTGGACCAGAGAGTAGCTACCGGGAAGAAGAGACAGGAGCCTTACCATGAGATGGGAGAATGTGTGCTTAGAAAGTTCAGTACTGGTTCTGTTATTTGTATTTATTTATTATAGTATGTTTAACCTTTACCTGACCACTTATTTGTATTATTTAAATGTTTGATACAGCCTATACTATAGACCATCTATAGCAGGTGTAGCCAACCTGTGGCTATCCAGATGTTGTGAAACTACACATCCCAGCATGCTCTGGCATAGTTTTAGAATTTTCTTATAGCAAAACTGTGGCACGGCACGCTGGGACTTGTAATTTTACAACAGCTGGAGAGCCACGGGTTTATCAGGCTTGATCTATAGTGTTACATATTAATACTGTATTCCATACAGTATCCAGTGTATAAAAAGACCAATGTTTACATAAATGTCCAGGATTGTCACTAGGTTCTTCTACCGCTCCTCCAGACTCCCACACTTGCTCCAATGTTCCGAAGAGTGGGAAATTGTGGACTGCATTTGGAAACCCCCCTCTAGAGATCCTGCGTTTGCCACTGAATGGGAATGAATATTAATGCTTGTGAGCATTTTTAGTGAGACATACTGTATGCATGTGCAATTGTATGTAAACCAAGAAAAAACATTGGTATACTCAGCTGATATAGGTGTGCTTAATGAAAGCAGTGTTGTCATTGTGCTGGTGAATTGGCAATCATCCAATGTAGGCCGATAGGATGTACACCTTTCAAGCTTACTGTATATCTGCTAATCTGCCAGTGTACATGTGCCACATTTGAATCATCATGCTCCTACAGCAAGGCTATTTAGAACTCCTCTTCCTGTCTCCCCGATTCTTAGGATTGGTACGTTCAGGAGTCACCAGGGGGAGTGAGGGCTGTACCTGTGTGTCACCAGAGCCGGCCTTAGGCATAGGCAAACTAGGCAAATGCCTAGGGCATTTGGTATACTTAGGGGCACCAGCAGCTTCTGCTGATTAAAATGATATGCGGCATGCCTATATTCTGTGTGTGACTGCGGCTGTATCTGCATACGAAATGCTACGTTGCAGTGTATTCCTGTAACTCACTGTAATGTAGCATTTTGTATGCAGATACAGCCGCAGTCGCACACAGAATATAGGCATGCTGCATATCATTTTAATCAGCAGAAGCTGCTTGTGCATCCTAGCCACATAGTAATGCAAATAAGATGCATTTTCATAAAGAAAAGGCGCCCAACGTTAGTAGAGCTGGCAGCTGACTCATGCCAGGCATCTCCTGCAGAACTAGCGGCGGTGCTAGGGGGCACCAGCCAAAATCTTGCCTAGGGCATCATATTGGTTAGGGCCGGCTCTGTGTGTCACCCTTTCAGGGGATGATACCAAAACGTCAGCTCCTCCGCAGTGACAGGAGCTGGGTGCTGCAGTGTGACATTATCCTGCAGCAACTGACTCCTGTCACTGAGTAGCCAGCATTACAGGCACTAGTCTCCGGGGACAGCTAAGCATCTCCGGGAATGCTGGGCAAGCACCAGGAGTGAGGAAATTGGGGGCTTTCTGTAGGGCCACATTCCCGCAGTGACATCGGTGGAGGACTTCCAGCAAGGTAACACCCTTTTACCCCAGGTCACCCCCCTTTTCGCCCACGCACACCATCAGTACGTAAGGGGGTATTATTGGCTGCACCAGGTGTCACTGACCCTGGTGCCTTCACTGTTGGTGCTGTACGTGTAAAATACATGCAGGTTAGTAACAAGCATTTAAATGTGTGAAAAAATTGGGTAAGCCCATTGCAAATTTGCACAATGGTGGTCATTCCGAGTTGATTGCTCGCTAGCAGTTTTTAGCAGCCGTGTAAACGCTATGCCGCCGCCCACTGGGAGTGTATTTTAACTTAGCAGAAGTGCAAACGAAAGGATCGCAGAGCGGCTACAAAATAAGTTTGTGCAGTTTCAGAGTAGCTTCAGACCTTCTCAGCGCTTGCGATCACTTCAGACTATTCAGTTTTGACGTCACAAACACGCCCTGCATTCGGCCAGCCATGCCTGCGTTTTTACTGGCATGCCTGAATTTTTCCGAACACTCCCTGAAAACGGTCAGTTGACACCCAGAAACGTCCACTTCCTGTCAATCACTCTGCGGCCAGCAGTGCAACTGAAAAGCTTCGCTAGACCTTGTGTGAAACTACATCGTTCGTTGTAATAGTACAACGCACGTGTGCATTGCGTCGCAAATGCATGCACAGAAGTGCTGAATTTTTGCCTGATCGCTGCGCAGTGAACGAAAGCAGCTTCCGATCAACTCGGAATGACCCCCTATATACGTTCAAGCCAAATATGCCAACTAGCTTAGTGCCCACTATGTATAAGCCCCATTGTGCCGTATTAAAAAGGGCAAAAAAAACAGATGAAACCATAATAAACCAAAGTATTCCTCTGATTGCTTTTGTTTGTTTCCTGCAAGTACATCTTACTATTCTATTTTAAGTCTGCTTATAGAAATTACATTTGTAATACTATGCTAAGTTGCTTGTTCTTGTGACCTATGCATAATTTATGTTTCTATGCAATACATAAGTGTTTTGCAGTTTTACTACATTATGTATGTTTACTTCCTAGTCAAAGTTGTTTATTAGCCACTTATTGCAGTACTTGCACTTTTCATCAAATGTTTCAGATCCAGAGGATTTAGTATTGCTTTTAATTTGCAAATCTGGGGAGAACAGATTTTATTTTGCTTTGTAGGACTATATATGGCTGATACGGGATCGGTATGTAATACCGGCATCCGGAATCCTGGCCATCAGTATACCGACAGCGGGATCCCGGCCACGGAGATGCCGGCAATGGGATGCAGGCTCTCTGCGGGCACGGTGGCTCGCTGCGCTCACCACAGGTTATATTCTCCCTCTATGGGTTTTGTGAACACCCACAGAGGGAGAAAAGCCTGTGGCGATGGGATTCCAGCGTCGCAATTTCAGCGCTAGTCGGGATCCCGCTGTCGTATACTGACGACCGGGATCTCAACTAGCGGTATTGTAACCGCTTCCTGCTGATAAAAGAAGTGCATTTAATGGACGGATCTTGTGATTTTTTGCACTATGCATGCATCCGAGCTGAGCATATGCAACTATAAGCAACTACTGGCGTTGTTGTATGAGTCTCAGTTGCACTGGCTGACCAAAAAGAGAAGGAATCTTTTGCACAGAAAATTGGTAATTGTTATTTATAATTTTATAAACCCAAACTATTTTAGTTTCTTGTGTTAATATTGATTAGATAAACAAGAGGTAATACCAAACCAAACAAGTCAAATGGGAAGAAAGAAAAAAGAGTCTGTATAAGGTACACTGAAAATCACTTAAAATTCAACTTTTATTAAATGAATTAAAACATTTTATACCAGCGTTTGCTCACAGCTTTGCTTGCGTGGATGTCTGTTATTGCTCAGTGGAACTAATTTTACAAAGACAGTAGTGCCATCCTACAGTTAAAGGTTACAAGTAACATGACCAGTGGCTCTATATTTAGTATTTGTTTCGGTGCGCCCTTTTCTGGATTGACATGTATAATACAACTTCATGAGTCAAGACAAGCTGCCTGATTGGTGTTTAATATATATTCGGATTTCCCTGCAAAATAGTTCTTGAGATGTATATATTTATGTATTTATACACTATGTAAATAAAAGAGATTGGATACCCCCGTACAAGCGAAATGTTGTGCTCCTGCAGCAGACACATGTTCATGAAGGTATAAACAGGCAGCGGGGCACTGATTAGATCATTTGCTAATAAAATGGCTTGCTGGATTGGAGTTTGAAAAGGGGATCATCATAGGCTGCTCGATCGGAGGTATGAGTGTGAAAAGGATTGCGAATGTTCAGAAGGATCCTAAATCCACTGTGTCTTTTTTTATTAATACGTAGAAGAACGTTCAGTACAGGAATGCAACCCATTCTGAAAGAGAGTGCTAACCTGAGAGCTACGAAAGAACAGGGGTCATCCCATGCATACCACCGCACATAAGTTCCACATGGCCACTAATGTGCTGGTTTCAACAAGAACAGTTCGTAGGGAGGCCCATGCACTTTGATATTATAGGCAGGCATCTGCTCATAAACCATGCATCATACAGAAGCATGAAGCCCAGCAGGCCCGCCATCAGGGGGGTGCTGCGGGCACAGTAGTCCCGGGCCCGGCCTCTCTAACAGAGAGGAGAGGGCCTGGGCTGCCTGTGCCTCAGTTCGGCCTCCGCCGCCCGTCCCCATCTTCCGCCACCCTGCATCCCCGTCTTCTGCCGCCGCCGTTCGAAGCAATCTAATGGAGATGTTTCTCTCAAAATGGCCACTGCCTCAGAGGAGACAGTTATTAAAGATACTAGAGGAGGCTCTAGTATCTTTAATAACTGTCTCCTCTGAGGTGGCAGCCATTTTGGGAGGGATGTTTTCAATTTAAGCAGGCAGGCGCGAACAGTATGCACGGCAGCAGGTGCAGCAGTGGTGGCCAGGGGGGTGGGGGGAGAACCCCCTGAGGTAGAGCAGAACCCTTGCAAGAAGCAAGACCTTCACAACAAGCAGGTACTGCATAATTAATGTGGGGCCATATTATAGTGACAAGGACATTAATGACGGGGCTATATTATGTTGTATGGGGCATTACTGTGGTGGATAATATTGTAATAGATGCTATGGTGGTGCTCAGTATGTGCTTATGATATATATATATATATATATATATACACACATATTTTTAAATTTTTATTTGTTTTTGGAAGGTGGGGGGTGGAGGGCCCTGCCTATTTTGTCAGTCCTGGGCCCCACAATTTCTGATGGCATCCCTGAAGCCCAGCGCTTATGATGGTGTAAAGAGCATAAAAACTTAACAATGGAACAATTGTGGCAAGTGTTAAGGAGTGACAAATCACGGTTTAGACTTTTCAGATCAGATGGACATGTATGGGTTTGGCGATTGCCAGGAGAATGTCTGATGCCAGAGTGTACAGTACTTACAGTAAAGCATGAGGTGGTGGCATTATGGTGGTGGGGCTGTTTCAGCTGGATTGGCATGGGTCCATTAGTTGTAATGCATGGTCACATTAACTCTGAGATGTATAGAGATGTTCTCAGTTACTCTGTGCTCCCTACATTGTGGCAGTTTTATGGAAACTACAAATGTTGTTATTAGGACAACAATGCCACCTGTCATGCTTCAAGGGCAACACTGTACTGGTATACAGAAAATTCAGTAACCCGGATGGACTGGCCAGCTCAGTGTCCAGATCTTAACCCTATGGAGAACCTCTGGGACGAATTGTAGTGACAGGAGCATTCTAGGCGGACACAACCTTCTTCAGTGTCACAGTTGGTCACTGTACTTAAGGTGAATGGCAAAACATACAGCCTGCTGTTGTCCAGGAACTTGTGACAGTTTGCCTAGAAAGATGTCTGCAGAAATCACTGCATATGGTGGACCTACATAGTACTGACATCACTAATATCTCGTTGAGTTGATCTGGGGCGTGCAGTACATGTATATATATATATATATATATATATATATATATATATATATTGATTCTCCAGAAAGTGAACATAAAGTTCCATGCATCACACACTTTTAATTTTTAATTTCTTTTAAACTGGTCTGTTAAGAAATTGTTATATGAAAACATAGTAGCAATGCCTTATCCTATAACTTAAGATCCACTACACTCTTGGGCCAGTATTTACTAAAAATCCGAGTTTGGACGATTTGTGTTTTTTTTACTAAGTCCCAACACGGGAATTCACTAAGCACAAATCTCGGCAGTGTTTGGGACATTCGTAATGGTTTGAACGGCAAAGTACACAAATACGAATGAATAGACCATCGGTCAAACGCGCCTGTTATTTCATACAATACAGGAATTCACTATTCATTCGTATTTGGGTGTTAGTCTCTGAGTGCTCAATTGCGGTCGGATTTGTTTGCGATTCGGAAAAAAACGCAGCAAAAAAATAGACCTGCTTTTTTCAGCCGTGTTTACATGTGTTGACACTTACAAATCATTCTAACCTGAATTAGGATGCCTATAAAAGGGACACAAACTTCTCTCATGCAAAACAATTTATTTCCTTATGTTTGCTGGCCAAAAATTGTAGATTTGTAAGGCAATACACATTTAACAACATATATCCATTATTACACACATTTGTGTTCAACTTTCAAATATTTCAAATGTTGTTGTTTCTGCATCATGTTTTTAAATCTGATTACTTATTTTTAACACACACAAACATGGCACAACAATAATGTCAGTCATTTTCGGACTGAATTATCTAAATATTACTCCCAACATATTAGGACACTTTTAGCCAACTCAATTGTGTTTTTCTTGTCAATTCGTCCAGAGAAGAAATGTAAAACAGTTACAATTCACATTGTAAATTGTATTGGTCATGGATGAATCTGCCTGGCTGCCAATTAGTCTGTCTGCTGGCTCAGAGAATGATTAGAATCTAGAAAGAGTAATGATTAGAAAAAAAATCAAGTGGTCTGCTTTCTGCATGCTAACATCTATGTGCAGCTCAAACAACAGTTTCCTGCTAACAAAAAATACAAAGATGATAAAGAAGAAATGTGTGTACAAAATTCCTTTTGTTGTTTGTACCAGTTATAATTAATGATGTTGTACAAATTGTCAAGGAGCTAAGTGTTATATATATTCTGTTAATCATACACTTGGTAAGTGTTTTTTTTCTCTTCTCTTTAAAGAAATGGGTGTGGTTTTTTTAATGTTTATTTGGGTGGTTGCTTGTCCTGGCCTTTGCCTTTACCACTGTCGTGTTGGCGTGCTCTGGTGGAGCGCCTTGGTGGTGATGACACTGGCGTTACATTTGGAGTAGTTGTACCAGAACTGCTGCTTGTTTGCTGTTGCTGCAGGGATCTGAGTGTTTCATTGAGGTTACTGAGGGTGGCATTGAGTTCACGTGTTGCAGCATTCTGGACATGGATTCATTGATCATTTGATTGCTTTCTAAAATGTTTATATAGCTTTGCTGTTGTCTGTGCTGTTCTTCCATTATGCGCTGTAAGTTGCCCATGACATGTGTAATGTCTGCACGTATGATTTCCATGGTATTTGCAATTCTTGTGTTTGTTTCATTTTGTCTACTCAGATTTCTGCTGATTCGTCTGAGGTGAGATGGTAGGCTTGCAAACATTTGGGTCTGCCTACGCAGGCAATCTTCATTAGTGGCCTGCTGTCTAGCCCAAATGGTCCAGAACACTTGATCAGGGCCTTGTGTTACTGGTGTTGTTGGGCTGTGTTGGGTTGGTGGTGTGCTTTGCTGTGGGGGAGTACTCACAGGTGCTGGGGGGCTGATTCCTTCGCTTACTGGATGCATTTCTAACATGATTGTGTCATCCATGTCACTGTGTTGCTGTTGTTGCGGAGGGATGCTGGTACCAGGACTAGAAGCTGAAATTAAAAACATTTATCCATTACTTATCCATATGTTTAATACATTGGTACAAAGCACTAAACATGGAACACATGTAATGGACTGGTGCTTTCAGATATCCGGCCTAGCAACATCATCACTCATTACTTAAATACATACATATGCCTGTTTGTGGCAAATGTGTCTGGTTACTTCATTCTGAAAGCAAACACATGAGTTGTATGGTACATCAGACATACTCCTGCCTAAAAACACATTGTAATCCATAATGTGTTGCCTTATAGTGTCTCCAACCAAAACATAGTAATGTTTTTGTATGCAGTTGGCAATGTTAGGACAAGCACACATGTGTAAATGATTCTAACAACCTTACTATTTGCAAAGCTTACACATGAGTTTCTGTTGCAGCATCTTCCACACAATGTGCTACTGTATGGCTGAAGTGGACATACATATCTTTACTGGATGTTGTGTAGGCCATTTTGTTTGGTTTCCATTTCATGTTTTACTGACTTGGGTAAGTATAGCAGATTTTGATGGGTATTGACTTAATGAGTTTAAGTAATTTTTTTTTAAAGATCTGACATTTTTAATTGTTATCACAGTTTGTTACTCACAATCAAGATGAGGGGAGTGTGGTTGTCGTCTTGGAGGTGTGTCCAAAACTTGGAGTGGGGGCACCGAACAAACAGTAGATAATCTTCGTGGCGGGGTAGCCTGCTGTGGTTGGCCCTGGACATCAGACCTTGCTTTCTTTGCTAGCAGATGTTTTTTGTGGTGTGTTCCAGAAGTGCGCCTTCTGCTGCTTAAGATTTCTTTGGATGGACCTAGTATTGAAAGTGACATTTTGTTATGGCCATTCATTGACAAACCTAACCTATACTACAATGGACACTTTACCTGCTTCCGCAGCGTCATCATCATCAGATGTGATGGGAGTGACTGTAGGACGACCAGTACTGCTTTTTTTCAACACTGTAAATCCCAAAAAAAAAATTTTTATTCATGCTATTGTTAATACATCCACCCATTATGCTTATAAACATTACATCTTTAAAAAATGGATGTTTTATTATGAATCTAAAAATAAGGACATTAAACACAAAAAGCACAACAACAAACCCAAAACATTGTCCAATAGCCATATGCACTATGGAAAGTGCAACACATGGAATCGTATACAGGACACAGACATAGGACACAATTCCAAAAACATACACTAACAAGCCAAAATACACACATCTTCATTTTCAAATAAAATGAAAAAAAAAAAAAAAAAATACAGATGCGATATAGAAATAGGTCTGTGATGTGGCACTCCAAACACACATTAACACAATATGAGGCCAACAAAAATTAAAAAAATGTAAACAAAAAAAACCCAGTAAGGTAACTAAGTCTGCAGTTGTTGTGTCAGTGTACAAATACAGACTCAAAATGAACCAGCAAATAGTGGCCTTGACTTAAACAATATTACATTGAGTACTAATGAAATTATACATGTAACTGCCTTCAAAGACACTTTGCACTACTCCAGCCTCTAACATATCAACCACTGATTTGGAAACATTGCACATGGATAACAGAATAAAAAAACATAGTCCAACTTTCAAAATGTACAATGTGCAAAAGTAAAACATTATTGCTGGACAATTCAATGACACACCAAGTCCAAACTACACATGGAAAATGTACTGTCCAAAAACCACATGACATACAAGCAAGTAAGACGTTACATTGACTTTTGTATGAAACATGACCCAAAACAATGTATTTGATGACGCACACTTGAAGATGGGAGTAATATGCAACGTCACATGACACACATTTAAAACATACAGTAAGCCAGAAGTAATGTCATAGAATGTTAAGGCAAATACACATGCTCACCATCCTTCCTGGGGCGATCGGAATCCCGGACATGGGTTGCAGACACTACTTCTGGAGGGATTAAAGTCCGCATGGGCTCCTCATAGTCCAGATATGTGGCAATAAAGGGCGGACCACCACCGGTTTTGCGAGCCGACTTCGCCTCCTTGGCCATTTGGACTTGACACGTCGCTTTATGTCATAGTACCGTTTGCGGCACGTGTCCTCCATCCGCTTCACCACCCCCTCACTATTTACAGCAGCAACTACTTTCGCCCACAACACCGTCTTCTTCCGTGTTGGCACCTTGGCGGACTCAGGCCCAAATAGCTGCCGCTGATACTTCATCAGCTCCCGCACCAATGCCACATTTTCTGCATAACTAAACTTGACATTCCGCCCAGTCTTAGTAGTGGTGCGTGGCTGCGGAGCTGTTTGAATGTCACTATCACTGTCACTTGAGGCTGCTGCAGCAACCTCACCAATCTCCTCCACCTCACTAACCTCACTAACACTCACCTCCTCCACCTGACCGACCTCCTCCCCCTCACTAACACCCTCCACCTCACTCACCTCAGCCACCTCTGAGTCACACATAATGGTGTGACTAAACAATTAACACAGAAAAAAAAAGACAAAACAAAACACTCCTCTGCTACCACTACACTAATCACACACACACACACACACACACACACACACACACACACACACACACAAACACTGACAAGGGACTATAAATTAAAAAAACTTGGACAAAAATTGAGACAAAATCAAAAAATACAAGACAACAAGAATGACAAAACTACTTTCAAACACAATACAACACTCAGAACTCGCAAAAAATACTCCTCCAAACACAACCAATCACGAACGGGGATGAAAACCGAAACTAAAAGTGAAAATGCGGCCGCGGGGAAAAAAAACCCTGCCGCGTTTAACTTAGAAAAAAACCCAGCAAAAACAACACAAACACGTACGCAAACGACAATGACGGCCGTAAATGTGCCAAAAAAAACGACTGGCATCGACATCGGAAAACACGAAAACAATAAACTCGAATGCTTAGTAACTTGGCGTATATAGTTTCAAAAAGTTGCATGAAAATGCACCCGATACAAGACGAGTTTAAACACTACACAAACCGACACAAACACGAATATTAGTAAATTTTGGCCTTGGTGTTTTGAAGAAGTATGTCTTTTGAATTTGTGTAGCTGTCCCATGCATCACAGAGAATCGCCCTATATAGTTATTTTGGACTTCTGAGCCTGTGCAAATTCTGATTTTAAAAAAAAAGTTGTCTTCATAATTTATAAACAGTCCCTAGAATTATTTTTGTTCCCCAAAAATGTATATTTATAATATACATACTGTATAGTCATTTTTTGCATGAGGAGCCTGCACACTGCATGCGCTGACTATCAAGCGTCTGGTTTTTCTTTTATTGCTCCTCTCCCTGATGTCACATTGAGGTAATACATAAAAACGCAATCCAAATTCATCCCATAGTTTTTGAGTGCTGCTGGATTGACCAGACAAACAAAAATTCCCCCCCAATTTTTTTTATCTCCATAGTTCATACACATTCCTAAAGGAGTACATTTCTCAAGAAATATATATATATATGTACAGACACAACCACTACAACTTTATTATAAGTACAGATGTCCAAGCAGCCAAATATTATTAAAATGAAGTATGTATTATTCCAATTGTGAAAAGACAGAAATAAAGTGAAAAATAAAATGGAATACAGCTGCAGGAATGATGATGAGGAGGAGGAGAAATGATGATGATGATGAGAAATGAGGAGGAGGGGCTTTACTGTGGTGTAATGTTTATTAGGGACTCTACAGTTGTGCAATGTGTATAAGGAGCTCTGCTATATGGAATGACGAGTATAAGTGGGATCAGTACTAAATGCCGCTGTCTGGAATCCCGGCGGTCGAAATACCGACGCCGGAATACCGACTACACAATCCCGATAGGGGTGGCGAGCGGAACGCAGCCCCTTGCGGGCTCGCTTCGCTCGCCACGCTGCGGGCACGGTGCCTCGCTACGCTCGGCACACTATTATATTCTCCCTCTGTGGGTGTCGTGGACACCCACGGAGGGAGAATATGTCGGGATTGTGGCGGTCGGGATTCCGGCGTCGGTATTTCGACCGCCGGGATTCCGGCCGGCGGCATCTTGACCGCATCCCGTATAAATATATATATATATATATATATATATATATATCCTGATATCAGTAATGTATGCAAATCTATACAGTATTATACAAGGAGAAAACCTGATATGGGATGGGCATGCTATTCCATTTGAAGGGTTGTCTGCAGAGAGACGGAAAGACTGCTTGCTGCAGAACAAAGAAGGGGGGCTGACTGTAGAGAGACATAGAGGGGCAGGCTGCGGAGAGACAGAAAGACTGCTAGAGGCTTTCTGCAGAGAGACAGAAGTGGGGGTTAGCTGCAGCAAAACAGAAGAGTGCTGGCTGCAGCGGGTGCAAGCTGAAATGTAGACGCCGGCAGCCGATCGCTCCTGAACGGAGCTACATTAGAATAGCTCCATTCGACGCCATCTAGTGGCTGTCAGCGGTAAAAAAAACATTAGAATCTTGCCCTTTATGCCTCCTTATATTCAGGACTATGAGACTTGGTTTATTATACTAAACATCAACTTTACTACTAGAAGCTCTGCATGTGCTAAAGGAAATATATGAGAATGAATATTGATATCAGTGCAAACTGAAATGTGATAACATGCATCAAATTCATGGAGCAATGGGACTAATTCAGACCTGATCTCAGCAGCAAAATCTTTCTATAATGGGCAAAACCATGTGCAGTGCAGGTGGGGCAGATGTAACATGTGCAGGATAAATACTGGCTGCTTTATTTTTAAACTGTAATTTAGATTTAGATTTTTTTATATCTGCCCCTCCTGCAGTGCACATGGGGGGTAATTCAGATCTGATCGCTGGGCTACGTTTTTTTGTTGTCCTGTGTTCACATTGTCGCCGCCTACAGGGGTAGTGTATTTTCGCTGTGCAAGTGTGCGATGCTATGTGTACGCCGAGCTGCTAAAATTCTGTGTGTGCAGTCTCTGCGTAGCCTAGGATTTACTCTTTCAGTGAGATTGAATCAGGCTGATCGGGGACGGAGATGACGTCAGACACCCTCCTTTAAAATGCTTGGGCACACCTGTGTTTTCCTGAACACTTCCAGAAAACGCTCAGTTGCCACCCACAAACAGCTTCATCCTGTCAATCACCTTGCGAACGCTCGTGCGATTGGATTTTTCACACCATCCCATCGCTGACCGACGATGCCCATTGTTGTAGTCTGACGCGCGTGCATTGCGGTGCATAGGCATGCACAGTTAGGTTCTGATTGCCCGCTGTGCATAAATACCCAGCAGCAATCATATCTGAATTACCCCCATGGCTTTGCCCATTAAAGAAAAATGTTGCTGCTGCGATTAGGGCTGAATTAGGCCCAATAAACCATAAATAAATATATTTAAATAGAGAAAAAGGCCTGTCTTTTTCCAAAGGTTTCAGCAGTGGCAAGTGTGATTTATCATTCTTCTGCTCTGATCTCTGGTAATCTAGGTAATAATATTGGTGTGCATAAGCTTACATATTGTATAATAAATAAGGCATGAGTGCATTAGATACACCGACCACATCTTTAATTCTATTGGTGCCATTTTCTACATAATCTTTCTAGAACATTGCCGTGAATCAAGTGAATAGTGTTCTAACTGTAAATGGATGTCAGAGGGGAAGAGGGGGAGCCGTGGTGTCTCTAATAGTAGTCCATGTGTCTAAATATATACAATTACTCATCATAAATAAGTAATCTGTGGAAACCTCTTATGCTGCATAACAAAAACAGCGCCTAGTTCTGCGGCTGAAATCTTCTTGGTGTGCTTTCTAGCTTGTGGTGGAGAGTAAATGAGTCTCCCATCACACCTACTGTGCTAACATACAAGAGATGGAAATCTTAATGAGCCGGCGTACTGTGAAAAGGGCATTTTGTGGTGTACTTTGATTTATTTTGGGAAACAGCTATTCCAGTATTGTGCTGTAAATGAATCACAGCTCACAAACTGAAGCTTACAGTTATTCTAAAACATTAGGCAATTACAAGAGCTGTACATTTAATATTTGTGCCAATTGAAATAGTGTTTAAATTTTATAACCATCTATTTATAACATTCCACAGTGTGGCTATGCTGAACTTCCCCTGTACTATGTATGTTTCCCAAGCATCACAAAGTTAATGGATGAAAACAAGACAGAAAACGAGATATAAATTCATTGAGTGGTCTAGCAACTCCTTCAGCATTTGGTTCAGAATTCAGGAAATCATGAAGTAGTTTTACTACTCCTAAAACAGCAGCCCTGGACGTTACCTTGGCAGCTTACACTTTAGAATACAAAAAGGAAAGACAACTCTTTTTTTATGGGGCACTCTTGAAATTATTTAAAACTTAATTTTTAACTAAATTTCAAAGACTAAAGGGCCCCATACAGTAGAACGATTATGCCTGATTTCAGCCCAATTCAAGCCGATATATTGGGTGAAATTGGGCATTTTGAATGTGTTTCCGATCCGATGCGCGGCCAATGAGCTTCGGTTCGACTCCTCTAGGTCGTGAGTGCTGCACTCGTGATATGTCGGTTCCCGCATGCATGGCTGGGATCGCATACAATATATCGCATGCAAAATGTACCAAATCGTATGGAACCACTCCCGGGAAGCTCCCGGGAGAGTTCAAGGGAAATCGCCTCTGACTTCAGCCTCAGACATATCGTTGTAGTGTATGGGGCCCTTAACACTGACATATAAACACATAACATATAAATATAAAAAGCAATTAATGGTGTTAATCGTTAGACCTCTGAGTACTAAATATATTCTGGTATTGGAATGATTAGCTTCTGTGTTGGAATCAAAGTGATAAGTAGGTTGATACAATTATTCCTCTAAATCAACATGTTATGTTATAATATTTGAAGAGTTTGTTTTCCAGAAATCTCATCACAGCCAACCATTGAAAACAATGTTGCCAGCTCACATAAACATTTGTTCCATGTACATCTTGTGCAATAAAATAAGATTTTACTTACAAATAAATCTATTTCTCGGAGTCCGTAGTGGATGCTGGGGTTCCTGAAAGGACCATGGGGAATAGCGGCTCCGCAGGAGACAGGGCACAAAAAGTAAAGCTTTTTCCGATCAGGTGGTGTGCACTGGCTCCTCCCCCTATGACCCTCCTCCAGACTCCAGTTAGGTACTGTGCCCGGACGAGCGTACACAATAAGGGAGGATTTTGAATCCCGGGTAAGACTCATACCAGCCACACCAATCACACCGTACAACTTGTGATCTAAACCCAGTTAACAGTATGATAACAGCGGAGCCTCTGAAAGATGGCTTCCTTCAACAATAACCCGAATTAGTTAACAATAACTATGTACAATTTATGCAGATAATCCGCACTTGGGATGGGCGCCCAGCATCCACTACGGACTCCGAGAAATAGATTTATCGGTAAGTAAAATCTTATTTTCTCTATCGTCCTAGTGGATGCTGGGGTTCCTGAAAGGACCATGGGGATTATACCAAAGCTCCCAAACGGGCGGGAGAGTGCGGATGACTCTGCAGCACCGAATGAGAGAACTCCAGGTCCTCCTTAGCCAGAGTATCAAATTTGTAAAATTTTACAAACGTGTTCTCCCCTGACCACGTAGCTGCTCGGCAAAGTTGTAATGCCGAGACCCCTCGGGCAGCCGCCCAAGATGAGCCCACCTTCCTTGTGGAGTGGGCCTTTACAGATTTAGGCTGTGGCAGGCCTGCCACAGAATGTGCAAGTTGGATTGTGCTACAGATCCAACGAGCAATCGTCTGCTTAGACGCCGGAGCACCCATCTTGTTGGGTGCATACAATATAAACAACGAGTCAGATTTTCTGACTCCAGCTGTCCTTGCAATATATATTTTTAATGCTCTGACAACGTCCAGTAACTTGGAGTCCTCCAAGTCACTTGTAGCCGCAGGCACTACAATAGGCTGGTTCAGATGAAATGCTGACACCACCTTAGGGAGAAAATGCGGACGAGTCCGCAGTTCTGCCCTGTCCGAATGGAAAATCAGATATGGGCTTTTGTAAGATAAAGCTGCCAATTCTGACACTCTCCTGGCAGAAGCCAGGGCTAGAAGCATGGTCACTTTCCATGTGAGATATTTCAAATCCACCTTTTTTTAGTGGTTCAAACCAATGAGATTTTAGGAAATCCAAAACCACATTGAGATCCCACGGTGCCACTGGAGGCACCACAGGAGGCTGTATATGCAGCACTCCCTTAACAAAGGTCTGGACTTCAGGGACTGAAGCCAATTCTTTTTGAAAGAAAATCGACAGGGCCGAAATTTGAACCTTAATAGATCCCAATTTGAGACCCATTGACAATCCTGATTGCAGGAAATGTAGGAATCGACCCAGTTGAAATTCCTCCGTCGGAGCACTCCGATCTTCGCACCACGCAACATATTTTCGCCAAATTCGGTGATAATGTTGCACGGTTACTTCCTTCCTTGCTTTAATCAAAGTAGGAATGACTTCTTCCGGCATGCCTTTTTCCTTTAGGATCCGGCGTTCAACCGCCATGCCGTCAAACGCAGCCGCGGTAAGTCTTGAAACAGACAGGGACCCTGCTGAAGCAAGTCCCTCCTTAGAGGTAGAGGCCACGGATCTTCCGTGATCATCTCTTGAAGTTCCGGGTACCAAGTCCTTCTTGGCCAATCCGGAACCACTAGTATCGTTCTTACGCCTCTTTGCCGTATAATTCTCAATACTTTTGGTATGAGAGGCAGAGGAGGAAACACATACACCGACTGGTACACCCAAGGCGTTACCAGCGCGTCCACAGCTATTGCCTGCGGATCTCTTGACCTGGCGCAATACCTGTCCAGTTTTTTGTTGAGGCGAGACGCCATCATGTCCACCATTGGTCTTTCCCAACGGGTTACCAGCATGTGGAAGACTTCTGGATGAAGTCCCCACTCTCCCGGGTGAAGATCGTGTCTGCTGAGGAAGTCTGCTTCCCAGTTGTCCACTCCCGGGATGAACACTGCTGACAGTGCTATCACATGATTCTCTGCCCAGCGAAGAATCCTTGCAGCTTCTGCCATTGCACTCCTGCTTCTTGTGCCGCCCTGTCTGTTCACATGGGCGACTGCCGTGATGTTGTCCGACTGGATCAACACCGGTTTTCCCTGAAGCAGAGGTTCTGCCTGGCTTAGAGCATTGTATATTGCTCTTAGTTCCAGAATGTTTATGTGAAGAGACGTTTCCAGGCTCGTCCATACTCCCTGGAAGTTTCTTCCTTGTGTGACTGCTCCCCAGCCTCTCAGGCTGGCGTCCGTGGTCACCAGGATCCAATCCTGTATGCCGAATCTGCGGCCCTCCAATAGATGAGCACTCTGCAACCACCACAGAAGAGACACCCTTGTCCTTGGAGACAGGGTTATCCGCAGGTGCATCTGAAGATGCGACCCTGACCATTTGTTCAACAGATCCCTTTGGAAAATTCTTGCGTGGAATCTGCCGAATGGAATTGCTTCGTAAGAAGCCACCATTTTTCCCAGGACTCTTGTGCATTGATGTACAGACACCTTTCCTGGTTTTAGGAGGTTCCTGACAAGCTCGGATAACTCCTTGGCTTTTTCCTCCGGGAGAAAAACCTTTTTCTGAACCGTGTCCAGAATCATCCCTAGGAACAGCAGACGAGTTGTCGGCATTAACTGGGATTTTGGAATATTCAGAATCCACCCGTGCTGTTTTAGCACTTCCTGAGACAGTGCTAATCCCATCTCTAGCTGTTCTCTGGACCTCGCCCTTATTAGGAGATCGTCCAAGTATGGGATAATTAATACGCCTTTTCTTCGAAGAAGAAACATCATCTCGGCCATTACCTTTGTAAAGATCCGAGGTGCCGTGGACAATCCGAACGGCAGCGTCTGAAACTGATAGTGACAGTTTTGTACAACGAACCTGAGGTACCCCTGGTGTGAGGGGTAAATTGGAACGTGGAGATACGCATCCTTGATGTCCAAGGATACCATAAAGTCCCCCTCTTCCAGGTTCGCTATCACTGCTCTGAGTGACTCCATTTTGAACTTGAACTTCTTTATGTACAGGTTCAAGGACTTCAGATTTAGAATAGGCCTTACCGAGCCATCCGGCTTCGGTACCACAAAAAGAGTGGAATAATACCCCTTCCCTTGTTGCAGAAGAGGTACCTTGACTATCACCTGCTGAGAGTACAGCTTGTGAATGGCTTCCAACACCGTCTCCCTTTCGGAGGGGGACGTTGGTAAAGCAGACTTCAGGAAACGGCGAGGTGGATCTGTCTCTAATTCCAACCTGTATCCCTGAGATATTATCTGCAGGATCCAGGGATCTACTTGCGAGTGAGCCCACTGCGCGCTGTAATTTTTGAGACGACCCCCCCACGGTCCCCGAGTCCGCTTGAGAAGCCCCAGCGTCATGCTGAGGCTTTTGTAGAAGCCGGGGAGGGCTTCTGATCCTGGGAAGGAGCTGCGTGTTGCTGTCTCTTCCCTCGACCTTTGCCTCGTGGCAGATATGAATAGCCCTTTGCTCTCTTATTTTTAAAGGAACGAAAGGGCTGCGGTTGAAAAGTCGGTGCCTTTTTCTGTTGGGGAGTGACTTGAGGTAGAAAGGTGGATTTCCCGGCTGTAGCCGTGGCCACCAAATCTGATAGACCGACTCCAAATAACTCCTCCCCTTTATACGGCAAAACTTCCATATGCCGTTTTGAATCCGCATCGCCTGTCCACTGTCGCGTCCATAAAGCTCTTCTGGCCGAAATGGACATAGCACTTACCCGTGATGCCAGTGTGCATATATCCCTCTGTGCATCACGCATATAAAGAAATGCATCCTTTATTTGTTCTAACGACAGTAAAATATTGTCCCTGTCCAGGGTATCAATATTTTCAATCAGGGATTCTGACCAAACTACCCCCGCACTGCCCATCCAGGCAGTCGCTACAGCTGGTCGTAGTATAACACCTGCATGTGTGTATATACTTTTTTGGATATTTTCCATCCTCCTATCTGATGGATCTTTAAGTGCGGCCGTCTCAGGAGAGGGTAACGCCACTTGTTTAGATAAGCGTGTTAGCGCCTTGTCCACCCTAGGAGGTGTTTCCCAGCGCTCCCTAACCTCTGGCGGGAAAGGGTATAATGCCAATAATTTCTTTGAAATTATCAGCTTTTTATCAGGGGCAACCCACGCTTCATTACACACGTCATTTAGTTCTTCTGATTCAGGAAAAACTATAGGTAGTTTTTTCATACCCCACATAATACCCTGTTTAGTGGTACCTGTAGTATCAGCTAAATGTAACGCCTCCTTCATTGCCAAAATCATATAACGTGTGGCCCTACTGGAAAATACGGTTGATTCGTCACCGTCACCACTGGAGTCATCGCCTGTGTCTGGGTCTGTGTCGACCGACTGAGGCAAAGGGCGTTTCACAGCCCCTGACGGTGTTTGAGTCGCCTGGACAGGCACTAATTGATTGTCCGGCCGTCTCATGTCGTCAAACGACTGCTTTAGCGTGTTGACACTATCCCGTAGTTCCATAAATAAAGGCATCCATTCTGGTGTCGACTCCCTAGGGGGTGACATCCTCATATTTGGCAATTGCTCCGCCTCCACACCAATATCGTCCTCATACATGTCGACACACACGTACCGACACACAGCAGACACACAGGGAATGCTCCTAACGAAGACAGGACCCACTAGCCCTTTGGGGAGACAGAGGGAGAGTTTGCCAGCACACACCAAAAGCGCTATATATATATCAGGGATAGCCTTATAATAAGTGCTCCCTTATAGCTGCTTTGTTATATCAAAATATCGCCATAAATGTGCCCCCCCCTCTCTGTTTTACCCTGTTTCTGTAGTGCAGTGCAGGGGAGAGACTTGGGAGCCGTCCTGACCAGCGGAGCTGTGAGAGGAAATGGCGCCGTGTGCTGAGGAGATAGGCCCCGCCCCTTTTCCGGCGGGCTCGTCTCCCGCTATTTAGAAAAATTAGGCAGGGGTTAAATATCTCCATATAGCCTCTAGGGCTATATGTGAGGTATTTTTAGCCTTTATAGGTACTCATTTGCCTCCCAGGGCGCCCCCCTCCCAGCGCCCTGCACCCTCAGTGACTGCCGTGTGAAGTGTGCTGAGAGGAAAATGGCGCACAGCTGCAGTGCTGTGCGCTACCTTTAGAAGACTGCAGGAGTCTTCAGCCGCCGATTCTGGACCTCTTCTGATTTCAGCATCTGCAAGGGGGCCGGCGGCGTGGCTCCGGTGACCATCCAGGCTGTACCTGTGATCGTCCCTCTGGAGCTTGATGTCCAGTAGCCAAGAAACCAATCCATCCTGCACGCAGGTGAGTTGACTCCTTCTCCCCTCAGTCCCTCGCTGCAGTGATCCTGTTGCCAGCAGGAATCACTGTAAAATAAAAAACCTAGCTAAACTTTCTCTAAGCAGCTCTTTAGGAGAGCCACCTAGATTGCACCCTTCTCGGCCGGGCACAAAAATCTAACTGGAGTCTGGAGGAGGGTCATAGGGGGAGGAGCCAGTGCACACCACCTGATCGGAAAAAGCTTTACTTTTTGTGCCCTGTCTCCTGCGGAGCCGCTATTCCCCATGGTCCTTTCAGGAACCCCAGCATCCACTAGGACGATAGAGAAATGAATAATGTAACAAATATAAAAAATAGTTTTCAGTCCCAAATCATAGTGGATGACTTTTGGTATTGAAATAGCGGACTGTGTTCATATATTCATGAAGATTTGTGGATCTAATCATGGTAACAAAGAAAAAAAGGAAAAGGTAAGAAGGAAGTGGATAATAAATTACATGTACCTTGTTTCTGCTTTTGAAAATCTGAGACAAGAACATCAAATTTCCAATGAGAGAACCACCTGGAGTACATGCAATAGTCCCAAGGCCTGTATCTGCTGTTAACTCTTAATGTGCCCTATTATAGGCACTGGTTGAGTACAGGGGATAGGTCCCTAATTGAAATGGATTAATCACCTATGTTGCTAACATTAAATGAGCTCAACGAAAAATAATATGGATAAATAATGTTGGATAAGTGTAGCAAAAATGTCACAATTGAAAAAAATAAATTTTGGCGAAATGTGCACATCAGACGGACAGTGCACGTGCATGCCACTTCCGCAGCCTCCATGAATGGGTACGGGCCGTGAGTGGGGAACCGCATGTTATCAATCCCACTTGAGACAATCCCTCCTAGTGAAGGTCTATGGCCAGGGAAAGGGGAGCCATGTCTGATGGGTCAAATTAGAAGCGAGTGCCTCCAGTGAACCCACGCTAGACGGGGAGCGGATGACCGCATCAGATAAGTCCCGTCTCCATACAGCAGCATTTTCACATACTCATATGAAGAGTCCTCACACAGCTGTGTGGTAATGACTGTATATAAATACAGGTTGAGTATCCCTTATCCAAAAATCAAAATCCCACATTTCTGGGTCCCCTACTGAGATAATGACATATATATATATATTATATATTATGTGTATATATAAATATATTATAATATAGATATCTAATATAATATATATGTATATGTGTTATTATCTCAGTAGGGGAACCAAAAATGTGTGATTTTTAATTTTGGATAAGGGATACTCAACCTGTATATTAATTGTGAATATACTGCATATGTATGTGTTAATTGATGGCGTGCACATAAGACGCTCCTTGTAAATTAGATGCATTTATATGTACATTTTTTATAGCGCTCTGTGAGCTGCTGGCATGCCCCCAGCACCTCTATCTTATGTAAATAGATGCTGTGTGCATGCACACACAGTATCTTTTCACTGCTGCTCTGCTATGCAGAGCAGAGTGACAGGGGACTCCTAAGTGCCCCCCTCACCGCGGGACACTACAGAACGCGGGTGGGACAATCCCCAAAAAACGGGATTGTTCCGTGAAAATCGGGACAGTTGGGAGGTGTGATACCATATATTGCGAGATATCAGCAGATACAGGTGATATCTGACAGTTTTCTACAAATAAGTGACAATTCCATCAAAGCAGAATTACATCACAAATACTGCTCATGATGTGAGCAAGTCACATGATCAGCATGCTGAGGTGAAAAATCACATCCTGTCTGCATTTTACCATTGCCACAGTATCGATTTTTTATAATCTATCAAAACGGATGACACTATCTAAATCAGAGGTTCTCAAACTCGGTCCTCGGGGCACACATAGTGCATGTTTTGCAGGTAACCCAGCAGGTGCACAGGTGTATTAATTACTCACTGACACATTTTAAAAGGTCCACAGGTGGAGCTAATTATTTCACTTGCGATTATGTGAGGAGACCTGCAAAACATGCACTGTGTGGGGTCCTGAGGACCGAGTTTGAGAACCTCTGATCTAAATAGTCAGCAAATGCTCTCTCATACTCCTTTCAGACAGACTGCAATAACCCGGGTTATAGCACGTGAACACGCAGCAACCCGGGTTGTGGCACGGTCTGGAAGGGGCCAGTTGAAATAAGCCTGGTCGAGCAACCTGGAATTTCAACCCGAGTAACGAGCAGCAGGGGTGTAACTACCTATTGTCCAGGATGGCATGCACCAGTGGAACGAGGGAGCACTGCCCAGCGGTGCCACCCTCAGCCAGGGGGTAAAATCAGTATTGTATCTGGTGAGTCTCTGTTACTGTCGGTGACGGTGTGTTCGTCAGCAACACACTAGTGATCAGACTCAAAATAAACTACAGCTCCCAGCAGTCGTTGTTGCCGGGAACTCCCAGCAGCAAGGGCTGCTGGGAGCTGTAGTTTATTTTGAGTCTGATCTCTAGTGCTGTGCTGTGCCACTGGACATACATGCTGGCAATCACAGAGACTCACCAGGTTCAGTCCATAGTTACATACAGTACCCTCCAAATGTACCTTTTTGGCAGGTCTGTACCATTTTTTGCTCTCCAAACTTCCAATGAAAGTATAGGAAAAGAATTTGTACCGATTTTTATGTGTAAAATGTTGGAGGGTATGTAGTTACCTACTTTCTGACTGCTCCCTCCGGGATGGAGCTGCCTTGTCACACAGCAGGGGTGCATGGAGGAAGCGGGTCGGGGACGTAGTGATGCGATCGAGTTATCGTAGCACTGCTGCCCACTGAACAATGCCTTGTTACCGGCATTGTAAAGCAGGGGGCAGGGCTACGATGACGCAATTTAGCGTGAACTGCATCATCGCCCCGCCCACCTGCCTTTTGTGTTATGCCGCGGGAGTGCAGATAGCAGTGAGTAGGGGGTGCGGCGGCGGGCACAGGATACAGGAGACTTGCCCACTTCCCTGGGGGCCAGGAGTGCCACACGATTTTGGGGAGCCTTCCGGCCTTTCCGGGGGAGTAGGCAAGTATGGTACAGTCTGAGCCAGATTAAGGGGGCTGGGGCACAGGACTGCACTGCACGGCTTTGATTAGGGAAATGGAGTTGAGGCAGGGGGCGGTGCTACACAGCCCTCATTCAGTGCCAGGCTAGCCCAGCAGCATGGAGATACAGAAAAGCAGTACAGAGTAGCTACTACATATGGTGGATATACCCTGTGTGTGATGTGGGGCGGGAGAACTATATAGTATGTCTGTATGTGTGTCTGTGACTGCAATTATGTATGTGTGTGACTATGTATACATACCTCCCAACTGTCACGATTTTCATGGGACAGTCCCGTTTTCCCACTTGCGGGCCGCAGTGTCCTGCGGTGGGGGGGGGCAGTTTGGAGGATCTGTCTCTCGCTGCCCTGTTTAGCAGAGCAGCGGTGAAAAGACGCTGTGCGCTTGCGCAAAGCATCTATTCACGAGTGACAGAGGGAGAGGGGGCATGCCAGTAGCTCATAGAGCGCTGGCGATGCCCCCTCAGTGAAATGGGGGCAGGGCTCGCGATCACCGACCCTCCCATGAAGCCACACCCCCTGTCCCATATGCCATGCCCCCTTTTCGGGTGCGCCGAGATGTCCCTCTTTGAGGTACTTAAATGTTGGGAGGTATGTGTATGTATGTGAATTAGTGTGTATGTGTAACTATGTGTGTGACTGTATAAATTTGTGTAACTATATACAGTATTTGTATATACTGTATGTGTGACTGTATATCATATGTATGTGTTTTATGTGTCACATTATGTATGTAAGTGTATACAGTATGTGTGTGCCTATGGGCGGGATCAGATGTACTAATGGCAAAATGCGGTTTGACGGCATTCCCCATATAAAAATAGAATTACATTTATTAGCACTGGTCCACATTTCTATTTTCTATTCGCATTCCTCATATGCCTTGTATAGACAGTGTTTCCTATAGGGGTACTAATGTGTGGTGTAACGTGAATAATAGACACTACTGTGAGATGTAATGTGAGTAATGGACACTACTATGTGGTGTAATGTGAATAATGGACACTTCTGCGTGGCATAATTTGAATTGGCTAATGTGTGACCATGCCTCTTTTGACACACCTTCCTTAGTTCAAATATGTGGTTGCGGGGAGGGTGGAGTACCAGCACCTTACTTTACCAGGGGACAAAGATCCACCCCTGGCAAGCAGTGTTGAACAAGGATGCAGGGTAAATAATGGCTGCTTCATTTTTGCACTGCAATTTAGATGTCAGTTTGAACACACCCCACCCAAATCTAACTCTCTCTGCACATGTTATATCTGCCCCACCTGCAGTGCACATGGTTTTGCCCATTAGAGAAAGATTTCACTTTTGCGATCAGGTCTGAATTACTGTAGGCCCTAAATGTGGTATCACATTGTGTTTTACTTGTAGAAAAATCTGTTATAATGTGATCCTTTAAAGGCCAGACTGTACAAACTACATAGAATTTTGAATGAAGATACCACTATTGCTAAAATATAGTACATAAATCTAATGAGCTATTAAGGGGTGTAATATCTGTTTTGTACTTGGAAATAAAATTACTTTGGGTACAATTACCAAAGAGTAATTGTCATTAAAGTGGCTACTAATATAATTTATTTATAATACAAATAAAACATTAGCATATACCAATTTATCTAATCAATAAAGATCTGTTCTATAAGTAAAATATGGAACATTACTGATAAAATATTATAATCTCATGCTGCAATAAATGGCAATGTTATATTAATATTTCAGTGGTGTAATGCATAATAAAAATCACGAGCTTTGCGACTGCTTTGCCTTTTTCCTTTCTGACATAGGGCCTAATTCAAGGTTGACTGCAAAATAAAATTTTCCCCTAATGGGCATAACCATGTGCACTGCAGGTGGGGCAGATATAACATGTACAGAGAGAGTTAGATTTGGGTGGGTTATATTGTTTCTGTGCAGGATAAATACTGGCTGCTTTATTTTTACACTGCAATTTAGATTTCAGTTTGAATACACCCCACCCAAATCTAACAAGATCTGAATGACTCCCCCTGGTTTTGCCCATTAGCTAACAAATTTACTGCTGCAATCAGATCTGAATTAGGCCCATAATTTCCAGCTTCTAGCTTTCTTTTGCTCATTAAGGTGGTCATTCCGTGCCAGGAAAAACGAAGGCATAGCTAGGCGAACGCAGAGCATGTTTGTGACGTCTAAACAGGAACTGAACAGTCTGAAGTCATCGCAAGCACTAAGTAGGTATTAATCTACTCTAAAACTGCACAAAAAACGTTGCCGCTGCTCTGCGATCCTTTCATTCGCACTTCTGCTAAGCTAAAATACACTCCCAGTGGGAGGCGGCATAGCGTTTGCACGGCTGCTAAAAACTGCTAGCGAGCGAACAACTCGAAATGACCACCTAAAAACTTTGTTTATTTCTGCATCAGAAATAAGCAGGGCAGCTTATTAAAACTCTAGTTTCTCCTATGGCTTGGGCGGCGGGCCACACAGTGTTTTTCGCCGAACCCGATTCGCACGAACTGGGTCCGATGAAAACGCTATGTGGATTCGCCAGATGCCACAACTAGATTTTAAGTAGAACACAGTGCGGCGCAGCCACACTGTGTGAACACACACATTCAAATGTATGTGCTCTCCTTAAAATATGGTTATCCTGTCATCCTGCTCAACCACATATACAGTATATATAGAGATGTGCGGCTGGCACTTTTCGTGTTTTTTTTGTTTTGGTTTTGGTTCTAATTCCATTTTCGTGTTCTGGTTTTGGCTTGGTTTTGCCAAAACCACCCTTTCGTGTTTTGGTTTTGGATCTGGATGATTTAAAAACAAACAAACATAAAAACAGCTAAAATCACAGAATTTAGGTGTAATTTTGCTCCTACAGTATATATACCTCAATAACCATTATTTCCCCTCATTCCCAGTCTATTCTGAACACCACACACCTCACAATATTGTTTTTAGGCCTAAAAGTTGCACGAGGTGGCTGTATGACTATGCTAAGTGACACAAGTGTGCGGTACAAACACCTGTCCCATCTAGGATTGGCACTGCAGTTGCAGACAAGATGGCACTATTCAAAAACTAGTCCCCAAACAGCACATGATGCAAAGAAGAAAAAGAGGTGCAATTAGGTAGCTGGATGGCCAAGCTAAGTGACACAAGTATACGGCCAAACACCTGGCCATCTAGGAGTGGCACTGCAGTTACAGACAGGATGGGACTTAAAAAAACTAGTCCCCAAACAGCACATGATGCAAAGAAGAAAAAGAGGTGCAAGATGGAATTGTCCTTGGGCCCTCCCACCCACCCTTATGTTGTATAAACAAGACATGCACACTTTAACAAACCAATCATTTCAGCGATAGGGTCTGCCACACGACTGTGGCTGAAATGACTGGTTTGTTTGGGCCCCCACCAAAAAAAGAAGCAATCAATCTCTCCTTGCACAAACTGGCTCTACAGAGGCAAGATGTCCACCTCATCATCATCCTCCGATTCCTCACCCCTTTCACTGTGTACATCCTCCTCAGTGAGTATTAATTCATCCCCACTGTAATCCACCATCACAGGTCCCTGTGTACTTTCTGGAGGTAATTGCTGGTAAAGGTCTTCCCAGAAGACTTTATAATTCATTTTGATGAACATCATCTTCTCCACATTTTGTGGAAGTAACCTCCTATGCCGATCGCTGACAAGGTTACCGGCTGCACTAAACACTCCTTCGGAGTCACACTGGAGGGGGAACAACTTAGTTAAAATAAAGCCAGTTTGTGCAAGGGAATCCAAATTGCCTCTTTTTCCTGCCAGTATACATACAGACTGTCTGACATGCCTACTTGGATGCTGTCACTCATATAACCCTCCACCATTCTTTCAATGGTGACAGAATCATATGCAGTGACAGTAGACATGTCAGTAATCGTTGGCAGGTCCTTCAGTCCGGACCAGATGTCAGCTTTCGCTCCTGACTGCCCTGCAACACCGCCAGTGGGTGGGCTAGGATATATTATCCTTTTCCTTGCAGCCCCAGTGGCGGGAGAAATTGAAGGAGGAGCTGTTGATGGGTCACGTTCCACTTAAGTTGATAATTTACTAACCAGCAGGTCTTTGCACCTCTGCACACTTGTGTCTGCTGGAAAGAGAGATACAACGTAGGCTTTAAACCTAGTATCGAGCATGGTGGCCAAAATGTAGTGCTCTGATTTCAACAGATTGACCACCCTTGAATCCTGGCAAAGCGAATGAAGGGCTCCATCCACAAGTCCCACATACTTTGCGCATTCGCTCCATCTTAGCTCCTCCTTCAATTTATCCAGCTGCTTCTGCAAAAGCCTGATGAGGGGAATGACCTGACTCAAGCTGGCAGTGTCTGAACTGACTTCACGTGTGGCATGTTTGAAGGGTTGGAGAACCCACAAAACGGAAATCATTCTCCACTGCTCTTGAGTCAGGTGCATTACCCCTCCTTTGCCTATATCATAGGTGGATGTATAGGCTGGAATGGCCTTTTGCTGCTCCTCCATCCTCTGAAGCATATAGAGTGTTGAATTCCACCTCGTTACCACCTCTTGCTTCAGTTGATGGTGGGGCAGGTTCAGGAGTGTTTGCTGGCGCTCCAGTCTTCAGCACGCAGAGGCAGAATGCTGAAAGTGGCCAGCAATTTTTCGGGCCACCGACAGCATCCCCTGCATACCCCTCTCATTTGTCAAAAAATTCTGCACCACCAAATTAATTGTATGTGCAAAACATGGGACATGCTGGGATTTGTCCAGATGTAATGCACGCACAATATTGGTGGCGTTGTCCGATATCACAAATCCCCAGGAGAGTCCAATTGGGGTAAGCCATTCTGCGATGATGTTCCTCAGTTTCCGTAAGAGGTTGTCAGCTGTGTGCCTCTTATGGAAAGCGGTGATACATAGCGTAGCCTGCCTAGTTGGCGTTTGAAAGATGATGATACTGGTGCCGCTGCGGGAGGCCATACATCTACCGAGTGAGCTGTTACAGTCATATAGTCCTTTGGGGATATTCAATTTGGCCCGAAGAGACATGAAAATGGATCAAAACTAGGCTGTTATCGGGCATTTTGCTTCGCATTCCAGAGGCAGGTGAAGCAAAACCCCCGATAAGCCGCTTCACGCGCCGGCTTATCAGAGCCAATTAAATAGCCCCCGACGCCGATACTTATCACCCGGCACCCTCGGGACAAATTGAATACCCCAGAGTGTGTGCTGGCTCCTCCCCTCTATGCCCCTCTTGCAGACTCAGTTTAGAAAAATGTGTCAAAGAAGCCGGGAGCATTCCTCTGGAGCTCCAGAGAGTTTTCTTCAGACTTTATGTTAGTTTGATATTTTCAGGCAGCACTGTTTGGTAACCAGTCTGCCTGCGTCATGGGACTTAGGATGGGGGACCGAACCAACTTAATATAGAGTTAATGGTTTGTATCCCCGCTGACAGGATACTGAGCTCCTGAGGTGCCGTTTCTCATGCCCCAGGGTGTGAACCCACGCCGGCAGCATGCCGCAACCCCTAACGGAGGCCAAATAGACGCGGTGCGGTGAGAACTACACTGGGGTCCTGGATAGGGGGTCCCCGGTGACAATGGAGGCATTAAGGCGTGGCGGTCACCAGGCCTCGAGTTGCAGTGCCCGTTGGGGACCCACACTGGCGCAGAGTAAAAGGGAGATCCTAATCTCTCTTTTTACACAATATGACATAAATGCCAGTATAATCTTTATAGGGACTGCGTGCCATTGAAGGGACGGGGCTTCCCGGAGACTGGGACCAGAAGCTGAAAGGTGCCATCTCCTGCTGCTGCTGCTGACTACAGGCTGCACGCTGGCACTGCGCCTCCACAGAGGTCACTAAACCAGCAATTATACTGGTACCAGGGGGTCTGAGAGAAAGGGGGGAGCATATACCCTACTGTGTACCCAGTGTTCTCTGCCTTCACAAGGTATTGGCTTGCAGGAACCTGAATGGTTAGAATCATTAAAAACAATGGGGGCAGATGTATTAACCTGGAGAATGCATAAGGAAATGATAAACCAGTGAAAAGTGCAAGGTGATAAACACACCAGCCAATCAGCCCCAATATGCAAATTGACAGGAGCTGACTGGCTGGTGGGTTTATCACCTTGCGCTTATCACTGGTTTATCACTTCCTTATACCTTCTCCTGGTTAATACATCTGTCACAATGATTACTAATAAAAATTCAGAGTAAGCAAAGCAGGAAAGGCAGACCCTGAAACAGTCTGTAGATGATTTCTTGGTTAAGACTGCTGACCACAGACAGGCTACTCATCCCCCTCTGGTGGTGTCTCGTAAACACACACTCCTACAGGTGCTCCAGTCTGACTCTGATACTAAAATACCAGAGTTAGATGAGGGAGAACTGGAAGTGGAAGATGACAATGCTCTGTCCCCTGGGGTTGAGGCCCTGATTTATGCTATTAAAGAAGTTCTCAACACACAGGATAAGGAGACAGAACCAGAAGAGGAATTGTTTTTAATGTAAAACCAAAGTCCTCTGTCACCTTCCCTACCTCAAAAGAATTAAATTCCCTTACCAAAGAGGCTTTGGTAAATCCTGACAAGAAATGTATTACTCCTAAGTGGTTACTGAATTCCTTTCCTTTTCCGGCTGAGGATAGAAAGGTTTGGGAAAACCCACCGTCTGTGGATACTTCAGTGTCCAGGCTGTCACGTAAAATCGTACTGCCTGTATCTGGGGCTATCTCCCTCAAAGACCCAGCTGATCGCAAAATTGAGACTACACTCAAATCAATCTATACTGCAGTGAGCGTAGCTCAACGCCCCACTATTGCTTGCAGCTGGATATCTGAGCCATTGTTAAATGGTCTGATAATATAATAAATGGAAAATACGAAAAGAATAGTGAGTCCCTTGTAAGTGCAGAGAAATAGCAGCCAATCAAAAAATATGCTTAAACAGAGTCCATCTCACTAGACTCCCAAATTACGTGCAACTTTAAAAAATAAAACAATTTCTATGACAACGCTAAATGAATAAATAAGAGTACATTCCTTTAATACCTATAGCATTGTGTAGATATTCTCCATGTGCAGTGTGTCTGATCATCCGTATTACTCTCCTTCTATAAACCAAATGCTGGAATAGGTCAACCGTCGATCTCTCCACCAATGGCATGCAACATAAGACAGGGGAGGGTATATAGTGTAATACGTTTTAATACAAACACATGGATAAAAATATAAAAACTGATTTCCAAAAGACACAACTTTCCTTAAAACAAATTGGCACTCACATTTTCTAAGGTCAGCAATAGTAGTAATGCATCAATCACCGGATAATAAGAACTGGCAAAAGTCAGTTCTTTATGAGCATGGGAGTTGTTATATCGCCAGTGGGCAGTCCGGATCAGCCTCCTGGATCTCTGCTTCTCCAGATAAAATGCCCGCCATGTTCCGGAGACTAATCCCTACTGCGCATATGTGGCGGCCATTTTGGCAGTGACTTTTTACCGTGGCTGTAGCTCCTACACGGGACTCTAGAATGGTAGGTAATAAAACATGGGTGCGGTGTGGGCCCCCTGTGCCCAGGGCCCATGTGCACCGCACACATTGCACCCATTATAGAAATGCCAATGCATGGTACGCAAGCATGTGGTGCACCCTGGCTGTAAATATCATGGCAATAGAAGGCTTTGCAAAGCTCTGCCATTTTTGACAATATGCAAAATAACTTAATACTTAACCAGTCCAGGAGCTGGGGTCCTCTATTTGCTGCACTGTGACCCCTGGTGCAGTACAGTGACACTGCAATGAAGAAGACTGTAGGGAGTGGATCTGGCACAACAGGAGGCTGGCCAGACACTAAAGGAGACGGGTCAAGCGTCTGCCTGTTACCACCTGCGTCCCACCGCACCATGCAAGCTTATTGATATGGACAGCGACGGAGGGCTGCGTGTAGCAGAGAGAAGACAGCCCTCCTACCAGGCTGCCTTTTCCTTCACAATCTCAGCATTAAGGTGGGTGGGCGTGGACCACCTCCAAAAACAACTGACAGAATGCAGTTCCTCCCCGTTCCAACCCACTTTAACCCCTGCTTACAAGTTTTAAGGCACTGAAGGGACTGAGCAGGGCCGGCCCGAGCCTAGTTTTTTTGGTGAGTGAATACAGATTTTGGCACCCCTCACTTTGAATATGTGGGAGGATCTACAACAGGGGTTGGGCATCAATTGGTGCATAAACCTGTAAAGTTTGGGCTGTGAGGGTGGGTGTTATGTCAATCAATCATAATATACAGTATAAAGTGTACAAATACAGAAATATACATTAGTAACTAATATTCATAGGAAAGAAAACTGCTGTATATTCCCACAAAAAAAAAAAATTAGATTTTAAACCTACCGGTAAATCTTTTTCTCCTAGTCCGGAGAGGATGCTGGGGACTCCGTAAGGACCATGGGGTATAGACGGGCTCCGCAGGAGACATGGGCACCACAAAGAACTTTAGAATGGGTGTGCACTGGCTCCTCCCTCTATGCCCCTCCCCCAGACCTCAGTTAGAGAAACTGTGCCCAGAGGAGATGGACAATACGGGGAAAGGATTTTGTTAATCTAAGGGCAAGATTCATACCAGCCCACACCATCCACACTGTATAACCTGGAATATACGCAACCAGTTAACAGTATGAACAAAAACAGTATCAGCTAAAGACTGATCTCAACTGTAACATAACCCTTATGTAAGCAACAACTATATACAAGCCTTGCAGATTTTGTCCGCACTGGGACGGGCGCCCAGCATCCTCTACGGACTAGGAGAAAAAGATTTACCGGTAGGTTTAAAATCTTATTTTCTCTTACGTCCTAGAGGATGCTGGGGACTCCGTAAGGACCATGGGGTTTATACCAAAGCTCCAGACCGGGCGGGAGAGTGCGGACGACTCTGCAGTACCGACTGAGCAAACGCAAGGTCCTCATCAGCCAGGGTATCAAACTTATAGAACTTTGCAAAAGTGTTTGAACCTGACCAGGTAGCTGCTCGGCAAAGCTGTAAAGCCGAGATGCCTCGGGCAGCCGCCCAAGAAGGGGCCACCTTCCTAGTGGAATGGGCCTTTACCGAATTTGTTAACAGCAATCCTGCCGTAGAATGCGCCTGCTGAATCGTGTTACAGATCCAGCGAGCAATAGTATGCTTTGAAGCAGGAGCGCAAACTTTGTTGGCTGCATACAGTGCCTCTGTTTTCCTAACTCGAACCGTCCTGGCTACATAGATTTTTAAGGCCCTGACTACATCCAGGGACTTGGAATCCTCCAAGTCACTCGTAGCCACAGGCACCACAATAGGTTGGTTCATATGAAATGAAGAAACCACCTTAGGCAAAAATTGACCTCAACTCTGCTCTATCCACATGGTAGGTCAAATAGGGGCTCTTGTGAGACAAGGCCGCCAATTCGGACACCCGCCTTGCAGATGCCAAGGCCAACAACATGACCACCTTCCAAGTGAGAAATTTCAATTCAACCGTTTGAAGAGGTTCAAACCAGTGGGACTTCAGGAACCGTAACACCACGTTAAGGTCCCAAGGTGCCACTGGGGGCACAAAAGGAGGCTGGATGTGCAGCACTCCCTTTACAAAAGTCTGGACTTCTGGGAGAGAAGCCAATTCCTTCTGAAAGAAAATAGACAGGGCCGAAATCTGTACCTTAATGGAGCCTAATTTTAGGCCCATATCCACTCCTGTCTGTAGAAAGTGGAGAAAACGGCCCATATGGAAATCTACCATAGGAGCATTCTTGGCTTCACACCAAGAAACATACTTCCTCCAGATACGGTGATAATGTTTTGCCATCACCTCCTTCCTAGCCTTTATCAGAGTAGGGATGACTTTCTCCGGAATACCTTTCCCAGCTAGGATTCGGCATTCAACCGCCATGCCGTCAAACGTAACCGCGGTAAGTCTTGGAACACGCAGGGCCCCTGTTGTAACAGGTCCTCCCTGAGAGGAAGAGGCCATGGATCTTCTGTGAGCATCTCCTGAAGATCTGAATACCAGGCCCTTCAAGGCCAATCTGGAGCAATGAGTATTGTTTTCACTCTCTTTTGTCTAATGATTCTCAATACTTCTGAGATGAGAGGAAGAGGGAGGAACACATAGACCGACTGAAACACCCAAGGTGTCACCAGGGCGTCCACCGCTACTGCCTGAGGGTCCCTTGACCTGGCACAATACCTCCGAAGCTTCTTGTTGAGGCGTGACGCCATCATGTCTATGTGAGGAATTCCCCAAAGACTTGTTATCTCTGTAAAAACTTCTTGATGAAGTCCCCACTCCTGGATGGAGATCGTGTCTGCTGAGGAAGTCTGCTTCCCAGTTGTCCACTCCCAGAATGAAGACCGCTGACAGAGCGCTTACGTGATTTTCCACCCAGCGAAGAATCCTGGTGGCTTCCGCCATTGTCACTCTGCTCCTTGTCCCGCCTTGGCGGTTTACATGAGCCACGGCTGTGACGTTGTCTGATTGAATCAGAACCGGTAGGTCGCGAAGATCCTCCGCTTGTCGTAGGCCGTTGTATATGGCCCTCAATTCCAGTACGTTGATGTGTAGACAAGCCTCCTGGCTTGACCATAGCCCCTGAAAATGTCTTCCTTGTGTGACTACTCCCCATCCTCGGAGGCTCGCGTCCGTGGTCACCAGAACCCAGTCCAGAATGCCGCACCTGCGACCCTCTAGAAGGTGAGCACTTTGCAGCCACCACAGGAGAGACACCCTGGCCTGGGGGGACAGGCTTATCTTCTGATGTACTAGTAGATGGGACCCAGACCACTTGTCCAGGAGGTCCCACTGAAACGTCCTTGCATGAAACCTGCTGAAGGGGATGGCCTCGTAGGCTGCCACCATTTTCCCCAGAACTCGAGGGCACTGATGAACAGACACTCTTTTTGGTTTTAGCAAGTCTCTGACCATGTCCTGGAGGTCCTGGGCTTTTTCCATCGGGAGAAAAACCCTCTTCTGTTCCGTGCCCAGAATCATGCCTAGGAATGATAGTCGAGTCGTTGGAATCAATTGTGACTTTGGCAGATTGAGAATCCAACCGTGTTGTTGTAGCACTCTCAGGGAGAGCGACACGCTCTTCTGCAATTGATCTCTCGGTCTTGCTTTTATCAGGAGATCGTCCAAGTATGGGATAATTGTGACTCCCTGCCTGCGCAGGAGCACCATCATCTTGGTAAAAATCCTCGGGGCTGTGGAAAGCCCAAACGGCAATGTCTGAAACTGGTAATGACAGTCCTGTACAGCGAATCTCAGGTACGCCTGATGAGGAGGATATATGGGGACATGAAGGTATGCATCCTTTATGTCGAGTGACACCATAAAATCCCCCCTTCCAGGCTGGAGATCACAGCCCGGAGCGATTCCATCTTGAATTTGAACTTTCTCAAGCACAGGTTTAGGGATTTTAGATTTAAAATGGGTCTGACCGAACCACCCGGCTTCGGGACCACGAACAGGGTCGAATAGTACCCTTTCCCCTGTTGGACTAGGGGAACCTTGACAATCACTTGCTGTTGATACAGCTTTTGAATTGCAGCGAACACTACTTCCCTCTCTGGGGGAGAAGCTGGCAAGGCCGACTTGAAAAACCAGCGAGGGGGCATCACTTCGAATTCCAGTTTGTAGCCATCGCCCAAGGATCCACGTCTGACAGAACCCAGACCTGGCTGAAGAGTCGAAGACGTGCCTCCACCGGGGCGGACTCCCTCAGTGGAACCCCAGCGTCATGCGTGGATTTAGTAGAAGCCGGGGAGGACTTCTGCTCCTGGGAACTAGCCGGAGCAGGTGCTCTCTTTCCTCTACCCATTACCTCTGGCGAGGAAAGATGAGCCCCGACCTCTTCTGGACTTACGCGACCGAAAGGACTGCATCTGATATTGTGGAGTTTTCTTTTGCTGCGGGGGAACAAAAGGCAAAAAGGTAGATTTACCCGCGGTAGCTGTGGCAACCAGGTCCGCTAGACCTTCCCCAAATAAAACTTCACCTTTGTATGGCAAAACCTCCATATGCTTCTTTGAGTCGGCATCACCCGTCCATTGGCGGGTCCACAGGGCTCGCCTAGCAGAAATCGCCATGGCGTTGGCTCTCGAACCCAGCAGCCCAACGTCTCTTTGAGCGTCCCTCATATATAAGACTGCGTCTTTAATGTGGCCTAAGGTCAATAAAATGGTATCCCTATCTAGGGTATCAAGGTCAGCTGACAAGGTATCTGTCCAAGCTGCAACTGCACTACACACCCATGCCGATGCTATTGCCGGTCTGAGCAAAGCACCGGTATGCGCATAAATAGACTTTAAAGTAGTTTCCTATCTGCGATCCTTGAGGGCTGCCGTGTTGGACAGGCGTGTTAAAGCCTTGTCCACCCTGGGTGAGGATTCCCAACATACCCTGTCCTGTGCAGGGAAAGTATACGCCATAAGAATCCTCTTGGGAATCTTCAGTTTTTTATCTTGAGTTTCCCAAGCTTTTTCAAATAACTCGTTCAGCTCATGGGATGGGGGAACGGTTACCTCAGGTTTCTTTTCCTTATAAATGCGCACCCTCGTGTCAGGGACCGAGGGGTCATCTGTGATATGCAAAACATCTTTTATTGCAACAATCATATAATGAATACTTTTGGCCACCCTTGGGTGTAACCTCGCCTCATCGTAGTCGACACTGGAGTCAGAATCCGAGTCGGTATCAGTGTCTGCTATTTGGGATAGGGGACGTTTCTGAGATCCAGAAGGGCCCGGTGACCCAGCCGAAGCCATGGATTGACTCCCTGCTTTTTCCCTGGACTCTGCTTTGTCCAATCTCTTATGCAATAAGGTCACATTTGCATTTAAAACATTCCACATGTCCATCCAATCATGAGTCGGCGTTGCCGACGGAGACACCACAATCATCTGCTCCACCTCCTCCTTAGCTGAGCCTTCCGCATCAGCAGTGCCAGATTAAGGTCCTCATGGGCCTGGAGCTGAAATTTGTCAAGGGCCTATTGTGGGCTGCCGCGGGGTGTGTGGGCATGTGACGGGTGACTACTGGTATGGTTCTGTGTCCAGTGCAGTATTTAAATATACTGTATGTGCATTTATGAATATTTTAAAAATAGAAACATTTATTAATCTACCTCTCTCTCTCTCTCTCTCTCCCTTGCTAGCAGTATATATACACTGCTCAAAAAAATAAAGGGAACACTTAAACAACACAATGTAACTCCAAGTCAATCACACTTCTGTGAAATCAAACTTTCCACTTAGGAAGCAACACTGATTGACAATCACTTTCACATGCTGTTGTGCAAATGGAATAGACAACAGGTGGGAATTATAGGCAATTAGCAAGACACCCCCAATAAAGGAGTTGTTCTGCAGGTGGTGACCACAGACCACTTCTCAGCTCCTATGCTTTCTGGCTGATGTTTTGGTCACTTTTGAAAGCTGGTGGTGCTTTCACTCTAGTGGTAGCATGAGACGGAGTCTACAACCCACACAAGTGGCTCAGGTAGTGCAGCTCATCCAGGATGGCACGTCAATGCGAGCTGTGGCAAGAAGGTTTGCTGTGTCTGTCAGCGTAGTGTCCAGAGCATGGAGGCGCTACCAGGAGACAGGCCAGTACATCAGGAGACGTGGAGGAGGTCGTAGGAGGGCAACAACCCAGCAGCAGGACCGCTACCTCCGCCTTTGTGCAAGGAGGAACAGGAGGAGCACTGCCAGAGCCCTGCAAAATGACCTCCAGCAAGCCACAAATGTGCATGTGTCTACTCAAACGATCAGAAACAGACTCCATGAGGGTGGTATGAGGGCCGACATCCACAGGTGGGGGTTGTGCTTACAGCCCAATACCGTGCAGGATGTTTGGCATTTCCCAGAGAACACCAAGATTGGCAATTTCGCCACTGGCACCCTGTGCTCTTCACAGATGAAAGCAGGTTCTCACTGAGCACATGTGACAGACGTGACAGAGTCTGGAGACGCCAAGGAGAACGTTCTGCTGCTTGCAACATCCTTCAGCATGACCGGTTTGGCAGTGGGTCAGTAATGGTGTGGGGTGGCATTTATTTGGGGGGCCGCACAGCCCTCCATGTGCTCACCAGAGGTAGCCTGACTGCGAGACCATATGCTGGTGCGGTTGGCCCTGGGTTCCACCTAATGCAAGACAATGCTAGACCTCATGTGGCCCGCCCGAGATGAGATTCTCAGATCCCTTGTGAGACCATATGCTGGTGCAGTTGGCCCTGGGTTCCTCCTAATGCAAGACAATGCTAGACCTCATGTGGCCTGCCCGTTCCCCAGACCTGAATCCAATTGAGCACATCTGGGACATCATGTCTCGCTCCATCCACCAACGCCACGTTGCACCACAGACTGTCCAGGAGTTGGCGGATGCTTTAGTCCAGTTCTGGGAGGAGATCCCTCAGGAGACCATCCGCCACCTCATCAGGAGCATGCCCAGGCGTTGTAGGGCGGTCATACAGGCACATGGAGGCTACACATACTTCTGAGCCTCATTTTGACTTGTTTTAAGGACATTACATCAAAGTTGGATCAGCCTGTAGTGTGTTTTTCCACCTTAATTTTGAGTGTGACTCCAAATCCAGAACTCCATGGGTTAATAAATTTGATTTCCATTGATAATTTTTGTGTGATTTTGTTGTCAGCACATTCAACTGTATAAAGAACAAAGTATTTAATAAGAATATTTCATTCATTCAGATCTAGCATGTGTTGTTTAAGTGTTCCCTTTATTTTTTTGAGCAGTATATATATATATATATATATATATATATACATGTGGGGAATAAAGGCGGCACTCACGCAGATTTTTGCTGATGTAGAAAATTTGTCAGTTTTATTAGACCGACATGTTTCGGGGACTCGCCCCGTCCTCAGGGCATTAACGTTAATGCCCTGAGGACGGGGCGAGTCCCCGAAACATGTCGGTCTAATAAAACTGACAAATTTTCTACATCAGCAAAAATCTGCGTGAGTGCCGCCTTTATTCCCCACATGTATCTATGAGGTAACCCCTCAGGGAAGGCACCGCAGTATCTTCACTTCGTGGAAAGAGTGCCGGGACCATTTGTCTATATATATATATATATATATATATACTGTATCTATACATATACATACATACATACAGAGAGAGATAGAGAGAGAGAGAGAGAGTGTCACTGGAGGGAATTCAATTGCTTTTTGGGGGCCAATAAGTTTTAGATGCCCGTCGTAAATATTCAATTGTTTTGCCAACAGGGCATGACTGCATGATTTCTGCAAGGTGAAGCTACCAAATTTTATAGTTACTTAGTATTGATAAGTGAAGCAATTAGACCAGGGATAGCCTGGTCCTCGAGAGCTACCAAAAGTTAACGTTTTCCAGGTCTCCTCACAAAATCACAAATGAAGTAATTAGCTCCATCGCTCCATCTGTGGATCTTTTAAAATGTGTCAGTGAGTAATGAGTACACCTGTGCACCTGCTAGGTGACCTGGAAAACATGAACTGTTGGTAGCAATCGAGGGCCATGGTTGGCTACCACTGAATTAGACCACATAGCGACAAAGCGAAAAATTAAGCTTTTACACCACATAGCCCTATATATATGTGTGTGTGTGTGTGCGTGCGTGCGTGCGTGCGTGCGTGCATAAGTCCAGATGTGTCCTCATACATTGTTGCTGCTGGAGGCTGCATACTGTGGCATTGCTGCATCGTGGCATAACACAGCTTCCCCATTGTGTGCTATTGTGTGCTTAATGACGCTTCCGCACTGTGGCTGTTGTTCGCAGGCACGTGTATTTAACACAAACTCGCACTACCCCAATGAATTACCCTGTGCTGGCTCCCTCAGTGAACAAGTAGCGGGAGCACCGCTGCCCACTACCTTTTTTGGGTCTCCTGGCTTTTAGCTCTGTACTGTGAGCGGGAGTGTCTGTATACACAATCCCGCGAACATACGCTGCGTCTTAAAGCGCATTGCGGGTAAGGATGTATTAGGACACATCTGTATGTTTGTTCTTCGTAGGCTCCTACATGGCTTGATGGATCTGGACCAAACTTGGTACACATACACTTCATTATCCAACTTAAAATACGGGCGGATTTAAACAAAAAAAATTCACCCCTGTAAGGGCCAGAGCCATATATTTGATATATCTAAAAATTACTGGTCTGTTTGTTCGTCTGTCCAGATATGCATTTGGACACCCCTGCACCAATTGTGATGAAACCAACGCGAGGTAATCCAATTGGATCCTGGTTACGTTTGAGGGGAAGGGGGGAGGGGGGGTGTTAGCTTCCTGGTCGGACCTCATGGTGGAAAGCGCTGGGTAGAACTTTGACACATGGAGCCTGTTTGGGCCTTCCATTGGATGGATTTGGAAGAAAACTAAGCAGAGTGGTAACATCGAATCCCAGAAGACATACTAGAGAATTGGGATCCCGGTCAGACCTCACGTTGTTGTACACTTCGCAGCCTTGGAATAGCAACATTGATAACGGCAGGGAAACTTTAAACCCATCTTGCAATGGAAAAGTGATTATAAAAATGAACAGAAAGAACAGCTGGGAATCAGTGTTACTTGTGACACTCCAAATACAAAAATGACACTGGACAGCCACCTCACTGGTGTATTGGAAGAGCTACTAAGCTACAATATAAATATTTTTAAATACACATATATTTATATGTTCATAAATTTTAAATAATATAGTTAGTAGGTGCCAAGACCACTCTGACAAGAATGGTTGGTGTTGCCAGGGGAGTATTAACAGTATCATGGTGCAGTATTAAGCCTACACTGTTATAATCTTGGTAGAAGCAGATCTTACCTATTGTCTCTTGCATGTGTTTTTTTTTTTTTATAAAACTGTTTTAAACTATGGAGCACCCCACATGCTATTTTTAATATATTTATATTATATATTATTATATACACACATTATATATTATTAACTATATGAATAGCTATCATCATTTTGCTGTGATATCAAGGTGAGAACTTGACAAAGGGGCGTTGTAGCCCCGAAACGTTGGACACCTTGCTGTGATGCTGTAATACGCTGTTTGCAACTTTAAAACTCTGAGTGCCGCTGTTTCCTTTAAATTTCAGTGCCTATACCTTTCAGAGGGCACCGGAGTTGGATGATTTATGCTTGAGGGAGTGCCGGTCCAAGTTGTGTTAGATATATATATATATATATATATATACACATACCTATATCATGTAGCCATGCTCATCTATGCTGTGATGCATCATGCTACATGGTGTGCCGAGCTGTGACTTTTCGCAGCCGGTGATCAGTCCATTAATTCCCAATTAATGGAGTGACCGCCGGCAGCAAATAGTTACAGCCCAGCACAGCATACAGGAATGCAGCATGCTGCATCACAGCAACATGAGGATAGCTTCATGTGTAGTGTGTATGGTGTGTGTGTATATATATATATATTATATATACACACACACACACAATCAAAATCAGCAGCTCAGTTATAATTGTTATACTAGCAGCAGCACAGTAGCCAATCTGACTGACACCTCACCTCAGTAGCCGCCTTCACTGCTTGATGTGAACGCTGCCACTACCAGTGCACCAGGAGGTCACAACATCATGCGATGCGGCTTCAGCGGTGGTGCCTCTTCACTGTGTATGGACTCAGAGCACAGGGAGGGCTAGTGACGCCTTTCCGCTCTGCTGCGATGTATATAAAGTGTATGCCTGCGGCGGCAAGTGGTCCGCAGCGCCCTTGCTACAGGAGTTGAATGCACAGTCCGCTGCCGGGGGAGGTGACCTTGGTGGCCACTCGTAGGCTGCTGTAGCAGGAAAACATTTTTTCCTGCCTACAGCAGCAGCAGAGTAGATGCGATGGGCCTATATTGATGGGGGGCCTGGAGCTGCAGCTCCATCCGCCCCATTGTTAATCCGGCCCTGCGCATCAGACATGCCGACACACTCGTACCGCCACCCCCACACACACAGGGATATAGTTATAAGGAGACAGTTCCCCAATAAGGCCCTTTGGAGAGACAGAGAGAGAGTATGCCAGCACACACCCAGCGCCAACTGACACTGGAAAATAAACTCCCAGATAATAGCGCTTTTTATATTAATCACTGTGTTAATACACTCACTGCGCCTTACAAGTGCCCCCTCCTCTTTTCAGCCCTGTGTCGCCGTGTTCAGCAGGGGAGATACCGGGGAGCCAGCTTCTCTGCAGATGTCTGTGGAGAAAATGGCGCTGGTTAGTGCTGAGGGACCAAGCTCCGCCCCCTCCAGCGGCGGGCTTCGGTCCCGCTCAATCTCAAAACTGGCGGGGGATTTAAAGAATAACTGCCTCCGCAGTGCCTATTATAATGCCAGATATAGAGGTTATTATTTCTGCCCAGGGTGCCCCCCCTGCGCCCTGCACCCCTCAGTGCCCGCTAGTGTGTGTAGTGTGTGGGAGCAATGGCGTGCAGCGTTACCGCTGCGCGCTTACCTCAGTGAAGATCTGAAGTCTTCTGCCGCCTTGAAGTCTACTTTTCTTCTTATACTCACCCGGCTTCAATCTTCCGGCTCTGTGAGGAGGACGGCGGCCCGGCTCTGGGACGAACGGCGGTGGGAGACCTGCGTTCCGACTCCCTCTGGAGCTAATGGTGTCCAGTAGCCTAAGAAGCAGAGCCTATCACTTAAGTAGGTCTGCTTCTCTCTCCTCAGTCCCACGATGCAGGGAACCTGTTGCCAGCAGTGCTCCCTGAAAATAAAAAACCTAACAAAATTTTTTTTCAGAGAAACTCAGGTGAGCTCCCCTGTAGTGCACCCAATCTCCTCTGGGCACAGGATCTAACTGAGGTCTGGGGGAGGGGCATAGAGGGAGGAGCCAGTACACACCCATTCTAAAGTTCTTTGTGATGCCCCTGTCTCCTGCGGAGCCCGTCTATACCCCATGGACCTTACGGAGTCCCCAGCATCCTCTAGGACGTAAGAGAAAACAGAACTATACTAAATATACAGGAAAGGCCACATTGAGTCTACACACACACACACACACACACACACACACACACACACACACACACACACACACACACACATATATGCTACTAACAAAGCCAGATCCACATAAAATACATTGCAATTGCCCTCTGGTTTATATTTGTTCTGAGGGCTCAAGAAAGCCAAGAAAAGTGCTATGTGCAGCCAGGGCCGGACTGGGCTTAAAAAGCAGCTAGCTCCTCGCACAGACTCCTCTCCCGCAATGGGAGAGTGAGTAGCAATAGGGAAAGATGAGAGAGGGCAGGAATAGGAGAAACAAGAGAGTGAAAGGAAGAGTATTAAGAGATGGGAGAGAGAGGAGGAAAATGGCAAGTATAGGAATAGGGGGAGAGGGGAGAGAGAGAGGAGGAATAGAGGGTCATGGCAGAGAGAGGAGGAATAGGGGGAGATGTGAGAAAAAGAGGAGGTATAGGGAGAAATGGAAAAGAGAGGAGGAATAGAGGGAAACAGGAGAAAGAAAGTAGGAATTCGGAGAGATGGGAGAGAGAGGAGGAATATGGAGAGAGGAGATATAGAAGAGACAGGAGACAGAGAGGAATAATAGAGGGAGATGGCATCAAGAGAGGAGGAATAGAGGGAGCCGGGAGAGAGAGGAAGAATTGGGGGAGATGACAGAGAGAGAGAGGAGGAATATGGAGAGAGGAGAAATAGGGGAGACATGAAAGAGAGAGGAAGAATAGAGGGAGAGAGGAGGAATAGAGGGAGCTGGGAGAGAGAGGAGGAATAGGGGGAGATGGTAGAGAGAGAGACGGGGGGGAATATGGAGAGAGGCGAAATGGGGGAGACAGGAGAGAGAGGCAGAATAGATGGAGTTGGGAGAGAGAGGAGGAATGGGGGAGCTGACAGAGAGAAGGAATAGGGTGAGATGGCAGAGAAAGAGAAAGGAGGAATAGGGTAAGACGGGTAAGAGAGAGAGAGGAGGAATAGAGGGAAATGGCAGAGAGACAGGTGTAAAGGAATTGGGGAAATGGCAAAGAGATAGAGATCTGTAACTTATTCAGAGCAGGAGAAGGCAGCAAGGTATTACCTGGCTGTAGTGTATTCTTGGCTGCAGATGCTTCCTTTGGGCATCGGTGGTCTCTGCAGTAACTATATGTCCACCAACACCTAAACCAGGGTTCACGGTCATGATTGGTGGTAGAATAAGGAAGAGAAGATTGTTTGAGGGAATCAAAATCAGAGATGAGGGGAAATATAGAAGAAAAGTATGTCGGGTCGTCATGTCAGGTCCATACCTGGCAGGGCAGATGAAGTTGTCGGAGGGAGTCAGGGATGGAGGGGGATATATGGAAAATAAGATGGTCAGAGGGCGTTATGGTCAGGGATAGAAAGGGGGTGTATAGGGAAGATAAGGTTGTCTGAGGGAGTGACGGTCAGGGATGGAGGTAAAGGGAAGATTGTCAGGTCTGTCGTTTTGTCTGTCCCCGGAGGGGGCACTAGTGGGTCAGTGTAGGTGTGATAGAGAAAACGAGGAGGCAGAAGAAAAGTCCTGCACATGTGCGCTTGATATTTATTATCACACAGGGATAACACAGCAACTGAACAAACTGGTAACTGATGAGTGAAAACAATGGATGATGGACTTGGAAGTCAGCAACAACAGAAATGATGTATGAATGGTAAACTGGTACAACTGATGACAGGAATAATGAATAATAACTTAATCCAATGAAATGAGTATTCAAAAAGTTGCTGATAACAAATGAGTAATGAAGATGAACTTGAAGGTTGATGTAAATGGTAATGGTAATAATGAAATCAGAGGAAGAAAACAGAACTCCGGTATATAATGAATGGTAATAAAAGCACATAGTCTCTGTAGAAGCACACATTCTTTAAGCCAAGCAAGGCCCAAGCAGGAGACAGCGCTAACACAGCAAATTTTTAAGTGCTGAATGCAATGCACAATGTGGAAGGCTGGTAATCAGTTGCACAGGCTGAGTAATGAAGAAACACCTGGAGAAAGTCTCTTACTGCAAGTTGTTAGTGGCTGACTGTGGCTGGAGTTCGTAGCAAGCTGGAAGACTGAAGATCAAACGATGGAGTAACAATAAGGAAACCACTGGAAACAGGAAAACAGTAACCAGAAGAACTTGTACACTGAATGTGACTCGTTGTCTGAGGCGATGAGACTGAGCCACGGACTGAAACTTATACCCCTTGCTCTGCAGTGATTGGTTGCTGGGCTCTGTGTGCAAACACATCGCAGGATTGGATGTCCAGATCAGCTGAGTGCAGGTGTCATGGCGGCGCCCATGCTGGACAGACGCCGGCACACAGCAGGGCACACACTGGATGTGGTTCAGGGGTACTTAGCGACAATGAACATGGTGCTCGTGGACAGTGCGTTCATGCAGCTGCAACTGGGGCCGTGACCTCCGGAGGCCTGCACACCAGCGCGCTGGTAAGTGAGATGCTGCTGAACGCCGATTCCTGACAAATTTTAAGTTGTCAGAGTAGGTCAGTGATGGGAGGTATTGTAAAGATAAGGTTGTTGGACGAAGGAACGATCAGGGATGGGGAGGTTTAGGTAAGATAAGTTTGTCAGACGGAGGTATGATCAGGATTGAGGTCAATAGGGAAAATAAGGCTGTCAGGGGAGTGAATGTAAGGGATGAGGGGAACAGGTGTAAGGAGTGATATAAAAATCTATGTTTCACTATTATCAATCTCATGCTCTCATGTGTTTTTAGTACCAAATACAAAGAAAAGAATGAGTAAACATACTGAAGATAGGATTAGTTACCCATTACATGTCAGGTTACATACAGACTATATACAAGTCATGTTTTTAACATCATTTGATTATTATATAAGTGCTCTATTTTATATCTTTGGAAAGGTGGTTGGTGTTTGTTATGAATAATATAATATGGTGTTTTTAATAGACCAAGTGGGAAATGTCAAAGTCGAAAAATATTGCAGTACACACATCATGTACAAACTACACACAGGTGGCCTCCGTGCGCGTACTTGCTCTGCTGTGTGTGTGCATATTCGCAATTTGCGTATGGTTGCTCCCGCGGTCCTGCGCATTAGCGCAGTGGTATGAGTATTTACGGTAAAGTTTGTGAGCACATGGAAGGCTATCAAAACACATTACATATTTAACCCAAATAGTGCACAATGTACACATAGTCTCCTTGCACCACATCAGAAATTAACAGCAGTTTAAATGGTAATAGAACAAAGGGATTCACCTTTACAGGATAGGAGGGGACAGAACAAGGTTACAAGGTGGTGTTTGGTATCCAGCTGTAGGGTATTTTAAGGGAAACATTCCGGTGTTGGTTTGAGGAAGATCGCATGTTCCTGCGGATAGTTATGTACAGGAGCAGAATATAGATATAAACTGTATTTACTGTACATTATGTATGCGGCGGGAATCCAGAGGAGACCACCCACAAGAGCAGTGAAAATAGACATCACCCACCTATTCAAACAGACCTATGACCTCTCCTGTACTGTAAATGACCATCCCTGTGTCCAATGGACAAAGAGATTACAGTATCCATTGTGTTATGTTTTGGATGAAGTGAATAAAGAGAGCCTGCAGCAGGCCTGGTCAGACACAAGGCTCACAACGTTATCTATCAGATGACCGAGGACCGGACCGGGTTGCACAAGCGAATCCACTCACGTATGTAACATTGACTGTAGCCATTTACTCTGTTATATTGTATTGTTTGTATTGTAACCCCCTTTCAGCAATAATACAGTGTGATGTCGGAACCCAGTGGTTTAACTACAGACTGGTGTCGTGTATTTCTTTCCCTGCTAAGGTTTAAAGTGTAATAGTATCACACTGCATTGCTGCATAAGGTTTAAAGTGTAATAGCATCACACTGCATTGCTGCATAAGGTTTAAAGTGTAATAGCATCACACTGCATTGCTGCATAAGGTTTAAAGTGTATTCATTGGGTGTGTACGCGCTGTGTGTACTTTGTACCGTCAGCGCGGCGTTTGTACGCAAAGTCCGTACACGATACGGGACTCTGTACGCTAACAGCGTAAAAAGTACGTAAAGTGTGTTTAAGGTATAGCTTTCATTCCTGTATATAAATCAGCATTGTCAATTGGGGGCTCTCACTGGATATCACGTTCTTAATGATGCACTGTACATTACAAACGCGGCTGTAATTGACCGGCTCCAATGTACGCATTGAGAAGCTGATGAAAATAACATCCACGTTAATGTAATTTTGTGCTATCAGTAATCCGCTGGTATGAAATTCAAGAGACAATGCGTTTCTCATAATATATAAGATGCTAAAATGTATTTTTAGTGTTGCAAAACAAGGTTCAAATAAGTCATATTGTGTTTGATTCAGATTGGATTGTTTATCTGTTAAGTAGGTTTAAAAGTACATTTAAAAGTTGCTGCATAGCCTTGATATAGTTTTTATTTTTAACTCAGGCCTAAAATAACTTCTGGTGCTTGTATGATGTGTGATTTCTTTGTGACAAAGGAAGCCGCATGGTCTGTCCTCCATTTTGGACTAACCACATGGCCTGTCCACCATTTTGTGTAACCCTCATGGATGTGGAAGGGGGAGGAGCAGCGGCCATTTTGGGAAGGTCATTTTTCTAAATGGCTGATTTTCAGTCTGCTCAGAATAATCAGCTTTCCTTGGTCACATGAAACACGATTTATGAGTTACCAATGCATTTATTTAACCCATGCCATAGTCAATTACAAATAGTTTCAATGGGGCCTAGTCAAAGTTAATAGTGAGATGAATACTTGATGTAAGAATTACACACAGATATAAACAAAGTTGTTGTTGTTTTTTACCTCTAGGATTTAGTTAACTCTTCTTGCTGTAAGATAGCCATTGAAATGCAAATTAACCTGTGTAACTGCTTTATCCTAGCAGTGGAAAAACCACCTTTACAGGCAGCCAAAAGCACATAGCATTGATATGCAAATTAGAAGCACTGAATGGGAAAGTGAGTCCCATAGGAGACCAGTGAATAGTACATATATATAATATTATAATTATGTGTGTGTTTATATCAATGTATGTTCTGCAAGATGGCTATCCAATCTGAATCATATCATTTAAATTATTGATTATTGCTAGAGTCATTATAGATCTGTGTGAAATAGGATACATTTGTTGCTATATAGGTAAATTTATAGGTAAATCTGAAATAACAGTATTTTAAGGAAGTAAGCGTAAAGCACAAACACAGTCTGGCCTAGTTGTAAAGGTTTATACGGAACAAGTGTGTGTTGTGTTTAGTGGGCAATAGTAGTTTTATTGCTCACATTTATAGAAGTTGTGTGATCTGTTTTATTGCGTACGCACATTGGTATACGTGGTACAAAACGTGAGGACAGCGTACAAAAATGTACACGTAGCACAAGGCCGCACACGTGGCATAGAGGTACGCATGGTTGCGTAATTACGCAAGCTTGCGTAGGGTTGTGCGCGCATAATAAAACCACACGATAGGTTTGTTTAGTTTAAAGGTGGGACAGTAGCCACGCTACAATAGCACCAAACCACCTGGTTTCTAAAGAAATTTAGTATAAAAACAAAATTTAGTATAATTTTTTTTTAAATTGCCTCTGGGGGTAAAGCTGCCAACTTGAATGAATCCTAATTTTCTGTACAGAAAAATAAAGTGTATTTGAGTGAGCGAATGCAGGAGTGAGTGGATACTGAACCCAAGAACTGAAGTGGTCTAGGTGGTCTAAGCTAGGTGGTCTAGGTGGACACACTGGGTTAGTAGAGGCCCGGTGGCGTAGGGTTCGCAACCCTGCGTTATTAACTAGGTGGTCTTAGTGGACTGAGTGGTATCCCATACAACTCTTAGTGGTCTGTAGTGGTCCAGGCTAGGTGGTCTACAGCAATCGTAGGGCATATAGATAACTAGTATCTATAGTCTGTGCTATTGCATCACATGTCCGTTTGTTCTGCACAGCACAACGTGATATTATTGTGTCACATGCGCTGTGGAAGAGCATACGCAGACGTGATTGTATAGACAAAGGGGTTTTTCTTTGATAACTTCGGGAAATCTCCCTGGTGGGCTTCACTGGAAAGGGTGAAAGATAGTTATCTAATTTCTCTGTTTTAAAAGATACCGAAAAGGAAATTTTCACTGCCTCTCTCAGGAAAATATTACAAACAGAACGTCCACCGAAAGAAATTACGGTGTAAGGTCTGATAGGAGCCCTAAGTTGGGGACATTGCGATCCGCTACCAACAGTGTATCGTTGTACTGGCCAGCGTGGGCGAGAGCGAGTGGAAGGCGCTCGGGTATACTTCCACCGTCTACTTATATTGAGTATTTTGGTGTTTGTGGGAATTTTTTTTTTAATTATTAGAAGAGACCCACAAATATGGGAGCCAGTTGCTCAAGCAAGAGACGTTTAGACAGGGTTCAGGCAGAATTGTGGCCAAAAGGCTCAGCAAGGTTTAACATGTGTGAAAAATATGGTTCACACACAGAAGTTTTATGCAATGAGTGGGTATGTATGACTAACAATGATAGGGTACCATTCCCTAGAGTGGGCAGCTTTGAACCAGAGGTATTACAGAACTTAAGGATAAGGATATGTCTGATAAAATCCAAGAAACAAAGGAGTAGACATACAGATTGTTTAAATTTATGGCAACAGGAGGGAGACGTGCAAAGGAAATTAGCTCGCGCAGCAGGTTCCAAACCTAGCAGGAAAATAATGGCGACCGCACCACCACCACTACCGTATATTGCGGGGGAGAAGATGGCTACAGTCAATGGTATATCCGTAAAATATAGTAGTATGTAAAAACAATGTATTAACCCTAATTATTTTTTGCAAGATGTATCCTGTTTTTGAAGTCTTTTCAAGGTTATAGGTCACAAGAGGATGATGGACTTGCTGGCAGATCAGTTCCTGTATTTATTTATTTATTTACAGAGAGAGAGAGAGACATAAGATGCATTGGAGGGAATGGTAATTGTATCGCTGGCCTGTAACTGTAATTGTATGTAACTGTATGTTTTAACTGCTTACTGTATGAGTTGTAACTATAGGTATACTGTACTTTGTAATATATAAATTGAATCTATATCTTTTTTTTAATAACAAATATATCCAGCCAAATCGCAGCTCTCCTCCAAGCAGTCACCTTGCTGCAGGAAACTCAGGTGGGGCCTGTCCGACCAGGTAGAGCAGTAACAATATTCCCCGATGAAAGAACTGGTGAGGTCACAGCTACCAGTAAGTGTGAGACAGATCATTGCACAGAGACAACAACACCTCACAGTAAACAGATTAGGAACGGAATGGTAGGATTACACCCTGTCTTGGAAATAGTAACCCCCAATAGGGGAACCGATAGTCAGGGAATAATCCTCACCAGGAATAATGCAATGTATTGCCCGTGGCCCAGAGATGAGCTGCGATCAATCATTTCAGAATTCCCCGACCCTCGGAAGCATGTTGCCAGATGTCAGAAATTTTTCAGAGATCTGGGTAATGCGTATGAACCGACAAACAAACACTGGCGGATATTTTTGAAAGCGTGCCTACCTCCTAATATTGACACCCAAAAATGTATCACTGATTGTAGATTAGAGTCGGATAGTCTTATGACTGACAAAACACAATCAGGAGAACTTAGAGCAAATTAACATGCAACTAGAGTTGTATTTCCCCACAACTGTTAAGTGGAGAAAAAAATTTCTCCATAAAACAGAGGGAAAATGAAATGACATCTGAATACTTCCATCAGGACCTGCAAATAATAGATAGATACATGGGGGTATCAGATACAGGGAATGATGCAAATTACAGGAAGGTAGCTGTTTCTGTATTAATGGACGGACTCAATCAGACAGTAAGGGACAGGGTACAAACATTTTTTGCCTGATTGGAGAGGGGCCACAGTAGCTTGACGTAGAGAGTGCGCGATTGAATACCATAAGAATATTGCTACGCGTAGAGAACTGCAGGAGGAGAGGCTGGGGATTGAAAGTATACAGGCTCTTACACCAGAGTCTCATCAGCCTAAACCCCAAAAACCCTGGTGGTAAGAAAAGACCGAGAAATTGTTACATTTGTAAAAAAATAAAGGACATTTTGCTAGAGATTGCAAGAGTAGTAGAGCACATAGCCAATATAGACCCCTAGACAGAGAAAACAAGCCACGTTATTAAACACATAGACGGGATCAAGGGACATATAGTAAGGAGTCACGAGCCATATAGAAAACACAGATTCGGTTAATGGGAAGAATGGAATAAATGCAACTTTACTCTTTTGACAGAACTTACTGGGGTTAGGAGGAGGTCCCTAAACTTCTGCTTCTTTCTCTAGCAGAAGTGACCTCTAATTAATTTAGCAGAAGTTTTGTTAGAGATGGTATACATATAGCGTGCTCCCGCCCAGGAAGTACGAATTATGTTGGATACCCACGAAGACTAAGGTTGCATTTCGCTGTTCTAGATACATGTCCATCACAGGTAGAGAAAATTATCTCAAAGATACCGGGTTCCCTATGAATTTAGAATGGACAGGACACTGGATTGATGGTTGGGATAGTCCCAGTAGAGATATAACACACATAGATTTTTTTGGGGGGGGGGGAGCAGACCGAGTAGAGAATCATTCCCTTTAGTGCCCAATCCAGATGTCAAACTTTGTAAAATCTTCTTTGCCTCTACCAACTTATCTGTTACTAAACTCTATGTGATTTGTCTTCAAAGCTTCCTCTTCATCCCTTACGTTCACCGACAGGGTTACAGTTCAGACGCCACAGGCCTACTCGGTCTTTCAGAGTTCTGCCCAAATCCAATATATCTCACCAGCATAGGGACACCAGTATCAGTGTGACTGGTCATGTACAAAGGGTGGAGAATGGGAATACGGGTGAAGGGAGACTGTATATAGACACCTATATGCATGATGGCGTGACAGCCTGATGGTGAACGCAAATCTGAAAAAAAATATTTTTATTATTTCCTTTCTCTTTTCACTCTCCACAGATGGTTTACGTCACACAACTGATAATACACAACAGTTAAACACATTGAAATGCAAGATTTATGTTCCCTACAGAAAGGTCGCTGACCCGGAGAGAACTCGTGACAAAGAGCAGAGTGTAGAGAACCTCGTATCACTGGAGTGTCTGTTCCGGAAAGGTTGAGAGGCAGGACTGTTGAAGGGCATCCGAGCACAGATCTAGAACGGTTGTAGTATCATTCTTTGTTATCACCTCCCCCTTGCATTTTCCTGTCTTTTCCCCTTCTTATTTTTCTCCTTTCCCTAAATGAAATGGATCGATCACAAGAGACGGCGTTTAGGGTTCTATTAGTAATTCTGGTTTTGATCAAGACAGTTTGTTTTGGTGAGGGTCCCAGAGAGGTCGAGCAGGGATCTGGAATGGGCTCTGATAACGAGTATGAATTTGTAGAATCTCAGGAGCGGCACATCGCTCAAGTAAAGGCTAGCATCAGTAAGCGCTCTGGTAGTCAGAGAGCTCGGAGACACTGTGAGGGGTTATTGTCTGAATGTTGTGTTGTGTTTGTAGGAATTGTGAGAATATAGTTGAGGATGGGTGCATCCAGAGATGTCAGTCCAACCTTAATATCGACATGGACCATCATCCGTTGAGTGATTACCACTCACTAGTGGGTAAGGTCCTAAACCAGACAGAATGCTGGGTGTGCTCACAGGTACCTCAAGGTCAGAGCAAGTCAGGATTAGTACCGTACCCTTTAGCAGTAGATGAGGTACTCGAATTACGGGGTGGGAGACCGGTGGACAAGAAATTCAATATCTCTAGGCCCCCTAGTTTGAAGCTCCACCAGTATCATGTAGACAGGTCCTTATTGTGTTTTAATATTTCCAACTACCGAAAACCGGGAAATTGGGAAGTGACGTGGAATAACCAGACAATGACCTTTTCACACAGAGCTGATAGGATACCCATAGACTCTGAATTTGTACGCCAAATAGCCAACAGTGGGAGGTATTTTCGGTATAGGTATACTCGTGGAAGCAAGACCATGTGGGTTGGAAAAGTATCACCAGGGTATTGTGCTCATATCATCCAGCCCGATACTTGTACTGAGCAGATGGGAGAACTAGGGATTGGTTTCTTTAATGGGAAAATTTGCAATATGGTGATGTTATATTTTGTCCCCTATGTCCTCCCAGATGATGCCTATTTCATATGTGGGAGGAAGGCGTGCAAGTGGCTTGCCCCGAGCTCAGAGGGATTGTGTTATATTGGGAGAGTACTGCCAGAGGTCATGACCATAACCCATGATAAGATGAAAGACGTTCACCGCAGTGCTCAGGCTCCTTATACTCATACTCACTATGAACACATCATCAAGAGACACCTCATAGATAGGACAGAGCACGCAGCCTCTGATTTGATCCACAAATCCACCGGGATTCAATTCCTTCTCGCATTAGACATCACCCGTACTGCCAGAGGAATTATAAGTTATAGGTATATCCATGCGCTAGCGAACTTGATAGATAATATCACTGAGATGTATGATGACACCTTCAGGTATACGGGAAGGGAGTTACAAGCTTACAAGCAGGAACTGATACCACGCAATTGGTTCTCAGGTTTAGGAAAGTGGGCTCAAAATGTCTTCATGAGTGTAGGGAAGTTTCTCCTTTGTATCCTGGGAGGCGTCATAGTTATTGGTTTGATATTTAGGTGTGTTCGAATTCTGACGCGGCGCAACCACGGCACAAAATTAATGAGTCTAAGGAGCAAGGGTACTGTTACAGCAGCAGATTTAGTTTACGACCCATCCATAGAGACTGTGATATGATAAGGATTGCAAATGAATTTCATGGCCTGTTTCGTTCACCCGTTTTTCTTTTGTCTCCCCCTCTGCCCAGATACATCCATCCGGAAAAAGACATCAGCCCTACCCAAAATGTTTATGTGAATGTATTTTATATATGTGTCTTATCTTCATCTCTGCAACCTCCAGTTAATGACACACATAGTCGACAGGTGATATTCACACATACTAGCACTCACATACACTTCCCCCTCCATGTATCATCAACTAAATGTGCACCCCATTTGTTGGAACAAGAAGCCGAAAAGAGCTCGGTAGTGTTTATTGGCCCATTTACAGACCCTTAATACGGGATGAGAAGGATTTAATGTATACTTCGCAATACCTTGAAGCTTATGTAGAACATATACGGCACGATGATACATGCCCCTCAGACATGGATTCATACATACATACTTTTACTATCCCACTAGGTCATACATTTCCCACCTACAATTCTCCTCTGACAACTCCAAGCTTCTGTAGATATTGTGTGTAGATATTTTTCTGTTTAGTGAATAGATAGTGGCAGTTATTGGTGACTGCCAAAGGGTGGACTGTCAAAGTCGAAAAATATTGCAGTACAAACTACACACAGGTGGCCTCCGTGCGCGTACTTGCTCTGCTGTGCGTGCGCATATTCGCAATTTGCGTATGGTCGCTCCCGCGGTCCTGCGCATTAGCGCGTGGTATGAGTATTTATGGTAGAGTTTGTGAGCACATGGAAGGCTATCAAAACACATTACATATTTAATCCAAATAGTGCACAATGTACACATAGTCTCCTTGCACCACATCAGAAATTAACAGCAGTTTAAATGGTAACAGAACAAAGGGATTCACCTTTACAGGATAGAAGGGGACATAACAAGGTTACAAGGTGGTGTTTGGTATCCAGCTGTAGGGTATTTTAAGGGAAACATTCCGGTGTTGGTTCGAGGAAGATTGCATGTTCCTGCGGATAGTTATGTGCAGGAGCAGAATATAGATAAAAACTGTATTTACTGTACATTATGAATCCAGAGGAGACCACCCACAAGAGCAGTGAAAATAGACATCACCCACCTATTCAAACAGACCTATGACCTCTCCTGTACTGTAAATGACCATCCCTGTGTCAAATGGACAAAGAGATTACAGTATCCATTGTGTTATGTTTTGGATGAAGTGAATAAAGAGAGCCTGCAGCAGGCCTGGTCAGACACAAGGCTCACAACGTTATCTATCAGATGACCGAGGACCGGACCGGGTTGCGCAAGCGAATCCACTCACGTATGTAACATTGACTGTAGCCATTTACTCTGTTATATTGTATTGTATTGTTTGTATTGTAACCCCCTTTCAGCAATAATACGCTGTGGTGTCGGAACCCAGTGGTTTAACTACAGACTGGTGTCGTGTATTTCTTTCCCTGCTAAGGTTTAAAGTGTAATAGCATCACACTGCATTGCTGCATAAGGTTTAAAGTGTAATAGCATCACACTGCATTGCTGCATAAGGTGAAAAGTGTAATAGCATCACACTGCATTGCTGCATAAGGTTTAAAGTGTATTCATTGGGTGTGTACGCGCTGTGTGTACTTTGTACCGTCAGTGCGGCGTTTGTACGCAAAGTCCGTACACGATACGGGACTCTGTACGCTAACAGCGTAAAAAGTACGTAAAGTGTGTTTAAGGTATAGCTTTCATTCCTGTATATAAAATCAGCATTGTCAGAAATATATATGTAGATTTAATACAAGGGAAATTTATATATATATATATATATATATATATATACTAGGTGATTCATCGCGCCCTATGGGCGCTCCTCACACCATCGTAAGGGGCTAAGCCCCCTTAACCCCCACACAACTTGAAGGTGCAAGACCATGGTGTTCACAGGTATTAGAGGTGCTTATACACACAGTGGGCACAGCTATCTGCGGCGTGTATACACACTGTGTTGACAGGATGCAAAGACTTGTCTACACACAATGGCCCTCATTCCGAGTTGGTCTCTCGCTAGCTGCTTTTAGTAGTCGTGCAAATGCTAGGCCGCCGCCCTCTGGGAGTGTATCTTAGCTTAGCAGAAGTGCCAACGAAAGGATCGCAGCTCTGCTACAAATAAGAGGAAGGTTTTACAGGGGCGTACACACACACACTGGTCACAGGTAGGACAGTTCCTTATGGACACACTGGCCACAGTATTAGTGTTGCTTATTACCAGAATGTGATATGGTGGCATCTATATGTACCATAATAAATTGTGTGTGGTTTGGATTTGAAAGGGGGTGAGTGCAGTGAGGTGGAGGTGGCACGTTACCCTTGGATTTAGGTAGTGCCTGCTAGGGGCTTCGGATGATGTTCAAGGTGGTGTGTGTGGTGGATGGGCGTTTGCAAAAGGGGCCTGTGGAGGGGGGTGTTGTTTCAGGGGTCCAGTAGTGAATGGGGTGTGTACATGGGGTGAGTGGTGTTGGGGTGGCTACGGGAGGGATGGAAATGGTGGAGAGAGGAACGGGTGGTGGAGAGGTGGGTTCAGAGGAGGTGCAGCATATGCCAGTGGGGGTTCATCGGTGCTGATGATGGAGGAGGTTCAGGTGGTTTAGGGTGAGGGGTGGACGTTGTATGTGATAGTTTGTGGGGGTGTTGGTGCAGAATTGTGGAGGGTGGTGAACGTACTGTGGTTGGTGGAGAGACTGTTTTGAAGGGGTACGTGGAATAGGGTGGGGGTCCCCAAGATGCTGTGGGTGCTGGGTGACCAGTTGCAGGTGGGTGACTGTATATGCTGCGGCCTTGGGGTTGAGGGATGGGGGAGGGGACTGGAGGTTTTGTGCTGTAGTGGGGAGTTTTGCGTGCGTGGGGCAGGGAGATGGGGGAGGGTGTCCGAAGGTGGCATGGGTGGGGGAGGTCCACATGGGGTGGGTGGGGGAATGTATTGGGGTTATGTGGTGTGTGCAGGGGTGGGGGGGGGGGGTGAGTGGGGTAGGTGGATGGGGAAGGGTGTGTTGAGATGCAGGAGGTGGTGGAGGTATGGTACATGTGTGGAAGGTGGGTGGCAGGTATGGGGTTTAGTTTGGATGAGGGATGGGTTTATGAGGTGCGGCGGGTGTTTCACAGGTGGGTGCGTTGACGTGGCGGGTCTCAAATTTAGATTGTGTGTGAGGGGGAGGTGTGAGTGTGCAAGGGTAGTGTTAGTTGCTGTGTGGTGAGGTGTTGGGGCTGGGAGGGGGGTTTGCACAGATGGGGAAGGGTTTTTTGTGTGCAGGCCAGGATGCCTCCGCACTGTGTGCCATCGTCAGGTGTTTAGCCTGTCCCTTCCCTGCTGTCTGGCTGTCAGCTGCCAGGCATAGTGCTTAGTGTCAGGAGAGGAGCGTGCTGCAAGCCACGGCTGCAGTGGGAGGGATATCCGTCTGAGCAGCAGTGGGGCTTGGGGAGAGGGTGGTCCGTGCGGCGCCCTGCAGACCACGTTCGTCGTCGGCTGCCGGTCCGCATGACACCCCCCCCCCCGGCTGTGTACAGTAGGCCGTGGGATGTATGAGGGAGGGGTCCCCGGCGTGGGGTGCATGTAAGGAGCGGAGCGGGTGTGTTATAGCGAGAGGTGCGGCGGCCGTCCACCTGCCACTGCCTACTGTTTGGTTTCCGGAGTGGAGCGTGGTGCGGCCGAAGGCTGCAGTCGCAGGAGCTCCTGTGCGATCAGCAGTGGTGAGTGGGTGGTGCGTACGGCAGGCGGTGATATGGAGTTGTACGTGGGAGGGGTCCCCGGCGTGGGTGTCAGTGGCGTTACCGGGAGAGGTGCGGTGTCCGTCCACCTGCAGCATCCGGTATCGCCTGTGTGCTGGCAGCACCTGTGGCTGTTGGTACCGCTGGCCACCTCCCTATGCTGTAGTGCAGCTAGTGTTGGCACAGGGCATGGTGTGTCTCCCTGCACATGCTGCTGACCCCGCCCACCGCTGTGACGCCTAGCGTTAGAAAGCCAAGCACAGAGTCACAGGGCTATTATATAGGATATATATATATATATATATATATGTATATATTACAAACTGATATGTTCTGTGTGTGTCAGTATTCCTGACAGGGGTATATTTTACAAGCAAGGGCAATGTCCATAGGGGGTCATTCCGAGTTGATCGCTCGCTAGCTAGTTTTAGCAGCCGTGCAAACACTATGCCGACGCCCACTGGGAGTGTATTTTAGCTTAGCAGAAGTGCGAACGGTTGTATCGCAGAGCACCTGCAAAAAAAATTTGTGTAGTTTCAGAGTAAGTAGCTCAAAACCTACTCAGCGCTTGCGATCACTTCAGACTATTCAGTTCTGGATGTGACGTCACACACCCGCCCAGCATTCGCCGAGCCACGCCTGCATTTTTCCTGGCATGCCTGCGTTTTTCCGAACACTCCCTGAAAACGGTTAGTTGCCACCCAGAAATGTCCACTTCATGTCAATCACTCTGCGGCAAGCAGTGCGACTGAAATGCATCGCTAGACCCAGTGCAAAACTACATCGTTCGTTGTGCCTGTACGTCACGCGTGCGCATTGCGCCGCATACGCATGCGTAGAACTGCCATTTTTTTAGCCTGATCGCAGCGCTGTGAACAAATTCAACTAGCGATCAACTCGGAATGACCCCCATTGTCTGGTTATATGAGACCAAAACAAGACAAGTGTTTGGAGTTGGACATATAATAATATAATAATAATAATTTTATTTATATAGCGCTCTTTCTCCAATAGGACTCAAGGCGCTTAACAGATACATAGCATAATATAGTACAGAAAATAGTGAAGTACATTTTCATAAAATACAGAAGCATGAAGATATTAAAAGGGACACTATGGAAATGCTTGAGTAAATAGGAAAGTCTTGAGTCTACTTTTGAAGGATTCTATAGTTGGGGCCTCTCGCACTGTGCGGGGAAGGGAGTTCCATAGAGTCTGAGCCGCATGACTAAAAGCTCGACCCCCAGATGAATTACGGTAGATTCTAGGTACTGCTAAAAGTCCTTCATCTACAGATTGCAGTTATCGAGTGGGGCAGTATGGGGTCAGAAGCTGTTTCAGGTACCTTGGGCCTTGGTCATGTAATGCTTTGAAACTCAGTAAGCCAATCTTGAAGATGATTCGCCATCTTACAGGCAGCCAGTGAAGGGAGTAGAGGATGGGTGTTATGTGGCTAGAACGGGGCTGGTTGGTTAGCAGCCTGGCAGCTGTGTTTTGCACCAGCTGTAAGCGTTGCAATTCTTTTGCTGGTAGACCAAAGTAGAGGGCATTACAGTAGTCTAATCGAGATGATACAAATGCATGTATGACTTTTGGCATATCATCTGAGGGAATTAAGTGCTTGATTCTGGCTATGTTGCTCAGGTGAAAGAATGAGGATTTGATTGTGGCTGATATCTGATGTTTAAGTGTCAATCCACCATCCAGGACAACGCCAAGATTCCGCACACGATCACTGGTCTGTAATTCTGAATCCCCGAGTGTAAGTCCAGTTGGTTGGCTATGCTGCAGTCTTGTCCTTTGATGTTGCAGTCGTATCATAAGGACCTCTGTTTTATCCGGGTACAGTCGCAGCCAACTGGCGCTCATCCACTCCTGTAGTTCAGCTAAACAGCCATTTAGGGTTGTTATTGGGTTATCAGTGCCCGGAGCAAAGGACAATTACAGTTGTGTATCATCTGCATAGCATATGTCAACATTGGAATGTTTGCGTCTCCATATTGAGACAGTGGGTTTTACCTTGTGTGTTAATCTATATAATTCATGTTACACATTGTATTTTTATGTTATTTCTAACACTCAAAATTGAGGCAATAGTGCCCCCTACTGTTTCTTAGCATTTATGTATATTTTGTAATATGAACTTTGTACATATGAACTATGCTTACTCAGGAGTTCTCCAGCCTATTTAAGATAGTAATGTTCAATGTTAAAGCAGCCTAGACAACCTGAATGAAACACGGACTGCAGAAGTGCCAGGATGATCTGAATATAACTCAGCCTCTAGACACAGAGGGCGAGGCTCCTGAGTATGCTGATGCAATTGCTGTATTGAACATCTGCTGAATTGATCAATAACCTTAGCTAAGTATACAATAAATTCATATTTATATATATTGAAGTTATTTGTTGAAGTACTTTCCTGGGAATCCACCCATCTGGGTCTCCGTGAACTTAACCCACCTGTAACAATAGGGAAGATGAAGTTTGCATTATGGCAGTCAGAGCTCCCCTATGAGTAAACACAATTATGCACCACTCTCAGATGGTCAACTCCCCGTCCCTCCACAAATCAGTATGTCGCCTTCTCCTCCTCCCCATAACAAGCCGCCCCAGTCCTGCTACTCCTTCTCCTCCATCATTCCTTCCCATCTGCTCTCTTTCAGTGCCTCTTCCAACATGACAGCATGGGCAGGTCCTGCACAGCGCCGTACCGCTCCAGGCAGGAACACACTAAGCAAAGTCTGGCCACACACCCTCAGGGCAAGGGTGCCAGATTCTCTGCACCATCTTCCGCCATCATGGTGGTCAAGGAGGACAGGAGCTGTGAGTGAAGGGGAGGATGCACACACAGGTACGCAGTCAGGCAATGAAGCCCCACAGTGACGGCTCAGTTGCGTAGATGTTCAAATGGGCACTAGTATATGATAGAATGCTATCACAGCTCCCAAGTTGAGGTAGGCAGCATCCTCTCAGTATGGCTGCCAAACCACACACCCTCTGTCTCCATGGCTGTTTGCGTCCTCCATCCTGTGGCGCTCTACTCAGCCGCGTACCTGGCGTAATGGTCGCGCTGGCTCTGGAACTGAGAATAAATTGTTTTATAAGTACATATGTGATATATTAAATAATTTATCCCAGAAATGTGGATGTGGTATGCTTTATGTATGTAAAACAAAAAAGGCAATTGAAATTACATATATAGTACAAAAACATATACGAAACATTAAACATAAAAGGACCACACACAAGTGGCAGAAGTACTGGAAACTATGAAGTTGGGCACCAGTTCAGTAGGGGGCACCCTGACCTCCACTGCATCTGGTGCACTGCAGTCACTGTGTGCCAGTCACTTACAGTGTATAAGCAGTGCTGCATCATTCTAAATCGATGCAACCCCCCGGAAATATCCACCATCCTTCTCAGTGTCAGTGAAGCCACATGCAGTCCATGACGGGACTGGCTTCCCTGTGACTGCAAGTGACTTCCTACTGGAAGTTATACCTGCCAGTCACAGACACACAGGGCAGTCCCATTGGAAGATGTTTCCTCCCTCCAAGACTGCCAGACCGGGCTGCAACAGGAAGCCACTTCCTGCCTTTCATGCAGAGTAATCTGGTTTCTATGGACTGCAGCCGATGCAATCCATACAAGCCAGGGGTTTGCGCATGTACAGTCGCACCCCGGCTCCTCTCTAATATTAGAACACAGTTTATGTGCAAAGATCAGTCCGTCTTACAAATTATTCAGTGAAACTGCATGTCCCAGTGTTTTTAGGAAAGGCAGACAGTTCCCTCTGACAAAGGAAAATCCGTAATGTCTCCTTGCACTTCAGTTCATATGATCAGCAGCTCCATTTAACACCGAAATCCAGATGGTTTTAAAATCTAAAATCAAAGAAAAGGGCGCTCCATACTGCATGAATCTGTTTTTTTTTTTTTTTTTTTTACACTAACTTTCCATACACATGTCAGAAAAACATACCGAAATAGGCGGTATCAACCACCGTAAGTATAGCGTTTGATAAAAGATATAAAGGACTTCACTGCATCTCACCAATTTGCAGTAACTCGCCACCTTGCAATAGTCCTTGTGCTAGGTCAGGCGTCTGCACGTTTCATCATCCAAGACTTCATCAGAGGGCTGGCCTAGCGTAGATCAGTCTTTTTTAGAGAGATCTCAGAGACCGTGGCTTTATACCACAGGAAAGAGCAAACAAAGAACCTCTGTCAATGTTTCGAAAGCGCCTCAGAGAAGACGAGGCAAGAGAGGAGGAAAAAATCTTACAAACCAACAAAAAAAGGAATCCCAATTAGAAAATATAGAGACCAAAGGTATATTTAATTTATCAAAAGTACCGTTATCTCAGACCCAGCAAAGCCTCTTAAAAAGAGGTTTATCTTTTGCTTCAACGGTAGGGGTTAATAAATTTAATCTTTATATAGATTTGAACCTGTATATAAGAAGGATGACTCTACAGAGACATTTTTAAAAAAATAAAAATCAGGCGCCTGTAACAAATTGGGATAATGAAAAAGTAGTGAATAAAACTGGTCTCAAAAATAAAAGTGTGTTTTATCCAGTTGAATCTAAAGGTTCCTATTTAGACCTTTTTCATCAACTGCTTAAGAAAGCTATAGATAATTTGGATAACCGTATTCAAGTAATGGAGAATTTAACCAAAGCCGAGTCTAATGCTTTAAAACAGTGGTCAGGGAACAGGGGTAAATGACCCCAAATGGGGTAAAAATGAAATTCCTGGGGGTAATGGATAGTCGCGCTGCCGAGACACAGCCCCGTCCAGCATCGGCCGACTCACAATGTGACGTGCTAACGTCACACCGCACTCCCTCCTGCCCGCCCTGCGCTGTGCTCCTGGACACCCTGTGCTATGTTCCTGGCCACGGTGTGATGTGCTGGCATCACACCGCGCTCCCTCACGCCCACCCGTCCTGCGTTGTCCTGTCCTCCTGCTCGCGGCCCGCCAACCCACACACAGAACTTGAAGTGTTCTGTGGCTGATCGAGTTCCACAGGATCAGACAGTGGCCCACATAACAGTGGGAAATTCCCACTGAGATTACTGAGGTGAGGATGTGACCATCTGTCTCCTAAAAGTCATGTGTGTCCCCCGCCCCCTTCCCTCCTCATCCACCTTTCTTACATTCATTCTGGTGTTTTGGGGAGAACGTGTTAATTAACGCATTCATTGCCAAAAAATAATTGGCGGGGGGGGGGGAATTGTATATATTTATATATATATATATATATATATATATACACACACATACAAATAATTATATACAGATATATATATATATATACATATATATATATATATACACAGTATCTCAGAAATACCATATAAACTGTGATAACCAGTATATATGCGCAATAATATATGATTCCCTTCCTTTCAAATCAAGGGGGTAACGTCGGCGTATCTAAATATAGACCCCTGCTTTAAAAGAACTAATAGAAAATAAGGAAGTAGTTATCAAGCAAGCAGATAATGGGGGTGGTCTTGTTATGCTGGATAGAGATTATTATGTAAAAGAAATGTATAGGCGGCTTTCAGACTCTGTGTCTTATGAAAGAATTAAAACAGATCCTATGCAAGAATTTGTTTTAATATTAAAAGACCTTCTAGTTAGAGGGAAGGAGACTAAAATCCTGAGTCAGGAAGCATGAGGATCCATGTGTGGCAACAATCTATCATTTGCCCAAAGTCCATAAAAATCGAGACACGCCACCAGGGCGCCCGATTGTTTCCGGAATAGATTCTATTTCGGCAAGAGTATCAGAGTACGTGGATATTAATATAAAAAATTAGGTTTCACAATTAGAATCGTATGTGAAGGACTCAACAGCAATCTTGCAGATTCTTGAAAATTTTACCTGGAAGGAAAGTTATTTGTGGGGAAAAATTTATATTAATTCCCTTTATACTTCAATATCTCACGATAAGGGAGTGAGTTCTATAAAAACTGTCTAGTTGAGAGACCAAGAAATAGAGATAGATAGAGTGGAGTCTGTTTTGAATTGTTTGTGCTTTGTTTTTAAACAATCATTTTACTTTTTGGGGGGAGCATTTCTTACAGCGCTGCGGGACGGTGATGGGGACGATTTGCGCCCCCAGTTTTGCAAATTTGTATTTGGGGGAATGGGAGCTTGAATGCATTTATTTAAATAATCCTTATATAAAAAATATTGTGTTGTACAAACGCTATATCGATGATTTGATAGTACTGAGACACACTGAGGAAGCCGCCGAGGACATACTAAGGCGGAGAAACGCGTATGTGGACAAGTGAGTTTACAGCCGGCCGGCTTAATCAATTCTTCAAGCAATTGCATGCTGTCTCATTTTCTCACTAACGTACTCAGTACCCAGACATCTGGACCCCAGTGCTAAGGGGGAATAGGGAGTACGCTCCCCTATCTGAGTTATATTACATCTCATTCAGAGGCAGCTGTTATACCCTAGTGCTAAAGGGAAGGACATATTATAAGCTTGACATAATTGCACTAACAATACTGCTTTGCTGACCGACGATCTTTGGGACGCTCTTATACCTGAGTTTTAAGACATCTCACTCAGAGGCAGCTGTGACACTTCAGTGCCAAAAGAAAAGACATATTATACATTTGTCAATATTGCTCTAACAATACTGCTTTGCTAACCTATGATCTTTGGGACAGTTTGGAATAAGTGACTGAAGCAATAACCTACTAATCTCTTTCTGTCATAGAAACAAACGGACATTATACGAATTACCTTACATTGCAGGGACGCCTGCAATGTTATAGGAGTCACCAAAAGGCAGTTATTTTAATTAGTGGAGTTCCCTTATGTGCACTAATGTTTTAATGTATGTTTTTAGGAGAAAATTTCTCTGTGTAGAATAGTTATGTGCTATAGAGGCACTAAATGCTATATATATACATTTGTTTGATTTGTGCAATATATGAAAACCGGCCGATAATTGTATAAGTATATATATTTTATACATATATCTTTTTTATTGTGGGAATGAATAAAATCTTTAATTGAATGTTAAGCGCAGTTCCAGTCTTTTTGTTTTTTCTTGTTGTATCTAAATGGTGGCAGAGGAACCAAGCCCCAGGAACGTGCGGCTAACATTCGATTTAAACATTAGCGCCCAATTCTGTGTTTTTTTCTTTAGTTTGGGATGGGTCTGAAGAATTCTTTGTAGAATTTGTTCATTTTATACATATAAATAAATATAATTTAAGCTTTACATATAATACTCATAAAAAAGAAATTCAGTTTTTGGATTTGACACTTACTGCGTAAATACTTGTACCTATTTTAAACCTGTTGATAGCAATAATTATTTAGAATATAGTAGCTGCCATTTTAGTAGATGGAAGAAAAATCTCCCAACTAATGAGACTTAGACAAAACTGTAATCATATTGATATGTTTGAAGAACAAGAAGTTATTTACATTAGGAGGTTTCAAGAAAAAGGTTACCCCCAGAACCTGATAGAAGCAGCACTACATAAAGCAAGATCTCTGGATAGAAAAGAACTAATCCAATATAAACATAAAACTAATTTATCTCAAATAGAAAGGAAACAATTCACGTGTCCTTTTGTAACTCAATATAATGTCCAGGGGACTAGTATTCGGAAACTCTTGAATAAACATTGGCATGTGTTAAAAATTGACCCCTTACTTAAAGATATTGTCACGGAGAAGCCCGAAGTTGTTTTTAGAAGAGCCAAGACTTTGAAAAATCTTTTGGCTCCAAGTGAGCTATCTTTACCGCCTGAACCTGCTAATAAAAGTTTTTTGAAAAAAAAGTGAAGGTTTTTTTTACTTGCGGAGGCTGCAAAATGTATGCACATGGCCTTGCAGGGAAAAATACCATTCAGGGTAGTGAAAATAAAAGGGACTATAAAATAAAGGGGTTAATAAACTGCAATACTACATATGTAGTCTATATGCTTGTTTGTGTCTGTGGAAAAAAGTACATTGGTAAAACGAAGAAATCTCTAACGTTACGTATCCTTGAACACTATCGAGATATTAAAAATAAACTAACTAATCACAGTGTACCCCGGCATTTTAAAACATTCCAGGATGGAAATCCAAATTTAATGAGGTTTGTTGGATTAGACTAAAGCTTTTGGCTAAACGAGAGACATATTGGATTCTTACGCTTGATACATTGTATCCCGCTGGTTTAAACGAGGGATTTGAAATTACCCCATTTAGTAATTCGTTTATAGTGTTCCTTTAATAACCGCATTGACAGGGTTAACTAAATAACCTAATAGTGATTCTAGAGAAATTGGGCAAAGTTTTATGACTTTTTAAACAAGTTTTTTTTTTAATATGAACTGTTTATGTATTTATGATGTATTATTATGTATTATCTTTGTTTTAATTTGTCACTAAAGTGTGTCAGATGTGTAATATGGTAAATATCGCTGTATCATATTGTCAGCGGTGCTCCGTGATTGGCTCAGTGGAGTACAAAAGGAGAGACTGAGCTACGCTAGGCCAGCCCTCTGATGAAGTCTTAGATGACGAAACACGTAGGGGCGTGGCCTAGTGCGAGGACTGCTGCAAGGTGGCGAGTTACTGCAAGGTGGTGAGATGCAGTGAAGTCCGTTATATATTTTATCAATAGCTATACGTATTGTGGATGATACCGTCTATTTCGGTACGTTTTATCTGACATTTGTGTTTGCAAAGTTGGTGTAATACATTTTTTTTTTTAAACGGATTCATGCACTATGGAGCACCCTTTTCTTTGATTTTATATATATATATATATATATATATATATATATATATATATACAATACACAAGGTGGGAAGCTGCTCAATCAGATTGTAATGTCACTCAGGTGCTAAAAGGGGAGGGGTAATTCTGTGTAGGAAAAAAAACTGTGTTCCCTAATGCACACCGAGTGAATAATATTACTATATAATAATAATCAGATAATACGGAGATCTTAGTTGCGTATATCTGCAGATATAGGGTTAAGCCCCCAGGCCGATCGACAAGGCTTCTCCGTCACTGGGGGTCCCTAATACTAGGTATGGGCCTGGGGTGCAGGACCCCACAATGTCGGCACAGGTCGGCCACCCCAGGTCAGCACACAGGTGAAAATTAATAGGGGTTAATAAGAAGCACAGAAGTGGCCCCTGTGTCGGTATGGGTGGGCTGTTGCAGGTCGGCACACCCTAACACTTTATTAACACTTATTATTTTTCCTATCACTTTGTATATATTTTTTAATCACACCACTTACATAGCACTTCTGTGCTTCTTATTAACCCCTATTAATTTTCACCTGTGTGCTGACCTGGGGTGGCCGACCTGTGCCGACATTGTGGGGTCCTGCACCCCAGGCCCATACCTAGTATTAGGGACCCCCAGTGACGGAGAAGCCTTGTCGATCGGCCTGGGGGCTTAACCCTATATCTGCAGATATACGCAACTAAGATCTCCGTATTATCTGATTATTATTATATAGTAATATTATTCACTCGGTATATATATATATATATATATAATTTATTATTATTATTAATATTATTAAGATTTTTTATTATATCCTTATATTATATATTTTTTTACCCTGGATGGACAGACAGATCACCCTTGAATGGACAGAGCACCCATGGAGGATACAGCAGCCCTTTGATGGGTGGACAGAGCACCCCTAGATAAACAGAGCACCCCTGAATGAGCACAGCGACCCCTTGGACCCCTTAATGGACAGACAGAGCACCCCTAGACAGACAAAGCACCTCTGGAGCACTGGTAATATATAATATGTAATAAGGTGGCAAGGTGATTATTTGCCTTTGAACTATTGAAATTCAACATCCGTTTACGTTTTCAAGAATGTACCAAGTAACAAGTATTTGCAAACTAGTGACATCTCAGCTCTTTCATCAACCTTTATTTAGTTTGCAAACTATTGATCTGGCAAAGTGAAATATTGATAAATGGTCTGCTTCTCTTGAGATATCAAATATTCAGTTTACTTCTACTTTTGTGGTTTTGGGTAATTTGATAAGTTTCTGTTACAATCCACTACTTGCATGTTTTGAATAGCGCATATGTTATTTAAACATTGCCAAATGACTGCCAAAGTCTATCACGATGCCTCAAAACAGGCTTATTTTCCTTTTATGGAAAATTTTGGGACTTAACTTCATACCTTAGATTTCTAAAGAAATGTTATATTTAGTACGATCCATTCCATGTACAGTACTGTGATATACTGTATGCCAGTGTTTTATTATAAATAAAGAGTTGTAATAGACAATAGTTCATTCATTGTATTCTTCATTCACTCCTGCGAGAAATTCAAGTGTACTATTGCCTTCTAATTTGTTACAAACAATTCTATGATGCAAGGAATAAAAATGAACAAGCAAGGATTATTACAAAGAGGGCTAGGTGTTTATGGACCCAACCAGAGGTGTAACTGTGGGAGGCAACGGATTCAGCTGGCGCCGGGCTCCTGATCTGAAGGCGCCTCGCCTCCAGTTCCATGTGTTCAGTGACACCAATTAAGTTAGTTGACAGCCACCCACTATCTCTTTCGTGGCCGAATCCCCCACTAAGTCCCTGCACCTTACAAGTCACAGCCTCTTCATTATAGATATACATTTTTCAATTGGATTGTCCAGGATTAGAACTCACAACCTATTACACTGGAAGCAGACGCCTTACTGATTAAGCTATTTGCTCCTGCACTGGAATTCTAACTATATGAAGTTACTTCTCTGACAATTACTTGTAACTTTATATACAGTAGTTACAATTTTCATGCTTCCTATACAGGAGCAGATAGCTCCATCAGTAAGGTGCCTCCTTCCAGTGTAATAGGTTGTGGGTTCTAATCCTGGGTATGATACTTGCAAAATAATTGTCAGAGAAATAATCAGCATTGTGAGTGACTGAGCAGATCTAGTGTGTGCTTGCTTCATATATAGTAGTTAGAATCTGCAGGAGCAAATAACTCTTACAGTAAGGTGTTTGCCTTCAGTGTAACAGGTCATGGGTTCTAATCCTGGGTATGACTGCTAAGAAATATGTGATTGAAAATAAAGGACAATGAAATATATATATACATTTTTTTCATAACATTCCATATACTTATATACATACATACATACATATGTATATGGGTGTGGTATGCTGACCGGCGGTCTCCTGAATACCAGCAGGGGGAGGTGAGCTTGGTGGTGATCCACTCTATGGGTGTCGTAGACACCCACGAGTGGGAATAATCCCTGTTGGTCGGCATGCCGACCGTCTGGATTATGAGGAGGATGGATGTAGGGGGAGGTGCTGTGTATACACATATATTTATCTATATATAGGGGAGGGGGGGCTACCAATATTTATCTTACGTCCTAGAGGATGCTGGGGACTCCGTAAGGACCATGGGGTATAGACGGGCTCCGCAGGAGATAGGGCACCTAAAAAGAACTTTGACTATGGGTGTGCACTGGCTCCTCCCTCTATGCCCCTCCTCCAGACCTCAGTTAGATCTTGTGCCCAGAGGAGAATGGGTGCACTGCAGAGAGCTCTCCAGAGTTTTCTGTGGAAGAAGAATTTTGTTAGGTTTTTTATTTTCAGGGAGTCCTGTTGGCAACAGGCTCCCTGCATCGTGGGACCGAGGAGAGAGAAGCAGAGCTGGCTTGTCAAGTTGGGCACTGCTTCTAAGGCTACTGGACACCATTAGCTCCAGAGGGAGTCGGAACACAGGTCTCACCTGGGGTTCGTCCCGGAGCCGCGCCGCCGTCCTCCTCACAGATGCCGAAGATAGAAGCCGGATAGAGAAGGCAGAAGACATCATAGGCGGCAGAAGACATCAGATCTTCATGAGGTAAGGTGCGCAGCGGTAAGCTGCGCGCCATTGCTCCCAGTCACACACACACAGAGCAGCACTGAAGGGTGCAGGGCGCAGGGGGGGCGCCCTGGGCAGCAATAAACCTCACATTTTGGCACAAAACAGTTTGATTAAACTGCGGAGGCAGTAAATCTATGATCTCCCGCCATTTTATTGAAAAATCACTGGGACCGAAGCCCGCCGTCGGGTGGGCGGGGCTTGATCCTCAGCACTAACCAGCGCCATTTTCTCCACAGAAGCTGCATGAGGAAAATGCTGGCTCCCTGGTCTCTCCCCTGCTGAACTTCACAGGCTGGAAAAAAGAGGAGGGGGGCACATTAGCAACGCAGTGAGTGGGAATTGGCATATTATAGATAAAAAAGCGCTATCTGGACATATTTTTTCCAGTGTTTTTAAGCGCTGGTGTGTGCTGGCATACTCTCTCTCTGTCTCTCCTTAGGACCTGGTTGGAGCTTTGTCCCCTTATAGGTTAATCCCTGTGTGTGTGGGGTGTCGGTACGTGTGTGTCGACATGTCTGAGGCGGAAGGCTTCTCCAAGGAGGAGGTGGAGCAAATGAGTGGTGTGTCCCCGTCTGTGGTGCCAACTCCAGATTGGATGGACATGTGGCATATGTTGAATGCAAGTGTGGCATCTTTACATAAAAGGCTTGATAAGGCTGATTTAGGGGGGACATCAGGGGGTCAATCCTCGGATTGGACCGACTCACAGGGCCCGTTGGGGTCTCAAAAGCGTCCCTTAACACAAGATACTACTACCGACACGGATTCTGATTCCAGTGTCGACTATGACGAAGGTAAATTGAACCCTAGGGTGACTAAAACCATTCAGTGTATGATTGTGGCAATAAGGGATGTGTTGCATATTGTGGATGAACCCTCGGTCCCCGACACAAGGGTACACATGTTTAAGGAAAAGAAACAGATTATTAACTTTCCCACATCTCATGAATTAAACAAATTCTTTGGAAAAGCTTGGGAGACTCCGGATAAGAGACCGCAGATCCCCAAAAGAATTTATATGGCATACCCTTTCCCTAAGCAGGACAGGGAGATTTGGGAATCACCCCCCACTGTGGACAAGGCCCTGACGCGCTTGTCCAAGAAAGTGGCGCTACCATCTCCTGACACAGCAGCCCTTAAGGACCCTGCAGATCGCAGGCAAGAAACTACCTTAAAGTGTATTTAATCTCATACGGGTGCTGTGCTAAGACCGACAATTGCGTCGGCATGGGTGTGTAGCGCAATTGCAGCTTGGACAGATGAGCTGACAGATCAATTTGATAATATGGATACGGATACTATATTCCTAACTCTAGCCCATATTAAAGACGCAGTCTTAATTATGAGGGATGCTCAAAGGGACATTGGATTGCTAGCTTCTAGGGCCAATGCCATGTCTGTCTCAGCGAGAAGATCCTTATGGACTCGCCAATGGACGGGTGATGCGGATTCCAAGAAACATATGGAAGTACTACCCTATAAGGGTGATGTATTGTTTGGGGATGGGTTGACGGATCTGGTTTCCACAGCTACAGCAGGTAAATCAAATTTTTTACCATATATTCCCCAACAGCAAAAGAAAGTAACACCCTATCAGATGCAGTCCTTTCGGTCGCACAAGTCCAAAAGAGGTCGGGGATCCTCTTTCCTCGCCAGAGGTAAGGGCAGAGGCAAGAGAGGTGCCCAGGAACAAAAGTCCTCCCCGGCTGCTCCAAAACCCACAGCATGACGCTGGGGCTCCCCTGAGGGAGTCCGCACAGGTGGGGGCACATCTTCGACTTTTCAGTCAGGCCTGGCTCAGTTCGGATCTGAATCCCTGGGTGTTGGAAATAGTTTCCCAGGGTTACAAATTGGAATTCGAGGAGGTGCCCCCGTGCCGATTTTTCAAATCGGCCCTACCAGCTTCCACATCGGAAAGGGATGTAGTGTTAGCTGCAATTCAAACGCTGTGTATACAGCAAGTGATAATAAAGGTTCCCCTGCACCAGCAGGGAAGAGGTTACTACTCAACCCTATTTGTGGTCCCGAAACCGGACGGTTCGGTCAGACCTATTTTGAATCTGTAATCCCTAAACCTGTACATAAAAAGATTCAAATTCAAAATGGAATCTCTCAGAGCGATAATAGCCAACATGGAGGAGGGGGAGTTTATGGTGTCTCTGGACATAAAGGATGCGTACCTTCATGTCCCCATATATGCCCCCCATCAGGAATACCTGAGATTCGCTGTACAGGATTGTCATTACCAATTTCAGACGTTGCCGTTTGGACTCTCCACGGCCCCGAGGATTTTCACCAAGATAATGGCGGAAATGATGGTGGTCCTGCGCAAGCATGGAGTCACAATTATCCCATACTTGGACGATCTCCTGATAAAAGCGAGATCAAGGGAGAAATTGCTGAGCAGTGTGGCGCTCTCGCTGAAAGTGCTCCAGCAACACGGTTGGATTCTAAATCTACCGAAGTCACAGTTGATTCCGACAACTCGACTACTGTTCCTAGGTATGATACTGGATACGGAACAAATGAAGGTCTTCCTCCCAATAGAGAAAGCCCAAGACATACAGAACATGGTCAGAGACCTGCTAGAACCGAAAACGGTGTCAGTTCACCAATGCACTCGAGTTCTGGGGAAAATGGTGGCGGCCTACGAGGCCATTCCCTTCGGAAGGTTCCATGCAAGGACTTTTCAATGGGACCTTCTGGACAAGTGGTCCGGGTCCCATCTGCACTTACATCGGAAAATAACTCTGTCCCCAGGGACCAGAGTGTCCCTCCTGTGGTGGTTGCAAAGTGCTCACCTCCTGGAGGGTCGCAGGTTCGGAATTCAGGATTGGATCCTGGTTACCACGGACGCGAGCCTCCGAGGATGGGGAGCGGTCACACAGGGAAAAAAATTTCAGGGTCTTTGGTCAGACCAGGAGTCCTGTCTACACATCAATGTGTTGGAACTCAGGGCCATTTACAACGGCCTTCGACAAGCAGAGAATTTTCTTCGAAACCTACCGGTTCTGATTCAATCAGACAATGTCACAGCAGTGGCTCATGTGAACCGCCAAGGCGGGACAAAAAGCAGAGTCGCGATGGCGGAAGCCACAAGGATCCTTCGCTGGGCGGAAAATCATGTAAGCGCTCTGTCAGCTGTCTTCATTCCGGGAGTGGACAACTGGGAAGCAGACTTCCTCAGCAGACACGATCTCCATCCAGGAGAGTGGGGACTTCATCAAGAAGTCTTTGCAGACGTAACACGTCTTTGGGGAACTCCTCAAATAGACATGATGGCGTCACGCCTCAACAAAAAACTTTGGATGTACTGCGCCAGGTCTCGGGACCCTCAGGCAATAGCAGTAGACGCTCTGGTAACACCGTGGGTGTTCAAATCGGTCTACGTGTTTCCTCCTCTTCCTCTCATCACAAAAGTGTTGAGGATCATAAGACGAAGAAGAGTACGAACGATACTTGTTGTCCCAGACTGGCCTCGAAGGGCCTGGTACTCGGATCTACAAGAGATGCTCACAGGAGATCCCTGGCCTCTTCCTCTGAGGGAAGACCTGTTGCAGCAGGGGCCCTGTGTTTTCAAGACTTACCGCGGTTACGTTTGACGGCATGGCGGTTGAACGCCGAATCCTAGCGAAAAAGGGGATTCCAGATGAGGTCATCCCTACTTTAATAAAGGCTAGGAAGGAGGTGACGGTTAAGCATTATCACCGTATCTGGCGAAAGTATGTGTCTTTGTGTGAAACCAAGAATGCACCTACGGAAGATTTTCATCTGGGTCGTTTTCTCCACTTCCTACAGACAGGAGTGGATATGGGCCTGAAATTAGGCTCTGTTAAGGTACAGATTTCGGCCCTCTCGATTTTCTTTCAGAAGGAATTGGCTTCTCTTCCAGAAGTCCAGACGTTTGTAAAGGGAGTGCTGCACATTCAGCCCCCTTTTGTGCCTCCAGTGGCACCATGGGACCTGAACGTGGTGTTGCAGTTCCTAAAATCACACTGGTTTGAACCGCTTAACAAGGTTGAGTTGAAATTTCTTACCTGGAAGGTGGTCATGTTGTTGGCCTTAGCATCAGCAAGGCAAGTGTCAGAATTGGCGGCTTTGTCACACAAGAGCCCCTACTTGATTTTTCATGTGGATCGAGCTGAATTGAGGACACGTCCGCAATTTTTGCCTAAAGTGGTTTCTTCGTTCCATATGAATCAACCTATTGTGGTGCCTGTGGCTACAAGTGACCTGGAGGATTCCAGATCCCTGGACGTAGTCAGGGCCTTAAAAATTTATGTAGCCAGGACGGCTAGAATTAGGAAAACAGAGGCTCTGTTTGTCCTGTATGCGGCCAATAAGATTGGCGCTCCTGCTTCGAAGCAGACTATTGCTCGCTGGATCTGTAATACGATTCAGCAGGCTCACTCTATGGCTGGATTGCCGGCACCAAATTCGGTTAAGGCCCATTCCACTAGGAAGGTGGGCTCTTCTTGGGCGGCTGCCCGAGGCGTCTCGGCATTACAACTTTGCCGAGCGGCGACTTGGTCGGGGTCAAACACTTTTGCTAAATTCTACAAGTTTGATACCCTGGCTGATGAGGACCTAGCGTTTGCTCGGTCGGTGTTGCAGAGTCATACGCACTCTCCCGCCCGATTGGATGCTTTGGTATAAACCCCATGGTCCTTACGGAGTTCCCAGCATCCTCTAGGACGTAAGAGAAAATAAGATTTTAAACCTACTGGTAAATCTATTTCTCCTAGTCCGTAGAGGATGCTGGGCGCCCGTCCCAGTGCGGAAACTCTGCAAGACTTGTATATAGTTGTTGCTTACATAAGGGTTATGTTACAGTTGACATCGGTCTTGGACCGTTACTGTCATTTGTTCATACTGTTAACTGGTTATGTATGTTCCAGGTTACATGGTATGATTGGTGTGGGCTGGTATGAATCTTGCCCTTGGATTGCTAAATCCTGCCTTGTATTGTCCATCTCCTCTGGGCACAGTTCTCTAACTGAGGTCTGGAGGAGGGGCATAGAGGGAGGAGCCAGTGCACACCCATAGTCAAAGTTCTTTTTAGGTGCCCTATCTCCTGCGGAGCCCGTCTATACCCCATGGTCCTTACAGAGTCCCCAGCATCCTCTACAGACTAGGAGAAATAGATTTACCGGTAGGTTTAAAATCTTATTTTATCTTGCCTCTGGGCAACTGGAATGAACCTACGCCACTGGACCCAACAATATATTTTTTGAACACAGAGGTTCTGCCAAAGGAAAACTATGTTTGTTAATTATTATTATTATTTTTTTTAGCATAACTCCACCATATTTGCAAAGACTATTGCATCATTCACATCAGTCCATGTACTCAAAACTTACAGCATAATTAGCTACTCTCCCGGAGAACACGGCACCCCCGGAAGAGTGGTACCCCTTCTTCATCTTGCTCACTTGCCAGTGAAGGGGGCAGGATAGGATGATATCGCTGAAAATCGCAGGTCAGAAGCCAAAAGAAACTACTGTACCAGTATGTTTTTGTATTGTGAGAGGAAACATGTAGTCCATTATATAGTACATATCGGTAATTCAGATCACACCATATGTATTTGGCTTAAGAGTTTCTGATTTACACTTCAATAGATGAGTAAGTATGCACATAAAGAGCCTGATGTGCAATATTATGCCAGTTAGTGTACAGAGGGGGTAATTCAGACCTGATCACTAGGCAGCGATTTTTGCACTGCTGCGATCAGATAGTCGCCGCCTACAGGGGGAGTGTATTTTAGCTGTGCAAGTGTGCGATCACATGTGTAGCAGAGCTGCACAAACTGATTTTGTGCAGTCTCTGCACAGCACAGGACTTACTCAGCCACTGTGATCACATCAGCCTGTCCGGGATCAGAATTGATGTCAGGAACCCTCCCTGCAAACGCTTGGAGATGCCTGCGTTTTTCCAAACACTCCCAGAAAACGGTCAGTTGCCACCCACAAATGCCCTCTTCTTGTCAATCTCTTTGCGATCACCCGTGCGTTCGTAAATTTTGCACCATCCCGTCGCTGAACGGTGATCCCCATTGCTGCGGTCCGTCACACCTGGGCATTGCGGTGCATACGCATGCGCTCTTCAGATCTGATCGCAGGCTGTGAGAAAACGTAGCATAGCGATCAGGTCTGAATCGGCACCAGAGTCTTGTGTGAATTTGCACTGTGCATATCCAGAACAGAATGCACATGCACCCATGCAGACTGTTGTGACTGTGTCACTTATGCCTACCTGCTACTAGATGGGTATTAGAAATGGTGCGACTTGGGCAGTCTAACATAGGTAAAGCACAAAGGGCATTTTTTAGCGCAATGGGGAAGCATGTTTAAAAGTGTATGTGTTCACAAGTTGTTTCAGCTGTGCCAGAGAGATTTTAGCAACCTACTGTAATATCAAATGCATGTGTTGCACAGGATGGTTTTATACACATCAATACAGAGAGGTATTGTACACACCAATACAGCACCTTATCATGGCAGTGTTTCAAAAACATTTTTCATCACACTTACAGTATATTCACATACTTTGTCATTATAAGTTATTCTTTAAATTTGGTGCTTGTCGTGCATTTTCTATAAATTTGACACCAATGGTGCCTTTTTTATGCAATTGCGCCTTTTTATGCATTCTATTTATACAGTTCTACTGTATGTCACCATCCAGCTTATAGGGATTTCCACTAGAAAATGGCATGTACCTACTTCTGTGGAATTGTGTATCCTACCGTGCATCCTGCCGGAAACACGCATGGTGGATGCAGTAAAGCAGTCACTTCAAATTTATGCATACTTACATTTTAAGACTACTCATGCAAAAGTTTGACTTTTTGACTTTGGTATTAAAGTATTGAGAAGATTTTATTCAGTGTCTCTTTTGTGTGTTTGAATATTTATTGTATGGTAGTTAGGCTTATTTAAATGCACATGTCCACATTATTTTCATTTGGATAGTGCAAAAACTGTGTCATTGATAGTACAGGTTGAGTATCCCATGGGCCTAATTCAGATCTGATCGCAGCAGCAAAATTGTTCTCTAATGGGCAAAAGCATGTGCACTGCAGGGGGGTCATATATAACCAGGGACGTGCAGTCAGGGGAGGCAGTGCCTCCCCTGTTATAATGATTAAAATAATACAAAGATTCTACTTTGTATTATTCTAATCATTTTTAGCATGAAAATACAGCCAAATCTCTATAAAGTGGCTGAAGTGGGGGGCAGAAGGGGGTGGTGCCTAGCTGTGGGCTGGAAAAGGCCATTGAAAAATTGATGAAAAGAACGTCTGCCTCATTGACAGGGGTCTGTACCTTCAGCCCACATCAAGGCACACCCCTGTCAATCAGGCAGACGTGATTGGATAGTGGCAGTGGTGGGCTGTGCTGGGTGGGCAGGGTGTCAGACGCCTTTCCCTCAGGGCAGCCGCATTTTAAGTACCGTCAGACCAGCATTCCTTTCAGGAGGGAGCGTGACTGACATTCTCTCACCAGCCACTTCTGCCTGCGGACACAGCTCAACCACAGAGTCAGGAGACCGCTGGTCACAATGCAGACCAACAGGGACTATTCCCACTCGTGGGTATCCACGACACCCATAGAGTGGGAATAGGAACTGCGGCTACCACAGGTCGCCACCGAGCCCGCAGCATGGCGAGCGTAGTGAGCCCACAAGGAGCTTGTTGCACTCACCCCTCTCCCATGGCATTCCGCTGCCAGGATACCAGCATCGGTATGCTACCCAGCGGTCTCCTAACAGCTGATCACGCAGTCAGGATTCCCTGCTGGGAATAGACGCTGTGCACATGCTCACAGCATCTATTTAGTGCTGCTCTGCTCAGAGCAGCGGGTGACAGGGGGATCTCCCAACTCCCCACCACCACCACCACCACCACCACCACAGGACACTGGAACCTGTGGGTGGGACAGCGGGACAGGCCGTGAAAAATGGTACAGTCCTGCCAAAATCAGGACAGTTGGGAGGTACAGTATGCTGTAGCACTAGCTGTGCTGGTTATGGGGAGTGTGACTAGTAGCTGAGGAATTCCCGCTACGCAGGTAGCGAGGACATGTGCCCAACAGCGACATGTGGGGGGCAGCAATCCAGTATTATGCAGCTGCCCCTTGGGATACAGTAGACAGAATTGCTCCCTTATTATTAAATATCCTGAGTGGGGCTGATTGCAGGCACAGATCATGTTTAAGTCTCCATTATAGGCGTGTACTGTTGGTGTCATTCCCGGGCCTAGGGACTCATACAGAATCACACGCTGGTGCTATGCGATCGCATCTTGATGCTTTTTTGGCCTAGTGCACAAGTGCAGGGAACGTTGTACCCGATCCGGGCAATGCGACCGTATCGCTTTAATGCATACACCCCTGCCTGATTGACAGGCAGAGGCGTTTGCAGGGTGGTTATGCAGCATTGTGGGGGCAGGCCAGCTAAAACAGTGGCCGGTCGGCACAATTGTCATGGTGTCCGCTGTGACGTGGAAAATGGCGATGGCCTGACTGCCTTTAGCATGCTGGGCGGCCTTGCCCTGTGCTGGGTGGCCACTGGCATGCAAGTGATAGCAGTTGCAGTTTTGCTATTTTAGCAAAACTGCAACTGATGATGAATAAGGCCCCTAGTACAACACTCCTGTCATAGCTACTAGGGACCATGTCACCTCTCGCTGTGTATATACATGTGCTGCTGCTCCGTTTAGCCAGTGCCTCCCCAAGTATTTCCCTTACTGCACGTCACTGGATATACAGTAACATATGCAGAGAGAGTTAGATTTGGGCGGGTTATATTGTTTCTGTGCAGGGTAAATACTGCCTGCTTTATTTTTACACTGCAATTTAGATTTCAGTTTGAACGGACCCCACCCAAATCTAACTCTCTCTGCATATGTTATATCTACCCCACCTGCAGTGCAACATGGTTTTGCCCATTAGAGAACATTTTTGCTGCTGCAGTCAGGTCTGAATTAGACCCAATATCCAAAATGCTTGGGACCAGAAGTATTTTGGCTATTGGATTTTTCCGTATTTTGGAATAATTGCATACCATAATTAGATATCATCGTGATGGGACCCAAGTCTAAGCACATAATGCATTTATGTTTCATATACACCTTATATACACAGCCTGAAGGTGATTTTAGCCAATATTTTTAATTACTTTGTGCATAAAACAAAGTTTGTGTACATATACACAATTCATTTATGTTTCATTTACACCTTATACGCACAACCTGAAGGTCATTTAATACAATATTTTTTATAACTTTGTGTATTAAACAAAATTTGTGTACATTAAGCCATCAGAAAACATAGGTTTTACTATCTCAGTCTCACTCGGAAAATTCTGTATTTCAGCATATTCCATATTTTGGAATATTTGGATATGGGATACCCAACCTGTATACTGTAGGATGACTTGTAAAGTAGGTCCATACGCACCAAGGAATTTCAACTAGGTACTTTATACAAGCCAGCAATGGTACCCAGAACATGTGGTAGTCCTTATTTATCATCATGCACATCATGAAGCTGGAAGTAATTAAAAACCAATTTCACTAAATAATATATAACATATAAAGATCCTAAAAATAAGAAAGGGGGAATGCCCTAGGAAGGCACTATAAAAGAAGTAAAATTAAAAATAAACTGAGATATTTGTCCCCTGTCTGGAAGTTCATGTTGCTAAAGTGCCTAATAGAAGCATCTGATGGGGATTCGTGTCTATGATGTCAACCGCAAAGCATGGTGGTAGGCACCTAGTGTGAGTTTAAAGTGAAAATGGTTTTGAAAAGCTACTTTGGTTGTCACAACATAGAACGTGTGAGGAGGAATAACGGAGTGATACTTGAAATAATAAATAAAAACTACTTGTCTTAAAAATAAATGTCCGCTTATTTTTTAGATTGTGTACTGCATAAGCCCAAGCTGGTCACCGTGTTATTGGAGTGTCACAGTGCTGTATGGCTGTGATGCTTCCCCATGAGAGACTGATACCTTACCACCATCAGGCCTCCTCCTGCTTGCTTGCACCTCATGTCATCTGTCTGTCGCCCCTCCCCACTAGATTGTTAGCTCTTCAGAGTAGGGCCCTCTTTCCTCTTGTTGTCTAAGCCCTCTTCTCAACACATTTCACTCAGCGACCATCTTTACCTGCTTTTTCTCCTACTGGTAAAGGCTCCTCTCTCTCTCTGTGGCCGCCAGCCCCAAGTAGTACAATGATTACTCCCTCGCTACTTACATCTAAGCAGTATTATGTTTTGAGAATTGTGGTGCTCTTTGTTACCGGCACTCTATTTTTGTTATTTATTTACTGTTATGCTAAGGTTTGTCTCCCTGTACTGTCCTTTGTACGGCGCTGCGAAACACTTGTGGCGGCCTGTAAATAAAATGTAATAATAATAATATTGACTGCAGTTTATCTTCTATAGCCTGTATCCTGTTATCTTCAAAAACCTACTCTAGTTTGGAGCAACATGTGGACTAACATCCTTGCTCACATCTGCTACTCAACCTACCAACTTGTAAGCATCTGCCAATAATGTAAGTATATACTCTATGCCTATGTTGTGGAAAATAAGAATTTACTTACCGATAATTCTATTTCTCGTAGTCCGTAGTGGATGCTGGGGACTCCGTAAGGACCATGGGGAATAGCGGCTCCGCAGGAGACTGGGCACAAAAATAAAGCTTTAGAACTACCTGGTGTGCACTGGCTCCTCCCCCTATGACCCTCCTCCAAGCCTCAGTTAGGATACTGTGCCCGGAAGAGCGTACACAATAAGGAAGGATTTTGAATCCCTGGTAAGACTCATACCAGCCACACCAATCACACCGTACAACTTGTGATCTGAACCCAGTTAACAGCATGATAACAGAGGAGCCTCTAGAAAAGATGGCTCACTACAGCAATAACCCGATTTTTTGGTAACAATAACTATGTACCAGTATTGCAGACAATCCGCACTTGGGATGGGCGCCCAGCATCCACTACGGACTACGAGAAATAGAATTATCGGTAAGTAAATTCTTATTTTCTCTAACGTCCTAAGTGGATGCTGGGGACTCCGTAAGGACCATGGGGATTATACCAAAGCTCCCAAACGGGCGGGAGAGTGCGGATGACTCTGCAGCACCAAATGAGAGAACTCCAGGTCCTCCTCAGACAGGGTATCAAATTTGTAGAATTTTACAAACGTATTTGCTCCTGACCAAGTAGCTGCTCGGCAAAGTTGTAAAGCCGAGACCCCTCGGGCAGCCGCCCAAGATGAGCCCACCTTCCTTGTGGAATGGGCTTTTACAGATTTTGGCTGTGGCAGGCCTGCCACAGAATGTGCAAGCTGAATTGTACTACAAATCCAACGAGCAATAGTCTGCTTAGAAGTAGGAGCACCCAGCTTGTTGGGTGCATACAGAATAAACAACGAGTCAGATTTTCTGACTCCAGCCGTCCTGGAAACCTATATTTCCAGGGCTCTGACAACGTCTAGCAACTTGGAGTCCTCCAAGTCCCTAGTAGCCGCAGGCACCACAATAGGTTTATTCAGGTGAAACGCTGAAAACCACCTTAGGGAGAAACTGAGGACAAGTCCTCAATTCCGCCCTGTCCGAATGGAAAATCAGATGAGGGCTTTTACAGGATAAAGCCGCCAATTCTGACACGCACCTGGCCCAGGCCAGGGCCAACAGCATGACCACTTTCCATGTGAGATATTTTAACTCCACATATTTAAGTGGTTCAAACCAATGTGACTTTTGGAACCCCAAAACTACATTTAGATCCCAAGGTGCCACTGGAGGCACAAAAGGAGGCTGTATATACAGTACCCCTTTCACAAACGTCTGAACTTCAGGGACTGAAGCTAGTTCTTTTTGGAAGAAAATTGACAGGGCCGAAATTTGAACCTTAATGGACCCCCATTTCAGGCCCATAGACACTCCTGTTTGCAGGAAATGTAGGAATCGACCTAGTTGAAAAATTCCTCCGTCGGGGCCTTACTGGCCTCGCACCACGCAACATATTTTCGCCAAATGCGGTGATAATGTTTTGCGGTTATATCTTTCCTGGCTTTGATCAGGATAGGAATGACTTCATCCGGAATGCCTTTCTCCTTCAGGATCCGGCGTTCAACCGCCATGCCGTCAAACGCAGCCGCGGTAAGTCTTGGAACAGACAGGGTCCTTGCTGGAGCAGGTCCCTTCTTAGAGGTAGAGGCCATGGATCCTCCGTGAGCATCTCTTGAAGTTCCGGTTACCAAGTCCTTCTTGGCCAATCCGGAGCCACGAATATAGTGCTTACTCCTCTCCATCTTATAATTCTCAGTACCTTGGGTATGAGAGGCAGAGGAGGGAACACATACACTGACTGGTACACCCACTGTGTTACCAGAGCGTCCACAGCTATTGCCTGAGGGTCCCTTGACCTGGCGCAATACTTGTCGAGTTTTATAAACATGTGGAAGACTTCTGGGTGAAGTCCCCACTCTCCCGGGTGGAGGTCGTGTCTGCTGAGGAAGTCTGCTTCCCAGTTGTCCACTCCCGGAATGAATACTGCTGACAGTGCTATCACATGATTTTCCGCCCAGCGAAGAATCCTTGCAGCTTCTGCCATTGCCCCCCTGCTTCTTGTGTCACCCTGTCTGTTTACGTGGGTGACTGCCGTGATGTTGTCCGAATGGATCAACTCCGGGTGACCTTGAAGCAGAGGTCTTGCTGAGCTTAGAGCATTGTAAATGGCCCTTAGCTTCAGGATATTTATGTGAAGTGATGTCTCCAGGCTTGACCATAAGCTCTGGAAATTACTTCCCTGTGTGACTGCTCCCCAGCCTCGCAGGCTGGCATCCGTGGTCACCAGGACCCAGTCCTGAATGTGCGGCCCTCTAGAAGATGAGCACTCTGCAACCACCACAGGAGAGACACCCTTGTGCTTGGTGACAGGGTTATCCGCTGATGCATCTGAAGATGCGACCCGGACCATTTGTCCAGCAGGTCCCACTGGAAAGTTCTCGCGTGGAATCTGCCGAATGGGATTGCTTCGTAGGAAGCAACCATTTTTCCCAGAACCATTTCATTGATGTACTGAGACTTGGCTCGGTTATAGGAGGTTCCCGACTAGCTCGGATAACTCCCTGACTTTCTCCTCCGGGAGAAACACCTTTTTCTGGACTGTGTCCAGGATCATCCCTAGGAACAGAAGACGAGTCGTCGGAATCAGCTGCGATTTTGGAATATTGAGAATCCAATCGTGCTGCCGCAACACTACCTGAGATAGTGCTACACCGACCTCCAACTGTTCCCTGGATCTTACCCTTATCAGGGAATCGTCCAAGTAAGGGATAACTAAAATTCCCTTCCTTCGAAGGAGTATCATCATTTCGGCCATTACCTTGGTAAAGACCCGGGGTGCCGTGGACCATCCATACGGCAGCGTCTGAAACTGATAGTGACAGTTCTGTACCATAAACCTGAGGTACCCTTGGTGAGAAGGGTAAATTGGGACATGAAGGTAAGCATCCTTGATGTCCCGAGACATCATGTAGTCCCCTTCTTCCAGGTTCGCAATCACTGCTCTGAGTGACTCAATCTTGAATTTGAACCTCTGTATGTAATTGTTCAAGATTTTAGATTTAGAATCGGTCTTACCGAGCCGTCCGGCTTCGGTACCACAACAGTGTGGAATAATACCCCGTTCCCTGTTGCAGGAGGGGTACCTTGATTATCACCTGCTGGGAATACAGCTTGTGAATGGCTTCCAAAACTGCCTCCCTGTCAGAAGGAGACATCGGTAAAGCCGACTTTAGGAAACGGCGAGGGGGAGACGTCTCGAATTCCAATTTGTACCCCTGAGATATCACCTGAAGGATCCAGGGGTCTACTTGCGAGTGAGCCCACTGCGCGCTGAAATTCATTGAGACGGGCCCCCACCGTGCCTGATTCTGCTTGTAAAGCCCCAGCGTCATACTGAGGGCTTGGCAGAGGCGGGAGAGGGCTTCTGTTCCTAGGAACTGGCTGATTTCTGCAGCCTTTTTCCTCTCCCTCTGTCACGGGGCAGAAATGAGGAACCTTTTGCCCGCTTGCCCACGAAAAGACTGCGCCTGATAATACGGCGTCTTCTTATGTTGAGAGGCGACCTGGGGTACAAACGTGGATTTCCCAGCTGTTGCCGTGGCCACCAGGTCTGAAAGACCGACCCCAAATAACTCCTCCCCTTAATAAGGCAATACTTCCAAATGCCGTTTGGAATCCGCATCACCTGACCACTGTCGTGTCCATAACCCTCTACTGGCAGAAATGGACAACGCACTTAGACTTGATGCCAGTCGGCAAATATTCCGCTGTGCATCACGCATATATAGAAATGCATCTTTTAAATGCTCTATAGGCAATAATATACTGTCCCTATCTAGGGTATCAATATTTTCAGTCAGGGAATCAGACCACGCCAACCCAGCACTGCACATCCAGGCCGAGGCGATTGCTGGTCGCAGTATAACACCAGTATGTGTGTAAATACATTTTAGGATACCCTCCTGCTTTCTATCAGCAGGATCCTTAAGGGCGGCCATCTCAGGAGAGGGTAGAGCCCTTGTTCTTACAAGCGTGTGAGCGCTTTATCCACCCTAGGGGGTGTTTCCCAACGCACCCTAACCTCTGGCGGGAAAGGATATAATGCCAATAACATTCTAGAAATTATCAGTTGTTATCGGGGGAAACCCACGCATCATCACACACCTCATTTAATTTCTCAGATTCAGGAAAACTACAGGTAGTTTTTCCTCACCGAACATAATACCCCTTTTTGGTGGTACTCGTATTATCAGAAATGTGTAAAACATTTTTCATTGCCTCAATCATGTAACGTGTGGCCCTACTGGAAGTCACATTTGTCTCTTCACCGTCGACACTTGAGTCAGTATCCGTGTCGGCGTCTATATCTGCCATCTGAGGTAACGGGCGCTTTAGAGCCCCTGACGGCCTATGAGACGTCTGGACAGGCACAAGCTGAGTAGCCGGCTGTCTCATGTCAACCACTGTCTTTTATACAGAGCTGACACTGTCACGTAATTCCTTCCAACAGTTCATCCACTCAGGTGTCGACCCCCTAGGGGGTGACATCACTATTACAGGCAATCTGCTCCGTCTCCACATCATTTTTCTCCTCATACATGTCGACACAAACGTACCGACACACAGCACACACACAGGGAATGCTCTGATAGAGGACAGGACCCCACTAGCCCTTTGGGGAGACAGAGGGAGAGTTTGCCAGCACACACCAGAGCGCTATATATATATACAGGGATAACCTTATATAAGTGTTTTTGCCCTTATAGCTGCTGTATTTTTAATACTGCGCGTAATTAGTGCCCCCCTCTCTTTTTTAACCCTTTCTGCAGTGTAGTGACTGCAGGGGAGAGACAGGGAGCTTCCCTCCAACGGAGCTGTGAGGGAAAATGGCGCCAGTGTGCTGAGGAGATAGGCTCCGCCCCCTTTTCGGCGGCCTTATCTCCCGTTTTTCTGTGTATTTTGGCAGGGGTTAAATTCATCCATATAGCCCAGGAGCTATATGTGATGCATTTTTTTTTGCCATCCAAGGTGTTTTTATTGTGTCTCAGGGCGCCCCCCCCCCAGCGCCCTGCACCCTCAGTGACCGGAGTGTGAAGTGTGCTGAGAGCAATGGCGCACAGCTGCAGTGCTGTGCGCTACCTTGTTGAAGACAGGACGTCTTCTGCCGCCGATTTTCCGGACCTCTTCAGTCTTCTGGCTCTGTAAGGGGGCCGGCGGCGCGGCTCTGGGACCTATCCATGGCTGGGCCTGTGATCGGTCCCTCTGGAGCTAATGTCCAGTAGCCTAAGAAGCCCAATCCACTCTGCACGCAGGTGAGTTCGCTTCTTCTCCCCTTAGTCCCTCGATGCAGTGAGCCTGTTGCCAGCAGGTCTCACTGAACATAAAAAACCTAAAACTAAACTTTTTACTAAGCAGCTCAGGAGAGCCACCTAGTGTGCACCCTTCTCGTTCGGGCACAAAAATCTAACTGAGGCTTGGAGGAGGGTCATAGGGGGAGGAGCCAGTGCACACCAGGTAGTTCTAAAGCTTTATTTTTGTGCCCAGTCTCCTGCGGAGCCGCTATTCCCCATGGTCCTTACGGAGTCCCCAGCATCCACTTAGGACGTTAGAGAAAATGTATTTGTGCATATGTTTGTGAAAATAATTACTTCTTATTCTGCAGGTCTTGATGTGCTGGATGCATGAGGATTGTCCATTCCTAACACGGGGCAGCATTGGTTCCCTACAGTTTCAGAGTATTTACCTTTGTGATTATTGGTACTTGACCCAGTATTGTATTATTATTATTATTATTATTAACCTTTATTTATATGGTGCCACAAAGGATCAGCAATGCCCAATTACAGGGTACATAAACAAATACGCAAGAAAAGGAAACAGTGACTTACAGTTCAAGACAATATAGAACAAGTGTATGGTATATAAACATAGATGCATCAGCAGCTGACACTAAATAAGTATCAGGGCAGCAGAAAACCAAGGGATTTGGTGCCATCGAAGAGAGTATGGAGTTTAAAATAGTTTAAGTTAGAGAAGAAAACTCACATGAGGGAAGAGGGCACTGCTCATGAGAGCTTACAATCTACAATGTATCATTGTATTATTTACTATTCTTAGTTTATGTCTAGTGGTACATTATATATTGATAATATTGTTTGAAAACAACAAATGATAAGACCTAGGCAAAACGTATCCCTGAGACCACAGCATTAGAGCTAATTGTTGTGAAATCAGGTGCGCATTAACATTTTGTCAGTCTGCAGTTAACAGTTTTTTTAGCATCAGTTATATTTTGTACAGTGATAGTATGAAAATAATGCCTATGTCATAAACAAGAAAAAAAAACTGAGGACTAAACATTTTTATGCAGCAAAGATGGCTTCCGTCTGCACCAGGGGCGTCGGAATGGGGGGGGGGGGGGGGGCAAGGGGGCAGCTCGCCCCCCGCAAAGATGAGACAGGCGCCGATCTACCAATCAGAGGAGCGCCAGACGGTCAGGTGAATACCCGCTGCTGGCTGCTCCTCCTGCTTCCTCTGGTGTCACTCTCAGGTGGTCCCGAACGCCTCCTCCCCCGCAGTGGCTCCGCCCCCAACCACAGTGGCCACTGGCCACACGCGCACGCAAAAGAATGGAGGGGGTCTGAGTACCTACAAACCCCCCTCCCCGGCGCCGATTCATCGTAGCTGCTGGCACAGCTATGAGGCAGCGGCTGACACTGAGAGGCTGGGCTCAGCACTGGCTGCATGTAGGGGGAGCTGCAGTGGCCGCGCGCAGCTCCTCCCATCCCAAGCAGTTCTTGAACACAGATCCTCGTGTGAGGCGCAGCCTCTGAAAAGGTGAGGCAGTGACTGTGTGGAAGCCAGGTTTGTGTCACATACAGGGAGTGGGGATGACATATGACAGGGTGGGAAGTCTATTATAAAAGGAGTTTTGCTTTCTGTTATTGGGGGGGGGGGGGGGGGGGTTGTGGGCCTGTATGTATGTACTCAGTGTGTATGTATGTTTTGTGTATGTTTGCTGTGCGTGTGCTTGTAAGTAAGATGTATGTGTGTGTGTGTGTGTATATGTATGTCTATGCATATGTACAGATGTGCTGTATGTATGTGTATATATATATGTATACAGTGGTTGAAGTGGGGCGGTATACCGCCACTTCTTCCACTGACCCGGCAATGAGCAAATGAAAGTGCAGCAGGAGGCGAGGGAAGTGGCCATCCTGCTGCACATGTTGCTCCCCATCCCTGCGCGGCGGCTGTGTAGAGCGCTGTACAAGCTCACAGCTGCTCACCGTCATCAGCCGCTCACCGCCGCCAGCCACTCACCGCCGCCCACCGCTCACCGCCGTCCGCCGCTCACCAGCAACAAATGAGGTAATGCTCCCTCTCTCCCTGTCGTTACCGTCCCTGTCCCTACCGTCACTCTCTCTCCCTGTCGTCACTCTCTCCCCCTGTCGTCACTCTCTCCCCCTGTCGTCATTCTCTCCCCCTGTTGTCACTCTCTCCCTGTCGTCAATGTCGTCACGCTCTCTCCCTGTCGTCACTCTCTCTCCGTCGTCACTCTCTCTCCCTGTCGTCACTGTCTTCATTCTCTCTCCCTGTCGTCACTCTCTCCCTGTCCTCCCTGTCGTCACGCCCTCTCTCTGTCGTCACTCTCTCTCCCTGTCGTCACTGTTGTCACTCTCTCCCTGTCGTCACTCTCTCCCTGTCGTCACTCTCTCTCCCTGTCGTCACTCTCTCTCCCTGTCGTCACTCTCTCTCCCTGTCCCTGCTGTCACAATTTCAGCTCATTCAGTGTGCTATAATGTGAATTTCGTCTCATTCAATGTGCTACAATGTGAATTTCGGCTCATTCAGTGTGCTACAATGTGAATTTCGGCTCATTCAGTATGCTACAATGTGAATTTCGGCTCATACACTGTGCTACAATGTGAATTTCGGCTCATTCAGTGTGTTACAATGTGAATTTCGGCTCATTCAGAGTGCTACAGTGTGAATTTCGGCTCATTCACTGTGCTACAATGTGAATTTCGGCTCATTCAGTGTGCTACAATGTGAATTTCGGCTCATTCTGTGTGCTATAATGTGAATTTCGGCTCGTACCATGTGCTATAATGTGAATTTCGGCTCGTACCGTGTGCTATAATGTGAATTTCGGCTGGTACCGTGTGCTATAATGTGAATTTCAGCTCGTACCATGTGCTATAATGTGAATTTCGGCTCGTACCGTGTGCTATAATGTGAATTTCGGCTGGTACCGTGTGCTATAATGTGAATTTCAGCTCGTACCATGTGCTATAATGTGAATTTCGGCTCGTACCGTGTGCTATAAGGTGAAAGGGTCACCAGTACTAGATAGTATAAGGGGTTCTACTACACTGGACACGCCCCCTTTTGGGTGACCACGCCCCTTTTGGGTGACTGCGCACCACATAATTGCGTCCTTCACTTTTGCATACCCCCACACACACACACCTATACATATGTATATATCTGTCAATAGAACATATATAGGGGGCGCTCCATAGTGCGTAAAAACTTTTTATTTTTAAAAGTATACACAAATTGTTAAAACCAACTGTTTTATATTCGTACCAGAAGGCAACCAGTGTGGGCTGGTTACCACGTGATTCAAATCAAATGATCGATAGGTATAGCAGGAACAAGTGTCAAGCGATCATACCGGATACCTCAACCCGCCGGCGGCTAGTCTCCCCAGACTCTCGGGCAGGAATCACACACGTCCCCAACTCCTCGCTCGGCAATACCAACGATCCTCTACGTCACCAGACTCTGCCCCAACGCGTTTCGTCATAGACTTCGTCAGAGGGCTGGAGTCTGTGACGTTCAGATCCATTATAAAGTGTTCAATGTCTAATTTACATAAATGTGAAAATGACTACACCTGAGCTGCAGGCTGTCGTTTGGTGCTATGAAAGGCATATACCATCTGGGTATTCCATGATATTGCATGGATGCCTAATACTAGTAGACTATAAATTAGTGTCTTAAATGACATTAATACCAACTCACCGTTAAAGGTGTAGGGGTTACAGGAGCTGTACTACCTCCATTTTTATGCAGTTACACCAATTTAGCCAATTTACAAACCACAGTGTGCAGCTGAGTTTACAATGCGTTCAGTATCTAATTTACACAGATGTCTAAACTACAACACCTAAGCCGCAGGCTGTCGTTTGATTATATAGTAGATGTATACGTTCTGATTATTCCGAGATACTGCATGGAAGCCTGATGTTCATTAACTGTAATTTAGTAGCTTAGTAGCATTAAGTACTGCTCAACATTGAAGATGTATATATTACAAGAGCAGTGTTGCTTTCATATTTTAACCGATTTAGCCAATTAACAAACCACAGTTTGCGGCTAGGTTTAACAATATATCTGATATGATGGAGACATTATCCAGCAACCCTAGTAATACAGTATATAAATGATGTATACACCAGAACTTATTACTTAACATCCAATTATTAAAATATTTTTTTATATGTTCAGAAATAGTGATTTTAAGACTAAAAGGTCTCATGAATGTGCTAGGATATTTGAGGATAATAAAATGGAAGGTACCTCAGGTGCAGCGGGGGAAGTATTCAGCAACGGTAATGAGGATAGACTCCCTCTTCTTGAGAAATTACTCATCAGAGAAACCAAAACATGGTGGGACATTAATAGTTTGGAAAACTATCTTAAATGTGGACGAGTCCCTAGAGGGCTTAGACTAATGAAGAATCCCACAGTAGGTTATGATAATGAAAAATTTCTCAAAGAATGGTATAAAATACTTGACAATTGTTCGTTTGAACTCATTAAACTGCTAGTATGTGAAAAAAAGAAAACATTGGAAGAAACAGAAAAAGAGCTTAATTCATTAGAGGAAGATATACAGTTGATGGCTAATTACAAGTCTGTAAAAACTAACATTGATAAAAAAATAAATAATATAGAGGAGAAAGTAATTGAGACTAAAAGTAAAAAATGTATTCGTGACAAAACTGATTACTTAAATGATCAGGTTCGTAATTGGCATATCATTAGAAATGAGACCAGAAAAACAAATAATAATAACCAAGGAAATCATAATATGAGAGATCAAATAACACGTAAACCTTTTGAATATGCTCCCCGAGACAATCGTGGGTATAATAGGGATAGGCATAATTCATACACCACACAAGGGGATGCAGGCTGGCAACAAGTTAGGTATAAACAAAGGCAATATGATACCAATAGCTATCATGGACGCAGCCAAGGGAACTATAGATATAAATCTGATACTAATGGATTCGCCCATAAAAATAGATATGAACGTTTAGTATCTATGAGGGAGGACCAGACCAGTGACCAGCTGGATTTTCAAAAGGAGCAGCAAAGACCCCCAAGGTTAAAAGAACGAGTAGTGAGATACCACCACACGAGGGTCCAGTCTCCAATAGGTCGAAAAAGACGCCTAGAGGAAGGAGAGGAGCTGGAACCATCATCAAACAACTCAAAGAAAAGGAACATGGACTAGATAAACATGATGTAGGCATTTTCAATTTATCCAAAGTAGAACTCAGTGACACACAGAAAGATGTATTAAAAAACGGCCTATCGTTTGCTCCATCTTGCCATGTTAATAAAACCAATCTACAGATAGATCTTAGTCTATATGTAAGAAACCTCACCCTCAAACGGCACTTTTTGCAAAAGAATGATGCCCCCATTAGAAACTGGCAGAATGAGAATAGGGAAACAAACTCCTCTGGTCTCAAGTGTAAATCCACGTATTTTTCATTAGAATCGAAGGGACCTCATATAGAAATGTTTGCCCAGACATGCAGGAAAGACATAGAAAAACTTCCATGCAGTATCTCGGAATAATCAGAACGTATACATCTACTATATAATCAAACGACAGCCTGCGGCTTAGGTGTTGTAGTTTAGACATCTGTGTAAATTAGATACTGAACGCATTGTAAACTCAGCTGCACACTGTGGTTTGTAAATTGGCTAAATTGGTGTAACTGCATAAAAATGGAGGTAGTACAGCTCCTGTAACCCCTACACCTTTAACGGTGAGTTGGTATTAATGTCATTTAAGACACTAATTTATAGTCTACTAGTATTAGGCATCCATGCAATATCATGGAATACCCAGATGGTATATGCCTTTCATAGCACCAAACGACAGCCTGCAGCTCAGGTGTAGTCATTTTCACATTTATGTAAATTAGACATTGAACACTTTATAATGGATCTGAACGTCACAGACTCCAGCCCTCTGACGAAGTCTATGACGAAACGCGTTGGGGCGGAGTCTGGTGACGTAGAGGATCGTTGGTATTGCCGAGCGAGGAGTTGGGGACGTGTGTGATTCCTGCCCGAGAGTCTGGGGAGACTAGCCGCCGGCGGGTGGAGGTATCCGGTATGATCGCTTGACACTTGTTCCTGCTATACCTATCGATCATTTGATTTGAATCACGTGGTAACCAGCCCACACTGGTTGCCTTCTGGTACGAATATAAAACAGTTGGTTTTAACAATTTGTGTATACTTTTAAAAATAAAAAGTTTTTACGCACTATGGAGCGCCCCCTATATATGTTCTATTGACAGATATTTCTTCTCCGGAGGAGTTCGGATTGCTGGAAGGGGAGCTGCGGTCCTATTAATAAAACGAGGATCTAGTGCACATTTGTAGCATCTATAAGAAGTTGCAGTGATTCAACTATATGGACACACGTCAAGTGTATTTCTATATACACATCATTTATATATGTTAAATACTCTGCTTGATACTAATCAGCGCTATATCATATTTGTATGTATTATATGTATATATATGTATGTATATATACATACATACATACATACATACACACACACACACACACGGCCGGCAACAGAAACCTTGTGCCCCCCCAGCCCAACTCTGTGTGGACCAAACCCCCCTTGACCTCAGACCCACACATTCCTCCTAGAGAGCTGATATATCACTATAGTTCAGTCACTGATTATGTTTGTGGTCCAGTGTCCAGAGAATAAAAATGAGTGACAGCCTGCCTGAGTGTCTGCACGCTCGGGCTGGCACTCTGTAGCCACAGTCCCACTCGGCCGCTCCTCACAGAGCAGAGACAGGGCGGGTGGAGAGGAGAGGAGGGAAGGACGAGGGTCTTACGTATAGCCATGCAACGTCATTGCACACGGGGACTGGCTGCTGGAGACTCAGACAGCTGAGATGGGTCTGGTCTGGGTGGTGACCACGGGGGTGCCGCTGCAGCTGAACCACCAAAATGTCCTTTTACTACATAGCGGGCGGGCCGCAGCTGGCACGATGCAGCGAAGCCGCAATCTGTATAATTATTTAAATCTGGATCCATGCCATGCTGCTGCTGCCGCTGGACCTTGGGGCTCCTCACAGTGGTGAGGCCTGGGACGCATGTCCCCTTTGACCCCCCTTGTCACCGGGCCTGTAAACACACACCATACAAAGGATCCCACACTCTAGCAGTCCCTAAGGAGACAAATCCTGCATCGGTGCCATTCCTAGGTGGACGGCACCCGCAATAGACCGCAAAGATGGAGGGAATCATTTAGTGACTTTTTGATGGTGAAAAATCTGTTCTTTAATACATCAATGATTTGGAGATGTGCTTCCCTTCTTCAGGATACAGCAAAGTATACCGTGCAAAAAACAAACCTTAAACGTCTTACCTTCCAGACCCCCTGCAGCTGTCTCCATGTGTACGCTGTCAAACCATTTCTGATTGTTCAGACCAGCGCTGCAACCGGAAGAGGTCAGACGGCGTACATGTGAAGACTGCTGCGGAGGGTCTAATAGGTCAAATATTTAAGGTTTTCTGCAGTGTACTAAGGAAATGGAGAACATCCCCAAATCATACAAACATGTGTGTCCTGATGATAGAGTTACGTACCCCGAAACGCTAAGTGGCAGGGCCCTCTCCCTTCATGCGATTTTAATTCTTTTAGACTATTTTCTATTTCATACTCTATTTATCGCTACCTAACCCTCGATGCAACAATGTTTATATACCCTATACTTGTCCTACATTGTCTTGTACTGCAAAGGTCCATACACATTAGACGATGTCGCTCTTTGAGCGACGTCGTCTAATGTTTCACCTCCTGGGCTGGCCGGTCGGACTGTACACACTGAGCGATATCACCGCTCATATCGCTCAGTGACGTCACGCCTCCGGCAGCCCTGCATGCAGGTCGTGGACAACAGTCCAGATCCTGCATGCATGCACTGCCGACAGCGACAATCGTTGCCGACCCGTGGGGCTGCGCATTGGTCATCGCTGGCGGCATACACACTTGCCGATAAAATGAGCGACGTCGCTCAGGGAGGGGGGAAATGAGCGTCGCTCATTTTATCGGCAAGTGTGTATGGACCTTAAGTCATTGTTTTCTTGTCTTGCCCATTTGTTTATGTATTTTCTTAGGCATTGCGGAACCTTTGTTATTTATCCTGATGACGGGGCATGGTTAACCCCAAAACACTGGAAGCCCTGCAGCTATGGAGGATGTAGCGAGAGAGGGGATACCAAGCCTGACCCAGCCTGTGCTGTCCCTGTCCTACCTGCCCTGGTTGGCTCACAGTGGTAGTGCCGTGATTTGCGCACATTTGGGGGTGGAGCCTAACGCAGGGAAGTGTCCGCCCCCATAAGATACCTGTACTGTAGTCAGGTAGTGTATGTCCAGCCGGCTCCCTCTCCCTCTCTCTTTTTCCCTCTTCCTCTATCTCTGACACTATATCGCTCTCTCCCTGACACTGTCTCTCTGTCCCCTCCCCACACCCTCTCTCTTTGACACTGTCTCCCCCACTCTCTTCCTGACACTGTCTGTCTCTCCCTGGCACTCTAGCTTTCTCGCTCTCTGTGACACTGTCTCTCCCTGATGCTGTCTAAATATCTCTCCCTGGCACTGTCTCTCTGTCCCTGACACTGTCTCTCTCTCTCTCGCTCTCTCTCTCTCTCCCTGACACTGTATGTCTCTCTCTCTCCCTCTCTTTGACACTGTCTTTCTCCCTCTCACTCGCCAACACTGTCTCTCTCCCTGACACCACCTCTCTCCTGACACTGTTTCTCCCTCTCTCATCTCTTTCTCCCTGACACCCTCTCTTTCTCGCTCCTCTATTTTGCTCATTCCCTCTTTTTCCATGAAACCTTCTTTCTCTCTCCTCTCTCTATTTCTCTCTCTCCCTGATACCCGCTTTGTCTGTCTCAATCTCTCCTGCTATCCCTAAGCCACCTCGTCACTGTCTATCCTCCCATCCTCCCGCCTATCTCTCCCCCTCCCTCCCACGACCACCTAATTTTTGCAGGACAAATGCCTATGACCTGGGAGTCCGCCATAGCTCCTGCAGAACCACTGCCTGGCCGGAGAGCAATGCAGCCTCCTCCCGGAGACCTCAAGGTAACTGCTCTCCTGGGCACCTCACATTCTGCTGCTGATGATAAACCTCTCTTTCTCTTTCTCCATCTCTCTCTCCATGTTTCTCTCTCTGTCACTCTTCATGTCTTTCTCTCTCTCCATTTTATAACAAAGAGGGGGGCGACATTTAGCGATTAAGGGGCGCCAAACGGAAATTATATCTTGCCCCCCCAACCTAAAAACGTTCTGACACCCCTGGTCTGCACAATAGCACATCGGGTCAGAGGTTGCATTTTCCTGAGGACTTTGGGTCCTATTGCCCAGCAATTATGCACTGGACATAGGGGGTAATTCTCAGTTGATTGCAGCAGCAATTTTGTTAGCAGTTGGGCAAAACCATGTGCACTGCAGGGGGGACAGATATAACATGTGCAGAGAGAGTTAGATTTGAGTGCAGTGTATTCAAACCGAAATCTAAATTGCAGTGTAAAAATAAAGCAGCCAGTATTTACCCTGCACAGAAACAAAATAACCCACCCAAATCTAACTCTCTCTGCAAATGTAATAACTGCCCCCCCCCCCCCCCCTGCAGTGCACATGGTTTTGCCCAACTGCTAACAAAATTGCTGCTGCGATCAACTCAGAATTACCCCCAAAGTGACGTGGGTAGTGCAGAGTGCTGCTGCTGATCTTCCAACAGTCCTTTCGTAAATGACTCCCATTATGGGATAGTAATACTTTCTGCAGTGGGGTACACTGGTATTCCACAGGGAATAACATTGGGGATGTAGAGTTGGATCTTGATCCGAGGCACCAACAGGCTAAAGCTTTGACTGTTCCCAGGATGCATTGCACTGCCTCCTCTATAACCCTGCCTCCAGGCACTGGAGCTCAATTTGTAAGTTGGTGCCTAACAGGGAGAGCTGCGCTTGGCAGCCCTGAAAAGAGCTTTTCTGACAAGAAAGAAGGCACTAGATGCTATATGTCACACTAACATATCGTGCTGCGGGTCTCCATCACCTCCCCCAGCAGCGCTGTATACTCCCGCGCCCTGGTTGCCGGGTACTTACAGGGGTGGCGCTCCGGTACCATCAGGCACACATACCGCCGCTGCTCTCCTGGATCGCATGGCCGCACGATAGGGAGGAGGTAAGAGGGTCCCCCAGGTGGGACCTGCCAAAATCGCGATCCGTTCATAGTCTCCGGGGACGGACTGTGCCGCTGGCGTGGACACTGTGGCCATGCAGGGACCCCACTATATCCACCAAGGCAAGGAGCACAGGTTGGATTTACTAAAATCCATTTAGTACAGGCTCCATAGTACCCAGTGGTGAAGTCCAGCAAAGGGGATAAGGCTCTGACCTGTAGCCCCTCCCCCAGCCACAGGCGCCATCTACAGCAGATGTTCCCACTCTGGAGCTGCATCTCTCTCCCTTCCTCAATCCCTGTCAGCATTTGGGCGCCATTACACAGAGCTGCGCTGATTCTGGGACTGCTGGGCACTGTCTCCTCTGTAAAGCCGCCTGCCTCATCAGTGCTGTGCATTTACAGGACACTTAAGTATTCTACATGTCGTTTAGACAGCATTAGTTAAGAACAAGTTCATAACTATAGGGATATTTAGTACAAGTATCCTGTGATATACTGTACATCAAGTATTTACTGTGCATTGTTATATCTGTATACATACATAGCTTTACTTAGTAATGCTAGTCCAGTGCAGTTTTATTGTTGTTTGTAATAATTTCTGCATTGTACATGTGACTGTGTGTGCCAATAGCTGCTGTGTGGTTCCTATTCCGTGTATCTCACACATATTACTTTCCCTATATTCTGTACCCTGACGGGGGCTAAGTGCATCAGGGTCCTATATATATACTGTTTCACAGGATATACTGTTTGGTATTTTTCTCTGTGTATTTCAGTCACCTTATACCATTTAAATCCTCTGTGATCTGCATTGTAATCACACTCCACAGGGTTTTTTTTTATCAGTTACTGTGTCTGGCTATATTGTACTGTTATGCCCTAGAGCTACAGTCTCCAATGTCTGCATCACAGGGCGGGAGATCTGTATCTGATCCTGCATCATGCAGTGCTGACGCCGCGGATTTATCTGAGGAAAATATTTCAGCAGAGGGTCCAGGTATTGGGGTTCTGTACCCCTCGGTCAGCCTGCAGCACCGGTGGCACACCAAGACCCACCTTGGGCTGCTTTTTCTAATTTACTGACTACGCTAGTAATGAGACTTGCGCCCCCTGTGAGATCTCCTGTGCCATTACAGCCACATATTGTCCCTGTTGTAAATCCACCATGGGGGAATACTCTGTCTACTCAGTTACAGCAGTTAAATCAGTCCTTGGTTAAAAAAAAAAGCCTGACCCTCGCCCCCCTAGGAACAAAGGGTCATGTAAGTAAGCCATTTCTTCTTCACAATCCACGCATGTTTCGGATACTTCATCCGATGAAGATGGCGTACATACTGACCCATGAGACACTGATGCAGATGCTTCTGATGGGAAATCTACAACACAGGTGGATGTTCCTGACCTCTTGGAGGCTATCAAACTGATTCTTCGATGATGAAATTGAACCTCCAGATACGTCTAAGAAGCCTGATAAGTTCAAACGTCAGAAGGTTACTAAATTAGTTTTGACACATTCTGACCATTTAGTTGACATACGTCAGGAATCCTGGGAGTCTCCAGGAAAGAAATTCTCCCTGTCTAAAAATATGCTAGCTCGTTATCCCCTCGCTGCAGAGTTAAGTAAAAATTGGGAAACACTGCCGCCGGTGGACTCACATGTTGCACATCTGGTGGTGTCTTCTACTCTGCCTGTCTCTACCGTCACCTCTCTGTAGGAACCGACGGATAAGCATGTGGAGGGTTGCTTGAAGTCTATTTACACTTTTGCGGGTGCTGTGCATAGACCTACTTTAGTGGCTTCTTGGGCTGCAAAAGCTATTGAAGTCTGGGTTCAAGAAGTTGAAGCGGAGCTACCTCCTAATTTTTCTGATAATGCCAGACAGTGTCTTGTATATATTACCACAGCCTCTCATTACATTCAGGAGGCGGCCTCTAATGCCGGTGTGCTGGCAGCCAAAGCATCTACAACGTCTATTCTGGCTCGCTGGATTTTGTGGTTATGGTCCTGGTCTATTGTTTTGGACTCTAAAAAGACCTTGGAGGTAAACCCTTTTAAGGGAAACATCCTTTTTGGGGAAGATCTGAATAAGATTGTTGCTGACTTAGCGTCTGCTAAAACTGCATGTCTGCAGAGTACTAATCCTTCGGCTCCGAAGGCTAAAAGTACCACCTTTCGTTCCTTTCAACCTCCAAGTAAAGCAAAGGCTCAGGCGTACCCAAAACAGGCTCGCACTTCCAAAACCTCTAAGCCCAAACCTAAACATTCCTGGGCTGCCTGTCAGCCTGCTTCCAAACCAGACAAGCCTGCTGCATGATGGGGCGGGCCTCCCCCTGGGGGACTCCAGGGTGGGAGGCCGACTTCTGTGGTTTGCCCAGGTATGGTTACAGACCACTTCAGACACCTGAGTGAGGGAAGTCGTCACTCACGGATATGCCATCTCTTTCAAGAAATGTCTCCCTCCCTTCGGATCCATTGAAAGCAAAAACTCTACAATTTGTGGTACAATCCCTCCTAGACACAGGAGTGATAGTGCCAGTGTCTCTGGCTCAAACGCTGTTTCTAGTTCCGAAACTGAATGGATCCTCAAGGCCCATTCTCAACCTCAAGCCTTTGAACAAATTTGTGAAGGTAACCAAATTCCGTATGGAAAATCTTTGCTCTATTGTTCTGGCCTTGGAGCCCAAGGACTATATGGTATCCCTGGATAGAGGATGCTTACCTACATATACCTATTGCCATGTTGCATCAGCAATATCTGCGGTTTGCTATTGGTAACCTACATTATCAATTCCAGGAAATAAGGTAGTTTGAGGGCTGCGCTTAATCACTAGCCTAGGAAAATAGCTGTGGTAAATGACAAGAAGAGTGGTACACACTCCCTCTTAATATATACGAAAAAGAGGGTGAAGGTGCGTCACACTGCGCTTATTTCCTAGCTGAAGATATGGAGTAGTTGTGTATATAATTAAATTGATATGTATATATATACGTATCACAATAAAGGTCAACAAAAATGTTTTATTAAAATATGTATAGGTAATAAAATATGTAAAAGCAAAAATTTAGTAAATTGAATTAAAACTATTCTACTGAAGACCTAATACCGGTATACATACAATAACAAAAGACACTACAAACATGTAACACAAATAGATAGGTGGGGTAGAAACACCTGAAGGGCGGTTTACTCATCCCCCACTATTTGGAACAATGTCCCCAATCCTTCTTCTGATTGTGGTGGCTCCAGGACCAACAATTGAGCAGGGGTCATCCCTTCTGGATCTCCATCTGGGTCCTGCTAATGACGGATGTCAGTTTGCAGGGTTGGAGCGCAGTGTTGGAGCAACACTCTCTTCAGGGTCGGTGGACCAGGGAGGAATCTCTCCTTCAGATTAACATTCTGGAAGTGCGATCAGTGTTCAATGCTCTGAAACTGGCCCTGCCTCTGGTACAGAACAGGCCTGTTCAAGTACAGTCGAACAACACCACCACGGTGGTGTACATAAATCATCAAGGTGGCACTCGAAGCCGCATGGCAATGATGGAAGTGTCAAAGATTCTTCTATGGGCGGAACGCCATCTGCCAGCCATATTGGCAGTGTTCATTCCGGAGGTCCTCAACTGGGAAGCGGACTTCCTCAGTCATCAGGACGTACACGCCGGAGAGTGGAGCCTTCATCCGGAAGTCTTTCAACTCCTAGTGAACAAGTGGGGCCTACCAGATGTAGACCTGATGGCATCTCGACACAATCACAAGGTTCCGGTCTTCAGAGCAAGGACAAGGGATCCTCAACACCATTCGTAGATGCCCTGGCTATTCCATGGAACTTTTGGCTGCCAAACGTGTTCCCTCCAGTGTCACTCCTGCCCAGGGTAATAAGGAAGTTCAAGCAAGAAGAAGGATTACTACTTCTAATCTCTCCAGCGTGGCCCAGACGGCATTGGTTCTCAGACCTGCAGGGTCTCTCGATAGAGCGTCCTCTTCTACTTCCACAACACCCAGACCTCCTCGTTCAGGGCCCTTGTGTCTACCAGGATCTGGCTTTGATGGCGTGGCTCTTGAAGCTTCAGTTCGGAGGGCCAAGGGATTTTCTGAAGCGGTCATTCAAACTATGTTGAAAGCCCGTAAACCGGCTTCAGCTCGGATTTATTATAGCGTTTGGAATTCTTACTTCACCTTGTGTGCTGCTAAGAATTATGAAGCGTTCAAGTTCAGTACTGCCAAACTTTTGGCTTCTCTGCAACAGAGCCTGGACTTAGGCCTTTGTCTGGCCTCCCTCAAGGTTCATATTTCAGCCTTGTTGGTATGGTTTCAGAGAAAATTGCGACTCTGCCTGATGTTCATACTTTCACTCAGGGTGTTTTACGGATTCAACCTCCCTATGTTCCTCCTGTGGCTCCTTGGAATTTTTTGGTTGTTCTGGATGCCCTACAAGAGTCTCTGTTTGAACCTCTTGAGTCTGTGGATCTTAAATGGCTTACACTTAAGGTCTTATTTTTGCTGGCTATTGCCTCTGCTAGAAGGGTTTCAGACTTAGGTGCCTTATCCTGTCGGCCACCCTTTCTGATTTTTCACCATGACCGTGCGGTTCTTAGAACTCGCCCTGGTTATCTGCCTAAGGTGGTGTCGTCTTTCCACCTTAATCAAGAGATTGTGGTACCAGCCTTTATCTCTCCTGTCCTCCAAAGAACGGTCTCCGTATCTATGTGAAGAGAACTGCCTCTCTTAGGAGATCTGATTCTCTCTTTGTCCTTTTTGGTTTTCACAAACGTGGCTGGCCTGCGAATAAGCAGTCCTTGGCCAGATGGATTAGAATGGTGATTGCACAAGCTTATGTACAGGCTGGACTTCCAGCTCCTGCTACTATCAAGGCCCATTCTACTCGGTCTGTTGGACCTTCTTGTGCGGCCCGTCGTGGAGTGTCCCTAGAACAGTTGTGCAAGGCGGCTATGTGGTCCTCAGTGAACACGTTCATCAGGTTCTATGCCTTTGATACTTCCACCTCCCAGGATGCTTCCTTTGGACGCCGGATTCTTGTGCCCGCTACAGTGCGTCCCCACCAGGGGCAGATTGGGAACAAAAAGCGGCCCTGGAAAATTTGTACTAGTGTCCCCACTTGGGCAGCACCAGAGATGTAAGGTCTAGCCATGGGCCATGGCAGCAGCACCCTCCCCCCAAGACTTTCCAGATAGTGGGCATGTCCAGAATCAAGGGGGAAGTTAAAAGGAAATAAAATTACATACTATGAGCACATTATATGATACACCTTTAGAATTTAGGAAACTATATAATTCTTTAGAAAGATATATTTTCTTGCTTATTACACCAACCGTATCCCAATCACTATTCACTCAATCTTATATGTCAGCCAAACAGGCAGACAGAGCATACACTAGATCATCTGCAATCACAGGCTAAGTGGCAAAGTCATTTTCATATATGCAAATTGTTTGGCATCTTATTCATTATGTCTATAAATAGGACCAGATGTCCTCAAACAAAATAGGCCCCACGGGTGCGTCGGCCCACCGGGAATCTTCCCTGTAGGCCCTATGCCCAATCCGCCTGTGGTCTCCACCCATGAGTAACTGCATTAGGACATCCCCAATGTTATTCCCTGTGGAATACCAGTGTACACCGCTGCAGAAAAGGAGATTTATGGTAAGACTTACCATTGTTAAATCTCTTTCTGCGAGGTACACTGGATTCCACAGGGCGCCCACCCTGACGCACTTAGATTCTTTGGGTTTGTAGGGCATTAGCCGCTGGTACCTTCTCCTGTCGTGAGAATGTGGTTATCTGTGGCTACTAACTATTGTCGTCTCTTTTACCTGCTACTGCATTGGACTGGTTAACAAAACTGAGCTCCAGTGCCTGGAGGCGGGGATATAAAGGAGGCAGTGCAATGCATCCTGGGAACAGTCAAAGCTTTAGCCTGTTGGTGCCTCGGATCAAGATCCAACTCTACACTCCCAATGTTATTCCCTGTGGAATCCAGTGTAACTCACAGAAAGAGATTTAACAATGTTAACTCTTACCATAACTCTCCTTTTATCTTGTGTCACAGTCTGAAAAGATAACATCTGAGGGATAGCACACAACTGATGTCATGTCAGCCTGTAGGGATTATTCTACCAATGCTTCTCCAATTACATGTAATATAAACAATATCAGTTTGTCTGTGTTCTCTGGGTTTGACATTGGTAATTATATATTACTGACAAATCTGACTCTACAAATAACTATGGAGGGGGCCACTGCCAGTCCACAACCAAAGGAGGCCATTCCATTTAATCTTATAATGAGAATTTAGAATAGAATATCATTAAAAAGGATTTCTAACACTTTTTAAATTGTTTTCGCACAGCGGGCAATTTTAAGTGGTTTTGCACAGTGGGCGATCAGGTCTGAACTGCGCAGGCGTATGCACCGCAATACGCAGGCGCGATGGTCTGCAGCGGCGGGGAGCACCAAGCAGCGATGGGATGGTGCAAAACTTCCAATCGCACCGGCGATCGAAAGAAGATTGACAGGAAGAGGGCATTTGTGGGTGGCAACTGACGGTTTCTAGGGAGTGTCCGGAAAAATGCAGGAGGGACCCAGCGTTTTGTGGGAGGATTCGTGATGTCAGCTCCGGCCTCGACCATCGCAGTTGCTGAGTAAGTCCTAGGCTGTGCACAGACTGCACAATCTGCTGTTTGTGCAGCTCTCCTACACATGCGATCGCACACCTGCACAGCGAATTCCCTCTCCCCCTGTAGGCGTTGACTACCTGATCGCAGGGATACAAAAAAACGCCCCCTAGCAATCAGGTCTGAATTACCCCCTTAGTGTTTTCATATGAAGTTTTTAATTTTATTGCTTTAAATTTTTCTCTTTTTAGAGATGTAGACACACATGCAGTCACATCTGACATTTAGTATGCAGCGGCAGGGCAAAACTATGCAAATGTCGCAACTGCCAGGAATTGTATTGAGAAGCCCACTGTAGAGGCCTGGGATCTGCCACTTGTGTGTGAAGGCACAGACATCGGACACACATCGATCAATAATCAACCTTCCAAATAACCCTACAGTTCCACAGCATGGCTGCAGGAAGCAAGACGCCAGAGACGTTGTCTCGACACGCCTGCGTTTGAGTCACCACCTGTTACCTCCTTCAAATGCCTGTCACTCACTTTGCAAATAAATCTTCTCTGCTTCCTCCATCACGAGACAATAAAGGTACATGCGCAGCGCAACTTATACGCATGCACCATGGCAAATATCGCTTCACAGGTACAACATCGACATATTCTCTGAATAGGGCCCACTAAAAGAAAAATGTCTGCCATCCTCATTGCCGGGAAAAAACACTGCCTAAGTGTTTACACAAAGACAGTAATACATTTAAAAAAAAATAAAAAATGACATATATGTCTTGCCATGTTTAAAATTCATACTTCCTAAAGTAAAATGCAAAAACAAAAATAAATACGATAATTTTTTACCTCTTCAAGTAGAAAATGAACATAAAATACTCTGTAGTGTTTCAAGGTAATATATAATTTAAACAACCTTTGCAAATCCATCATACAGGAAAATCCCTTTTGTAGTTTGCTACTGTTACATGAGTGGTACTAAATAATAGATTGTAACAGAAGAGCAAACAAGTAACAGGGATTGTTTTGTCAAGGTTTGTGCTTATTCTATATTGTTCATGTTCAACTAATCTTATTACAGTGCTCAAATTACCGTATGCGCATTATGTGATGAAAAAGTATTGGAATGATAGCTGTATAGAAAATATTGAGGCACATTACTAATATTGCATTTAGGTGAAATAATTTAATTGAGACACAGTAAGCAATCTGAAGGCTTTCTTGTGTCTAATGCCGTGTTGTTGTCGCTCAGTACAAGTGTTGCACGTATACAAATAGACAGTAATAAAGTAGTCCTAGTTTACGTCAATTAAGTTCACTGATTTATATAGATCTAATTGTATTACCACAATATTACCTTGCACTGTACATAGAATATGCACTTATCCACATCAACACCTGCACCATGGGAGCTTACAATCTAAATTCCCTAACACACACACACACACACACACGCACACACACACACACACACACACACACACACACACACGTACAGTATATACTGTAGTCTGTTCATTTTAAGGTTAGAAAAACCACTACTATTGCTTATACTTAGTATCTGTACAAATACAGTAAGCTTCCCAATAAACTTCCTTCTGAAGTACACTTATGGCTCTAAGAGGGAATTTTGTTATAGGCATCTCCGCCCTCTATCGTAATCCCTCAGCGTCCGTACTGATCAATGGCTTTCACTTGCACCCTTTCATGATCTCTAATGGCACCCATAAAGGTTGCCCTCTCTCCCTGCTGATAGTTGCCCTTATCATGAAACTCCTAGCAGCTCATCTATAGAGTAACATATATCCAGGGTTAGAGTTGGTCCCCAGGAGAATAAAATCATTTGCTTACAATCATCAGTCTCCTTACCTACCTCCCAATGTATTCTGTGAAATCCACCAAGTTGGCTCATTTCCCAACTTTAAAATCAATCCAGGCAAAACAGAAATCTTGGACTTCATCTTTCCCTGCTGACTTAAAAGCACCTGGGCCTTAACTTTCCCTTCCGTTGGCAACCAGCTAAGATTAAATATTTAGGGATTTATGTCACAAGGGAGATAGTTTCTCTTTTTAAAGATAACAATACTCTGTTACATAGTGCTCTTAAATCGAACATTACATCCTGGAGCAAACTATTCATTTCTTGGATAGGTCAAATTACAGCCATCAAGATGACCACTCTTCCTAGGGTTCTCTACCAGTTTCAAACTTTGCCGGTTAGGGACCCCTCCACAGTTTTTCCTACCCTTTAATGCCCAATTAGCTCCTCTGTTTGGGATGGTCAGAGGCCGAGGATTGGGGTCAGTATCTTGCAACGCCCTAGCTTTAGTGGAGTTCTGGGTCTCCCTAAATTAATTAGCTCCCTCCATTCTCTGGCATTCATCCTCTGGGTCTCAGGTCTGGGTGGACATAGAGTCAGCTGTTTTCTCTCCACCCTAGCCCTCTAAATCCTGTGGCCACTGTAATTCAACTGACAGCCTAAAGATAGCTACCACCCAATACTGATTTGCCCCTTATTCTATGGTACCACTGTAATGCCCTGTACTCTTGAGCTCCATCCACACTACTGCCGCTCTGAATCTTACCTTCTGCTTTCTCCTCCTGGTCTAGGGCTGGTATTAGATTTTTTAATTATATTGCTATCAGATGTTTTTTTTCCAACTTTCCAGCATCTTACGGAGTGCCTCCTTTCCCTGACCTCTGCCCTGCCTTTCACCAATACTTACAGCTTAGACATTTCTTTCACTGGCACCCCCATAGACATCCCACTAGACCACTCACCTCTTTCAAACAACGTCACCTCAGGGGCTCATCTTGTTCTTGTAATACTGTTCTGACTGCTGACCCTCCTCAGAGCTATACTCACAAGCTGAACTAGGAGGTGGTCTTAGAGGGAGCCCTTCATGTAGATGATTGGTCTGTTATATGGCCTGGCGTTTCTAGATCCTTTATTTGCATTTCTATTAAGGAAAAAAAAATTCAAACTACAGTACAGATTGTACCTGGTCTCAAACAACTCCATAAAAATGTTCCCCTGGCTTCCTCCATGTGTTGGAGAGGTTGCTCGACCACTAGGTCCTCCCTCCATATTTGGTGGACTTCTTGGAACCTAGAAATTCCTACTCCCCCTACCATTCCCAGTTTTAACACACCATCAAAACAGGCTAGCCAGACACATCCTGGCTGCTGCAACCTATTTTATCACTGCTAATTGGAAATCTCTGAGCCCTACTCATGGCATCCCTTATTCAGAAGATATGGATTATGAGATGGAGAGGATGACAAGCTTATTGAAGGGCTTGTTTGGCCTGTTCCACAAAACTTGGGACCCACTGATTTTGGATTATTACTTGGACTGTATCACTGTCAGCTCTTTTACCTGGTTCATCAGATTCCAGCATAATGAAATAAACGAAAAAATTTAATTGCCCAGAGTATTGCTGCTACTGTGTAACCATTATCTGGAGTGGTAGATCCAAGCTGGTATTATCCGTATACACTGCAGTAGGGCAATAAACAGCAATTTATTTATTTTCCTATATATGCTATCAGCTTGAAATTACCTCTCCTCTTTCTTTTATATTTTTCCCTCACTAACATCTCACTGTAGTGATGTAGTTTTCTCTCTTCTGTCAGACCTTCTGCCAGCTCCTCCTCCAACAGAATTTTTATTTTTTGTTTGTTTTATATTAATAACATTGTTTAAACATAGGAGAGAACAAACTACTGCCAGACTACACTTTAAGGTTTTGACCTTGTAATATTGCACTTTTACAGTGTCAGTTAACTTGCTCAATGCTGGTTGCTGAAGGGAAATGGAAGTGAGGGTTTAGTACTTTGCATGCCAGTAAATGCAAGTGGAATAAAGTGTACCTGTAAAGAAAATGCACATGTAACAGGAAACAGAGGGGGAGAGATCTGTGAATTTTTATACTTTCTGTACTTGTTAGTTTCTAGTATGCCATGCCACTATATAATCCATGTGGCAGCCTTTTAAATATAAGATAATAATGATAATACTACTCTTTGGGAAGTGCAAGGGATATAGATTTTGCAACAAGCTTTGGTTCATCCATACAGTTTGGAGAGGGAGGGGTAGTGATCTCATTTATGCCTATATAGATGTAATAGACACCTCTGAAATGACAGAAACTCTTCACAAATGTTGTCATGCATATTTCCTGACATGGGACAAGTCAGAGGGAAAAAAAACACTTGTCCTGGCACCAGTGTCACCAGTGTGTCCTGAGCAACACATCCCAACAGGATGTAGTTAATATCCCGGGTGTCGGGATCCCAGTGTTCAGGATCCCGGCGCTGGAATCCTGACAGCCGAGAATGCCAGAATGCCGACATCCTCACCAGGGCTATTCCCAATTATGGGTGTGTGTCCACAACACCCATAGAGTGGGAATAGAACCTGTGGCGAGTGCAGCAAGCCACCATGCCCGCAGCGGGCCCTGAAGGGCCTCCATGCGCTCTCCCCGCTGCCTGCATTTTGGCAGGTGGGATGCCGCTGATGGTATATTGACAGATGGCACACCGTCCACCAGCATTTCATACCGCACCCCCAACCAGCAAGCAGTAAAGCAGCTGGACCTTAGTTCTCCCTCTTTCCCTGCACATCTTGAATTGGGAAGACTCTCTGAGTATATTTGGTATGTGGTGAGGATTTGCAAAAAGTGTTTTTTTGTTTTTTTAATTTCTCTCACTTTTCCTTAATTTGTGCTTTCAGTTTGTGTTTATTTTGTGCCTCAATATAGTGGCCCTGGGCTGCCCCGGCCCCCTAAACTCATGACATAATGACATGCCTAGGTTGTGGGCCCACAGGCTCCAGGAACCAGAGCTTTGCCCTGAGCGTTCTATGGACACTCCAGGCAGCACCACAGGCTAAAATAGCATTACTGACTGCAAGGTGCTTTTCCAGGTACTCTGCAAGCCACATGCAGGTGCCACGGGGCAGTGACCCTGTATGACAGCACCACTCACACGACACTAATTAAGGCCCTGCTCAATATAATAGTTCACACAGAATTCTGGCAGATTTTTTTTTTATTTCCTCAGGGCGCCATCAACCCTAGTTATGCTACTGATTATGATTATCTTCTACGTATATAGTACCACCAGTTATGCAGCGCTATACAAAGAGAACATATGTATTTCATATGAGTCCCTGTCCAGTTGGATCTTATAGTCTAAATTCCCTAATTCAAAAGAATTCTAGGGGGCATATTTACTAAAGGTCGATTTCCAACGATTTTTATTGATTTTAAATAAATGGAAATCGATCTTTAGTAAATATACCGCTAGCTATCATTTTCTAGAATGTACTAGATAAATTATATGTATCTCCATTTTTTTACTTTTTAGAAGTTTTAGCAGGTCTACCTATATGGGGTGGGGGGTATCCAATTAGAGGAGAACAAACATCGGGCATGAAAAACCTCAGATGTTTCACCTGCATTTTTTTTTACAGACTATCCAATTTGATTGCCTATAAAAAAAAATACACTTTCTCCTGAAAACACACAGATTCAGTGAAACCTGTATGTTTTCGGTAGAAACAGCCCCAATTATCGGAGAAAAACAGGGCTGTTTCCATGGATTTGGTTTCTCCTACCTGAGACAGGTAAAAGAAAATCCACAATAAGCCGGCGCACGCCACGGCTTTTCAGGGCTAATTGGATCGCCCCCGGCGGGACAATTAGCTGGTAATTAACCACTGCTAAGTGGATACCCCACTAAGTGCATTCATTCATTTCCCATACTCTGGGCGGAATTCAATTCTTTTCACCCCTTTCCACACCCGTTCTGTTTTGGCCCTCAGGGGCGTGGTATCATTATTTCAGCTCACTACCCCCGGAGTAGGGAGGCACCCAACCCTTTACACAGCTAAACCTGCTCACTATGGGCGCAGTATGCACAATAACGGAGATCATTTTAGAAAGGAAATTGGGTGTGATATATCATTTGAATCCCACCCTCTGAGTCTATTTTAATATATTGTCTTATACTGCTCTTCATCACTAATTCTAAATCACTATAATATCAGTACTAAATGACGACAGATGTCAGATTGCTTTCTGTTGAAAAAAAGCCCAACTCCTTTTTTTATTTTCATTCCTACATAGAATTTTGTATATTTATGAAATCTTATGCATTATAGTTAGCTAGTTAGCTCTCCAATATTGTCTGTATTATGTAGTGCTTTTTTTCTGATGGTACTAAATGGTCCCAAGTACCGCACCTTTTTTCACCCTGAAAACAGGGAATTCTCCTATCAGCATCAATGGTTTGTATTAAAACTCCTGCTTGGAGCTTGTATCACCACAATCCTCTATTTCAGATACTTTATAGACCAGGGAGAAGCTTACCTGGCCACAGGACTTACATCAAACTGGAGGTGAGTTTAGGTGCATACCGGCGCCATTTGTCACTGGACCAGTACCTTTCCCTCAAGTAAAAAAAAACACTTGTATTATTTATTCACTTTGTATTCATCGAACGTCAGCTCTGAATATCAGGATCCTTGTTCCCTCCCTCTTCTCTCCCTTTACTTCTTCCTCCTATACCATTCCCCTATACTTTTATTATCTTTCAGGAAATTCAGTAAAAATTAAATTCAAATAGAAAATTGTTCATAGTTCACTTTTTGCTTACAGGATGTGAAACTGTTAGGGATTTTCAAAGCTTTGTGGCTTTATCAAAGCAGTATTTAAGTTACGATTAATTGAAATCTTTCCATTAAATAAAGAAAACAGATTGTACACGGTAGACACCTGGCTGAAGATTATTCCTTAAGGTTCAAGGGCCCTCATTCCGAGTTGTTCGCTCGGTATTTTTCATCGCATCGCAGTGAAAATCCGCTTAGTACGCATGCGCAATGTTCGCACTGCGACTGCGCCAAGTAACTTTACTATGAAGAAAGTAATTTTACTCACGGCTTTTTCATCGCTCCGGCGATCGTAATGTGATTGACAGGAAATGGGTGTTACTGGGCGGAAACACGGCGTTTCAGGGGCGTGTGGCTGAAAACGCTACCGTTTCCGGAAAAAACGCAGGAGTGGCCGGGGAAACGGTGGGAGTGCCTGGGCGAACGCTGGGTGTGTTTGTGACGTCAACCAGGAACGACAAGCACTGAAATGATCGCACAGGCAGAGTAAGTCTGAAGCTACTCTGAAACTGCTAAGTAGTTAGTAATCGCAATATTGCGAATACATCGGTCGCAATTTTAAGAAGCTAAGATTCACTCCCAGTAGGCGGCGGCTTAGCGTGTGTAACTCTGCTAAATTCGCCTTGCGACCGATCAACTCGGAATGAGGGCCAAAGTGAATGTCTTGCTGGCACTTTCTGCAGATGTGCCTTTCTAGAGTTTTACTGGCATTATGTGAATTTTTTACTTCTGGTAATTGCCTCAAAAGAACAAAGCTCTTTGTTTAAGGGGAGCTCAGGGAAATCTTAATTGCTGTAAGAAACCAGACAGTTTCCAAGTATTCCTGAATGACTTTTTCTTTTTACATTAAATATTTAATATCTAATGAGGTAGGTAAACCTTCAGTAAAGAGGCTGGAGAATTGCAGCCATAAAGACCACTCAGTTTCATCTTCCCTGTTACATTAAAATAAATTTTAATAACCAGCGATTTTATCTTTTTCTTAGTTTTAATTTTACTTGAAAGTGTGAACATAAGCTATATTACGAGTGTACATAAATATAACCACCTGATAAATTGACAGAAGCTATTCACAGCTGGCAGATGTACAAGTTTTTAATGTGTGTACTTCAGTCGACTTGGCACATATGAGAAGCAAAGATCTATTTGGATGAAACTTATGCCACCTTCTTGGCAAATTTGAACCACCATAGTAATCTTGGTAATTTACTAGTCTAGGTCTGAGTAACAGTTTAAGGCTGTGGTTTTCAGATTTCCTTGCTTCTGCTTTCTTTACAGTGCAAGCTTGTACTTTATATTGCATTGTATAATATTGTGCGGCTTATGCTGACAGCTCTCGGATCTCATTCAGTTTGTACAATTTTTTATATATATTATATCTATTCCCAGCATTGAGCTGTTACGTCTGCATGAGGGCAGATATTAAATGTGAATACCAATCAAGTTATTGCTGTGAACACAAAGAGAAATACCATACACAAGCAAAGTAACACATTTCCAGGAAAAACTAGTTTGGGTAAAGCAGAACTTTATTACTTAACACCACAACAGGTCACAATGTAATTTAGGGTCAAACAGCACTATGCCTGTGTAATTTTCAAAAGGAAAGGCCAGACCATTAATGTGACATGGGTTTCTCAACCTGTAAAAATCATCCATTGCTTATAAATAAATGCACCAAATCTCAGTAGAACAAGCATGACAACAGGTAAGTCATTGCAAATAAAAGGAAAGATTTTACTGTATAATGCTGGAGCAGAAATTTTTCATTCAAACAATGTAAATTAAAAATAACACTAAAATACATATCATATTTAACACACATATTGATGATAAAATTATTGTTTTATTGTTGACAATCAAGTATGCTGAGATGGGTGACCTACCCGAGCTGCAGGGAGGTCAGGGGCGATTAAAGACTGGAGGGGGACGGGGGGGGGGGGGGGGGGGATTGTAAAGATATACATACATAGAGAGAGTGACACACACACACACACACACACACACACACACACACACTATATCCCATAATGGTACACATATTAAATGTAAGTATCTGGGACTGGAACAAGCTCATTTAAAAACAACTGTGTGTAACACATAACCAAGGTACAGGTGTTCATAGACCTGTTCAATGTTTGAATATCACATCCCTTAGATGGTGCCCACCTCATGGAGAACATTCTTGGGCTCTATCTGTCATTCCCAACATAGCATGGTGCAGCACATCAGCCAGGATGGCTGTAACATTAAGGATTAATGTCCTGGAAAGGAGACCAACATTAACTCCAAAAATCAGACTTTGAAATACATTTTAAAGATGGGTGAGTGCCAGAGGCAGAACTATGGGAGGCAACGGAGTCAGCTGCCGCCGGGCTCCTGTTTTGAAGGGCGGCAACTCTCCTCCTGTTCCGTGTGCTCAGCAACATTAATCAATTAAGTTAATTGACAGCAGCCGGTATCTCTTCCGTAGCCGACTTCCCCACTAGTCACTGCACCTTACAAATCACACCCTCTTTATTATAGATACACTGGAAGCAGACACCTTACTGATGAAGCCATTTGCTCATATAAAGGAAACATGAGAATTCTAACTATATGAAGCTATTTCTCTGACGATTACTAGTAACTTCATATAGTTAAAATTCTCATACTTCCTATGCAAGAGCAGATATCTCCATCAGTAAGGTGCATGCTTCCAGTGTAAACGGTTGTGGGTTCTAATCCTGGATATGACACTTGCAAATTAATTGTCAGAGAAATAATCAGCTTTGTGAGTGACTGAGCAGATCTATGTAGTGTGTGGTTGGACCCCTACATAGATCTGCCTAGTTGCAACGGTTTTGTAGTAGCTTCATATACTGTTAGAATTAGAGACGAGCGGGTTCGGTTTTACTCGGATCTCAAAACGGCATCTTATTGGCTCACGGATGATATAGAGGGAGGGCACCAATATTTTTCTTGCCTCCGGGCAACTGGGACAAACTTACGCCACTGGTGAGTGCCCAATCTTTTGTAAAATGAAAATAAAATGTGTCCTTGTAAGCAATGTCCATAAATCCAATAGCATCAAACGTCCAGCACCGATTTCACTTCACCGATTTAAAATGCTGCTCTCCACCTCTCTTTCGGTACCGATGACATTAGTTCTGCCTACGTCATGGCCGTCCAACCTAAATGCGTTTCATGACTTTCTGACTTCATCAGAGGGCTTGTTGATACCTAGGACATGATGGAGTTTATATACAGTAGGTCCGCCAGTCATGTTATAATTAAATGTAATGTCCACTTAATTAACCCATTATTTAGTGATTATAACAGAAACATTGTTATCATGATCACAATATAAAATAACACAAACAGTGGGGGACTTTTAAGAATGACTTTACTTCAAAATGATTAATGAAATTGCTCCATTTTACTGAAGCCTCTAGGAATATTATCCAAAGGTTCTGATGTCAAACTCCATTATTCTAGTGATTAAAATAAGTTTATTTAAAACCTGAAAATGGACCAGGCACCATTACTTTTAAAATATTAAACCTGTAGAAAATTTTAAAATTCTTGTATTACTGCTAGTACAGTATATACCCCGGTAAAGCTCACACAAGTGTTTCCTTCTGCCACACCTCTCTGCTTGGGAAACTGTGGCCTCTGAGGTACTCTTACCCATGTCTGGTGAACCTGGCCAGTTCTTGATGTTTTTTGGACCTCGGTCCATACTCTTATAAATAATTTATTTGAAGTTCTGGTTCCATGGGTTCCGTGGATCTTTTTTTATGTTATCCTCCCCCTGTTCTTTTTAAGGTCTTCAAGAAGCTGTTGTCACATATCCTAGTAGCTGCCAAAAAATGATAGCTCGTGATAGGAAAAACTGATCCCGTCATCCCTCTCTGCTTTGAAAGCGCAAATTTGGCATTTTGCGGCAATGTAAAATATTAGGGGTCTATTTACTAAGCATTGGATGGAGGTAAAGTGGACGAAGATAAAGTACCAGCCAATCAGCTCCTAACTGTAATTTTTCAAACCCAGCCTGTAACAGGGCAATTAGGAGCTGATTGGCTGGTACTTTATCTTTATTCACTTTATCTCCATCTATGGCTTAGTAAATAGACCCCTTACTTACTATCTTCATGATCGAGGCCATATGTTTGCCCATGTGTGGGCTCCGTGGCTCTCCTACAAAGTCATCCCTCGCCCTTGACCCCTATACCTACCTCCCCCACTGGACCCATGTGCTACGGAAAGGGCCTTCTTCCTTCTTTCACCTTTCTTTGTTCCATTATCTTAGGCAGAAACTCCTCTTAGTCCCTATACTGATGCCATCTACGCATTATCTGATGCTCCTTGAGATGTTTTGTCCTCCCAAGTAGTCCTGCCCCCGCCCCTTATACCTCCACCCCATTACTTTATTTTCTATTGGTTCCATTTACTTGTTCTGATTATTGTAATTTCTCTGACGTCCTAGTGGATGCTGGGAACTCCGTAAGGACCATGAGGAATAGCGGCTCCGCAGGAGACTGGGCACAACTAAAGAAAGCTTTAGGTCACCTGGTGTGCACTGGCTCCTCCCACTATGACCCTCCTCCAAGCCTCAGTTAGATTTTGTGCCCGGCCGAGGTTGGATGCACACTAGGGGCTCTCCTGAGCTTCTAGAAAGAAAGTATATTTAGGTTTTTTATTTTACAGTGAGACCTGCTGGCAACAGGCTCACTGCAGCGAGGGACTAAGGGGAGAAGAAGCGAACCTACCTGCTTGCAGCTAGCTTGGGCTTCTTAGGCTACTGGACACCATTAGCTCCAGAGGGACCGACCGCATGGAACTGGCCTTGGTGTTCGGTCCCGGAGCCGCGCCGCCGTCCCCCTTACAGAGCCAGAAGTAAGAAGAGGTCCGGAAAATCGGCGGCAGAAGACATCTGTCTTCACCAAGGTAGCGCACAGCACTGCAGCCATTGCTCCTCATACACACTTCACACTCCGGTCACTGAGGGTGCAGGGCGCTAGGGGGGGGCGCCCTGAGCAGCAATAAAAAGACCTTGGCTGGCAAAAATACCACAATATATAGCCCCAGAGGCTATATATGTGATAATTACCCCTGCCAGAATCCAGAAAAAAGCGGGAGAATAGTCCGCGAAAAAGGGGCGGAGCTATCTCCTTCAGCACACTGGCACCATTTCTCCCTCACAGCTCCGCTGGAAGGAAGCTCCCTGGCTCTCCCCTGCAGTCTACACTACAGAAAAGGGTAAAAAAGAGAGGGGGGGCACTAAATTTAGGCACAGTATATATAACAGCAGCTATAGGGGACATAATTCAGTTAGTCCCTGCATTATATAGCGCTCTGGTGTGTGCTGGCATACTCTCACTCTGTCTCCCCAAAGGGCTTTTGTGGGTCCTGTCCTCTGTTAGAGCATTCCCTGTGTGTGTGCGGTGTGTCGGTACGGCTGTGTCGACATGTTTGATGAGGATAATGATGTGGAGGCGGAGCAGTTGCATATAGAAGGGATGTCACCCCCTGCGGGGCAGACACCTGAGTGGATGGACTTATGGAAGGAATTGCGTGCACGCGTCGACTCCTTACACAAAAAATTTGACGACATGCCAAATGCGGGACAGCCGGCTTCTCAGCTCGTGCCTGTCCAGGTTTCTCAAAGGCCTTCGGGGGCTCTAAAACGCCCGCTACCTCAGATGGCAGACGCGGATGTCGACACGGATACTGACACCAGTGTCGACGACGATGAGTCTAGTCTAATGTCCACTAAGGCCATTCGTTGCATGATTGAAGCAATGAAAGAGGTGTTACAAATTTCTGATATAAACCCAGGTACCACTAAAAAGGGTATTATGTTTGGGGAGAAAAAACTACCCGTAGTCTTTCCCCCATCAGAAGAATTAAATGAAGTGTGTGAAGAAGCGTGGGCTTTCCCTGATAAAAGATTGGTAATCTCTAAGAAGTTACTAATGGCGTTCCCTTTCCCGCCAGAGGATAGGTCACGTTGGGAGACACCACCTAGGGTGGATAAAGCGCTCACACGTTTGTCTAAAAAGGTGGCACTACCGTCTCCGGATACGGCCGCCCTCAAGGAACCTGCTGATAGAAAGCAGGAGGCTATCCTGAAGTCTGTATATACACACTCAGGCATTATACTTAGACCTGCTATTGCATCAGCATGGATGTGCAGGGGTGGTCTTCTGTTTGCCGGCGGTCGGGCTCCCGGCGCTCAGTATACCGGCGCCGGGAGCCCGACAGCCGGCATACCGACAATTATTTTCCCTCGTGGGGGTCCACGACCCCCATAGAGGGAGAATAAAATAGTGTGGCGCGCGTAGCGCGCCACCGTGCCCGTAGCGTGGCGAGAGCGCAGCGAGCCCGCAAGGGGCTCATTTGCGCTCGCCAAGCTGTCGGTAAGCCGGCGGTCGGGCTCCCGGCGCCGGGATGCTGGTCGCCGGGAGCCCGACCGCCGGCCACCCGTAGTGAACCCGATGTGCAGTGCTGCCGCTGCGTGGTCAGATTCCCTGTCAGAAAATATTGACACCCTAGACAGGGACACTATTCTGCTAACCATAGAGCATATAAAAGACTCAGTCTTATACATGAGAGATGCACAGAGGGAGATCTGCCGGCTGGCATCTAAAATAAGTGCACTGTCCATTTCTGCTAGGAGAGGCTTATGGACTCGCCAGTGGACAGGGGATGCAGATTCAAAAAGGCACATGGAAGTTTTGCCTTATAAGGGTGAGGAGTTATTCGGGGATGGTCTCTCGGACCTAGTTTCCACAGCAACTGCTGGGAAGTCAGCATTTTTACCCCATGTTCCCTCACAGCCTAAAAAGGCGCCGTTTTATCAGGTACAGTCCTTTCGGACTCAGAAAAACAGGCGTGGAAAAGGCGGGTCCTTTCTGTCCAGAGGCAGAGGTAGGGGAAAAAGGCTGCAACAAACAGCAGGTTCCCAGGAGCAAAAGTCCTCCCCCGCTTCTTCCAAGTCTGCCGCATGACGGTGGGGCTCCACAGGCGGAGCCAGGTACGGTGGGGGGCCGCCTCAAAAATTTCAGCGATCAGTGGGCTCGCTCACAGGTGGATCCCTGGATCCTGCAAATAGTATCTCAAGGGTACAAACTGGAATTCGAGGCGTCTCCACCCCACCGGTTCCTAAAATCTGCCTTGCCGACAACTCCCTCAGGCAGGGAGGCTGTGCTAGAGGCAATTCACAAGCTGTATTCCCAGCAGGTGATAGTCAAGGTGCCCCTACTTCAACAAGGACGGGGTTACTATTCCACACTGTTTGTGGTACCGAAACCGGACGGTTCGGTGAGACCCATTTTAAATTTGAAATCCTTGAACACATACATAAAAAAATTCAAGTTCAAGATGGAATCGCTCAGGGCGGTTATTGCAAGCCTGGACGAGGGGGATTACATGGTATCCCTGGACATCAAGGATGCTTACCTGCATGTCCCCATTTACCATCCTCACCAGGAGTACCTCAGATTTGTGGTACAGGAGTGCCATTACCAATTCCAGACGCTACCGTTTGGACTCTCCACGGCACCGAGGGTGTTTACCAAAGTAATGGCGGAAATGATGATACTCCTTCGAAGAAAGGGAGTTTTAATTATCCCGTACTTGGACGATCTCCTAATAAAGGCGAGGTCCAAGGAGCAGTTGTTGGTGGGAGTAGCACTATATCAGGAGGTGCTACACCAGCACGGTTGGATTCTGAATATTCCAAAATCACAGCTGGTTCCGACGACACGTCTACTGTTCCTGGGTATGATCCTGGACACAGTCCAGAAAAAAGTGTTTCTCCCGGAGGAGAAAGCCAAGGAGCTGTCATCTCTAGTCAGAGACCTCCTGAAACCGAAACAGATATCGGTGCATCACTGCACGCGGGTCCTGGGAAAGATGGTGGCTTCTTACGAAGCAATTCCTTTCGGCAGGTTCCATGCCAGAATCTTTCAGTGGGACCTGTTGGACCAGTGGTCCGGATCGCATCTTCAGATGCATCGCCTGATAACCCTGTCTCCAAGAACCAGGGTGTCTCTGCTGTGGTGGCTGCAGAGTGCCCATCTTCTAGAGGGCCGCAGATTCGGCATACAGGACTGGGTCCTGGTGACCACGGATGCCAGCCTTCGGGGCTGGGGGGCAGTCACACAGGGAAGAAACTTCCAAGGACTATGGTCGAGTCAGGAGACTTCCCTACACATAAATATTCTGGAACTAGGGGCCATTTACAACGCCCTAAGTCAGGCAAGGCCTCTGCTTCAAAACCAGCCGGTACTGATCCAGTCAGACAACATCACGGCAGTCGCCCATGTAAATCGACAGGGCGGCACAAGAAGCAGGATGGCAATGGCAGAAGCCACAAGGATTCTCAGATGGGCGAAAAATCACGTACTAGCACTGTCAGCAGTGTTCATTCCGGGAGTGGACAACTGGGAAGCAGACTTTCTCAGCAGGCACGACCTCCACCCGGGAGAGTGGGGACTTCATCCAGAAGTCTTCACGCTGATTGTAAATCGATGGGAACGTCCACAAGTGGACATGATGGCGTCCCGCCTAAACAAAAAACTAGAGAGATATTGCGCCAGGTCAAGGGACCCTCAGGCGATAGCTGTGGACGCTCTGGTGACACCGTGGGTGTACCAGTCAGTTTATGTGTTCCCTCCTCTGCCTCTCATACCAAGGGTACTGAGAATAATAAGAAAACGAGGAGTAAGAACAATACTCGTGGTTCCGGATTGGCCAAGACGAGCGTGGTACCCGGAACTTCAAGAGATGATCTCAGAGGACCCATGGCCTCTGCCACTCAGACAGGACCTGCTGCAGCAGGGGCCCTGTCTGTTCCAAGACTTACCGCGGCTGCGTTTGACGGCATGGCGGTTGAACGCCGGATCCTGAAGGAAAAGGGCATTCCGGAGGAAGTCATTCCTACGCTGATTAAAGCCAGGAAAGATGTAACTGCAAAGCATTATCACCGTATACGGAAATATGTTGCTTGGTGTGAGGCCGAAAAGGCCCCAACAGAGGAATTTCAACTAGGTCGATTTCTGCATTTCCTACAAACAGGAGTGACTATGGGCCTAAAATTAGGCTCCATTAAGGTACAGATCTCGGCTCTGTCGATTTTCTTCCAGAAAGAACTGGCTTCATTGCCTGAAGTTCAGACGTTTGTGAAGGGAGTGCTGCATATTCAGCCCCCGTTTGTGCCTCCAGTGGCACCTTGGGATCTCAACGTGGTGTTGAGTTTCTTAAAATCACATTGGTTTGAGCCACTTAAAACCGTGGATCTAAAATATCTCACGTGGAAAGTGGTCATGTTATCGGCCAGGCGTGTGTCAGAATTGGCGGCTTTGTCATGTAAAAGCCCTTATCTGATTTTCCATATGGATAGGGCAGAATTGAGGACTCGTCCTCAGTTTCTCCCTAAGGTGGTATCAGCTTTTCACTTGAACCAACCTATTGTGGTGCCTGCGGCTACTAGGGACTTGGAGGATTCCAAGTTGCTGGACGTAGTCAGGGCCTTGAAAATTTATGTTTCCAGGACGGCTGGAGTCAGGAAGACTGACTCGCTATTTATCCTGTATGCACCCAACAAGCTGGGTGCTCCTGCTTCTAAGCAGACTATTGCTCGCTGGATTTGTAGCACAATTCAGCAGGCGCATTCTGCGGCTGGACTGCCGCATCCTAAATCAGTAAAAGCCCATTCCACAGGGAAGGTGGGCTCATCTTGGGCGGCTGCCCAAGGGGTCTCGGCTTTACAACTTTGCCGAGCTGCTACTTGGTCAGGGGCAAACACGTTTGCAAAATTCTACAGATTTGATACCCTGGCTGAGGAGGACCTTGAGTTCTCTCATTCGGTGCTGCAGAGTCATCCGCACTCTCCCGCCCGTTTGGGAGCTTTGGTATAATCCCCATGGTCCTTACGGAGTTCCCAGCATCCACTAGGACGTCAGAGAAAATAAGATTTTACTCACCGGTAAATCTATTTCTCGTAGTCCGTAGTGGATGCTGGGCGCCCGTCCCAAGTGCGGATTGTCTGCAATACTTGTACATAGTTACTGTTAACTAAAGGGTTATTGTTGAGCCATCTGTTGAGAGGCTCAGTTGTTTTTCATACTGTTAAACTGGGTATTGTATCACGAGTTATACAGTGTGATTGGTGTGGCTGGTAAGAGTCTTACCCGGGATTCAAAATCCTTCCTTATTATGTCAGCTCGTCTGGGCACAGTGTCCTAACTGAGGCTTGGAGGAGGGTCATAGTGGGAGGAGCCAGTGCTCACCAGGTGACCTAAAGCTTTCTTTAGTTGTGCCCAGTCTCCTGCGGAGCCGCTATTCCTCATGGTCCTTACGGAGTTCCCAGCATCCACTACGGACTACGAGAAATAGATTTACCGGTGAGTAAAATCTTATTTTTTTGCATTTGAAAATAATGTCTCATTGTTGATGCATTCATATGTTCAGTCTGTCTCCTCTAATGAGCTCTGTAAATAAAGATTTTTTTTTTTAAAGAAAATAGGAAATTAATTTAAAAAAGCTGAAAAAATACTTTACTAACCAAAAATATTAAAAATCAAATCATAAAACTCCCCCATTGTTTACATATGAAAAGGCATAAAGCATATCACATATGCACAAAATATGAAAATTGATATAAGAAGTCACACCAAAAAGATGTGATATTGAATCGTGCAGGGTTTATTCATCTAACAACTACACTACATGAATCAATATCATTTTCATAAACACAAGACAGAGAAAAATAATTAATATACATCAATCAGCTTAAAAAGGCACTATGGGGTCTTTAAGCATTGGAGAGAGATAAAGTACCAACCAACCATCTCCTGTCATTTTTCAAACACAACCTGTAACATGGCAGTTAGGAGCTGATTGGCTGGTACTTTATCTTTATCCACTTTATCTCTCTACCAGGCTTAGTTTAGTACATACATCCGTCATTGAGACCAAAGGGAACCAGTATATTTCATCTGTGTATCCAAAAGGTTTCATTGTTTATTAATTTCTTTAATAGATCTCCTTTCCTTTCATTTGGGACTTAATATTTTTTGCTTATTGTTTCGGGGAATTCGAAAAACACAGGATCATGGGTAAAGTTGCCAAAACCTATGTGTTTTCACAAAAAATGGCACTCATTGCAGACATTGTTTCTCCTGCAATAGGCATCAATTGAATTACACCCGGAGATTAATTAGAAGCGGTAATTTACCATGGCTACATGGATTCCGGTTAATTGAATTTAACCAGTTGTTTCTACCGGCCTCAAATAGTATCTGCAATAGAAGGTGAGAATAACGCCCTCTGATGTAGTATGTTAAAGTTTTTAAAGGTATACCATATGTGGTGGTCCGAAACCACTTGTCAATCACAGATATTCTTAATCCTACTGTAAAAGCAAATCCCCAGCACAGCAATCAGCATCACACCGTATTTCACAGTAATCTTCTCATAGCATCAAATATGTGGATATATGAGCTAGAGAATAGGCACAATCGTATGATGAAGTTTGAAACAATTTTGATGCTGAAAAGTTATATACAAATGTCCAACATTAAGATAAAATTAAAAAAGTTTATCTGTAGAATCTCTTGGTCCCAAGAGATAATAGGTAGATGCTTCAGTTAGTGTACTATATATATATATATATATATATATATATAAATACTGAAAGTACAGCGCCACATGCGGTGGTAAAAAAAAACAACACAGAATAATAGTCAGACTTTTGACTGTCAGATACACTCCCTATTAGAGGGCGTCAGCCAGTCCCTAGAGTTTTTTAGCAATGGCAAGTTGCTAAGGTTTTTTTGGATGTGTAAATATATACTAGGGGTTCGGCGACCACTGGTGTACCATGTGGAAAATACTTAGAAGACAACCTAACTAGTTTAAAAATATATATATGGACTAGAGAGATGTTCCTATGCAGATTAAAAATTTGACATATTTATTTAGCATATATTTCAACAGTTGTAATAAAAGGTATTATGTAATATAAGGGAACAGGTCGTTATGTCACTATACATAAGCAGTTTTCACTTAAAAAGAAGGAAGTTTGCTTAAAAAGATTATTACATAAAAAATAGTAAAGTGCATGCAGATGGTATGATACAATATATTAAAAAGAAGTATAACACATGAATGATATATGTGTGATCCAATATCCAAAAAAATATTAAAAAAACTTTAAAAATAGAGTCTAATCTTATTATGGAGGATCAAGGCAAGGCTACCCAACGTGTTTCGTCAATCTGACTTCATCAAGGGGGATGAAGTCAGATTGACGAAACGCGTTGGTTAGCCTTGCCTTGATCCTCCATAATAAGATAAGCCTCTATTTTTAAAGTTTTTTATATTTTTAAACTAAATTCACCAATCAAATGGTAATAAGCAGCTATCCTCAGGTGTAGTCTCTCTGCCAGCAAGGGACAAAAGTAAATTCTGTTAACTATTGGCTTATACCCCAACCAATGATAAGCTGTACTATATATCAATTTTAAAGATATGAGATTGACAGATATGGTGGAATTCAATTGTTTGAAAAGTCGGTTGGGTGTCTGTTTTTTCCTGTCATTTAGATAGGAAACAACAGACACCCAACTGACTTTGCAAACAATTGAATATCCCCCATAATGACTGAAGTACACTGGATATGATAGTATAAAAATTTATTAAAACACATATAAAATTTAAAATATTGACAATACTTTTGAAATCGTCACATTGAATTACATGAATGATATATGTTAACCTATCAATAACCCATTTCTGGGAACTTCAGTTGTTTCAGTGTACTTCAGGCATCATCAGTCAATCTCATATCTTTAAAACTGATATACTGGGGGTCATTCCGAGTTGATCGCTCGCTAGCGGTTTTAGCAGCCATGCAAACGCTATGCAGCCGCCCACTGGGGAGTGTATTTTAGCTTAGCAGAAGTGCGAACGCATGTGCAGCCGAGCTCTGCAAAAACTGTTTGTGCAGTTTCTGAGTAGCTCTGAACCTACTCAGCGCTTGCGATCACTTCAGCCTATTCGTGTCCGGATTTGACGTCATACACCCGCCCAGCAAAGACCCAGCCACGCCTGCATTTTTTCAGACACGCCTGCGTTTTTGCAAACACTCCCTGAAAACGGTCAGTTGACACCCAGAAATGCCCCCTTCCTGTCAATCTTCTTGCGGCCGTCAGTGCGAAGGAAAACTTTGATAGAACCTGAGCACAACCACAAAGAGCTTTGTACCCGTATGTCGCGCGTGCGCATTGCGGCCCATACGCATGCGCATATATGCCATTTTTTCACCTGATCGCTGCGCTGCAAAAATCGGCAGCAAGCAATCAACTCGGAATGACCCCCATAATACAGCTTATCATTGGTTGTGGTATATATTTATATATATATATATATATATACACACACACACATACTGTACATATAGATATCTATACTATATATATATATATATATATATATATACACACACAGTATATATACAGTATATGTATATATACACACTACGTATACATGTGTATATATATATATATATCTATATCAGAGAAAAATATAGAAGGGGCGCACTATAGTGCATTAAACATTTTCTTAAAAGACGGACATCAGTCAACATATAAAAAGCAGTATGTGACCGCCTGTACCCAAAGAATAAACTGTCTGGGCTGGTTATCACATGGTTCAATAATCATACTCTGCCGGGCATACTCCATCACTCATCTGAGGAACACTTTCCAGTAGCCGCCGAGTGTGAGGCCATGCCAGTATCCTATCAGAGGCCAGGAGCCGGGAGCAGCAATAGATGATGTCATGAGACCACGCCATAACTCGCTACGGCACAGACTTCATCAGAGGGCTGGTCTCAGTGACGTGGAGCATACATTAAAATCATTTCCGCTGTCCAATTAGCGATATTATGCATAGCTAGCAAGCATACAAAACATTTAAAATACTTTGAAAGATAGTTCCACCTGTTCTCAGGGGGAGCTGTATTCACTATTACTGATTTCTCTAACGTCCTAGTGGATGCTGGGGACTCCGAAAGGACCATGGGGAATAGCGGCTCCGCAGGAGACTGGGCACAAAGTAAAAGCTTTAGGACTAGCTGGTGTGCACTGGCTCCTCCCCCTATGACCCTCCTCCAAGCCTCAGTTAGATTTTGTGCCCGAACGAGAAGGGTGCAATCAAGGTGGCTCTCCTGAGCTGCTTAGAGTAAAAGTTTAAATAGGTTTTTTATTTTCAGTAAGACCTGCTGGCAACAGGCTCACTGCATCGAGGGACTTAGGGGAGAGAAACGAACTCACCTGCGTGCAGAGTGGATTGGGTTTCTTAGGCTACTGGACATTAGCTCCAGAGGGACGATCACAGGCCCAGCCATGGATGGGTCCCGGAGCCGCGCCGCCGGCCCCCTTACAGATGCTGAAGCAAGAAGAGGTCCATAAATCGGCGGCAGAAGACTTTCCTGTCTTCATAAGGTAGCGCACAGCACTGCAGCTGTGCGCCATTGCTCTCAGCACACTTCACACTCCGGTCACTGAGGGTGCAGGACGCTGGGGGGGGGCGTCCTGGGAAGCAATGAATTTACCTTAGTTGGCGAAAAATACATCACATATAGCTCCTGGGCTATATGGATGTATTTAACCCCTGCCAGTTTTCCAGAAAAAAGTGGGAGAAGAGCCCGCCGTGAAGGGGGCGGGGCCTATCTCCTCAGCACACAGCGCCATTTTTCCCACACAGCTCCGCTGGTATGAAGGCTCCCAGAATCTCCCCTGCATCCTGCAACTACAGAAACAGGGTAAAAAAGAGAGGGGGGCACTTATTTGGCAAAATAACAGATATAAGCAGCTATAAGGGATAGACACTTATTGTAAGGTTGTCCCTATACATATATAGCGCTCTGGTGTGTGCTGGCAAACTCTCCCTCTGTCTCCCCAAAGGGCTAAGTGGGTCCTGTCCTCTATCAGAGCATTCCCTGTGTGTGTGCTGGGTGTCGGTACGTGTGTGTCGACATGTATGAGGAGGAAAATGATGTGGAGGCGGAGCAATTGCCTATAATGGTGATGTCACCCCCTAGGGAGTCGACACCTGAATGGATGGCCGTAATTAAGGAATTACGTGACAGTGTCGGCACGTTACAGAAAACTGTTGACGACATGAGACAGCCGGCAGCTCAGTTAGTGCCTGTCCAGGCGTCTCAAACACCGTCAGGGGCTATTAAACGCCCGTTACCTCAGTGGGTCGACACGGACCCAGACACAGACACTGACTCCAGTGTCGACGGTGAAGAAACAAACGTATTTTCCAGTAGGGCCACACGTTACATGATCACGGCAATGAAGGAGGTTTTGCACATCTCTGATACTGCAAGTACCACAAAAAGGGGTATTATGTGGGGTGTGAAAAAACTACCCGTAGTTTTTCCTGAATCAGATGAATTGAATGAAGTGTGTGATGAAGCGTGGGTTACCCCCGACAGAAAACTGCTAATTTCTAAAAAATTATTGGCACTATATCCCTTCCCACCAGAGGTTAGGGCTCGTTGGGAAACACCCCCTAGGGTGGATAAGGCGCTCACACGCTTATCAAAACAAGTGGCGTTACCGTCTCCAGAAACGGCCGCCCTTAAGGAGCCAGCAGATAGGAGGCTGGAAAATATCCTTAAAAGTATATACACACATACTGGTGTTATACTGCGACCAGCAATCGCCTCAGCCTGGATGTGCAGTGCTGGGGTGGCTTGGTCGGATTCCCTGACTGAAAATATTGATACCCTGGACAGGGACAATATATTATTGACTATAGAGCAGAAAAAGATACCGCCTTTTCAGGCTCAGTCCTTTCGTCCCCATAAGGGCAAGCGGGCAAAAGGCCACTCATATCTGGCCCGGGGCAGAGGAAGGGGAAAAAGACTACAACAGACAGCTTCTTCCCACGACCAGAAGCCCTCCCCCGCTTCTGCCAAGTCCTCAGCATGACGCTGGGGCCTTACAAGCGGACTCAGGCACGGTGGGGGCCCGTCTCAAGAATTTCAGCGCGCAGTGTGCTCACTCGCAAGTGGACCCCTGGATCCTGCAGGTAGTATCTCAGGGGTACAAATTGGAATTCGAGACGTCTCCCCCTCGCCGGTTCTTGAAGTCTGCTTTACCAACGTCTACCCCCGACAGGGAGGCGGTATTGGAAGCCATTCACAAGCTGTATTCCCAGCAAGGTACCCCTCCTACAACAGGGAAAGGGGTATTACTCCACGCTGTTTGTGGTACCGAAGCCGGACGGCTCGGTGAGACCCATTTTAAATCTGAAAACCTTGAACACTTACATAAAAAGGTTCAAGTTCAAGATGGAGTCACTCAGAGCAGTGATTGCGAACCTGGAAGAAGGGGACTACATGGTGTCTCTGGACATCAAGGATGCTTACCTCCATGTCCCAATTTGCCCTTCTCACCAAGGGTACCTCAGGTTTGTGGTACAGAACTGTCACTATCAGTTTCATTCAGACGCTGCCGTTTGGATTGTCCACGGCACCCCGGGTCTTTACCAAGGTAATGGCCGAAATGATGATTCTTCTTCGAAAAAAAGGCGTCTTAATTATCCCTTACTTGGACGATCTCCTGATAAGGGCACGGTCCATAGAACAGTTAGAGGTCGGAGTAGCACTATCGCAAATAGTACTACGACAGCACGGATGGATTCTAAATATTCCAAAATCGCAGCTGATTCTGACGACACGTCTGCTGTTCCTAGGGATGATTCTGGACACAGTACAGAAAAAGGTGTTTCTCCCGGAAGAGAAAGCCAGGGAGTTATCCGACCTAGTCAGGAAACTCCTAAGACCAGGCCAGGTGTCAGTGCATCAGTGCACAAGGGTCCTGGGAAAGATGGTGGCTTCTTACGAAGCGATTCCATTCGGCAGATTCCACGCAAGAACTTTTCAGTTGGATCTGCTAGACAAATGGTCCGGATCGCATCTTCAAATGCATCAGCGGATAACCCTGTCTCCAAGGACAAGGGTGTCTCTCCTGTGGTGGTTACAGAGTGCTCATCTCCTAGAGGGCCGCAGATTCGGCATTCAGGATTGGGTCCTGGTGACCACGGATGCCAGCCTGAGAGGCTGGGGAGCAGTCACACAGGGAAAAAATTTCCAGGGCTTGTGGTCAAGCATGGAAACGTCACTTCACATAAATATCCTGGAACTAAGGGCCATTTACAATGCCCTAAGTCAGGCAAGGCCTCTGCTTCAGGGTCAGCCAGTATTGATCCAGTCGGACAACATCACGGCAGTCGCCCACGTAAACAGACAGGGCGGCACAAGAAGCAGGAGGGCAATGACGGAAGTGGCAAGGATTCTTCGCTGGGCGGAAAATCATGTGATAGCACTGTCAGCAGTGTTCATTCCGGGAGTGGACAACTGGGAAGCAGACTTCCTCAGCAGACACGATCTTCACCCGGGGGAGTGGGGACTTCACCCGGAAGTCTTCCACATGATTGTAAACCGTTGGGAAAAACCAAAGGTGGACATGATGGCGTCTCGCCTCAACAAAAAACTGGACAGATATTGTTCCAGGTCAAGGGACCCTCAGGCAATAGCTGTGGACGCTCTGGTAACACCGTGGGTGTACCGGTCAGTGTATGTGTTCCCTCCTCTTCCTCTCATACCAAAAGTACTGAGAATCATAAGAAGGAGAGGAGTAAAGACTATACTCGTGGCTCCGGATTGGCCAAGAAGGACTTGGTACCCGGAAATTCAAGAGATGCTCACGGAAGACCCGTGGCCTCTACCTCTAAGACAGGACCTGCTCCAGCAGGGACCATGTCTGTTCCAAGACTTACCGCGGCTGCGTTTGACGGCATGGCGGTTGAACGCCGGATCCTGAAGGAAAAAGGCATTCCGGATGAAGTCATACCTACCCTGATCAAAGCCAGGAAGGATGTAACCGTACAACATTATCACCGTATTTGGCGTAAATATGTTGCGTGGTGCGAGGCCAGGAAGGCCCCTACGGAGGAATTTCAACTGGGTCGATTCCTGCATTTCCTGCAAACAGGACTGTCTATGTGCCTCAAATTAGGGTCCATTAAGGTTCAAATTTCGGCCCTGTCGATATTCTTCCAAAAAGAACTAGCTTCTGTACCTGAAGTTCAGACGTTTGTCAAGGGAGTACTGCATATACAGCCTCCTTTTGTGCCTCCAGTGGCACCTTGGGATCTCAATGTAGTGTTGGGATTCCTAAAATCACATTGGTTTGAACCACTCACCACTGTGGACTTGAAGTATCTCACTTGGAAAGTGGTAATGCTGTTAGCCCTGGCTTCAGCCAGGCGTGTATCAGAATTGGCGGCTTTATCCTATAAAAGCCCTTACCTAATTTTTCATACGGACAGGGCAGAATTGAGGACTCGTCCTCAATTTCTCCCTAAGGTGGTTTCAGCATTTCACTTAAACCAACCTATCGTGGTGCCTGCGGCTACTAGGGACTTGGAGGATTCCAAGTTGCTGGACGTAGTCAGGGCCCTGAAAATATATGTTTCCAGGACGGCTGGAGTCAGAAAATCTGACTCGCTGTTTATCCTGTATGCACCCAACAAGCTGGGTGCTCCTGCTTCTAAGCAGACGATTGCTCGTTGGATTTGTAGTACAATTCAGCTTGCACATTCTGTGGCAGGCCTGCCACAGCCAAAATCTATAAAAGCCCATTCCACACGGAAAGTGGGCTCATCTTGGGCGGCTGCCCGAGGGGTCTCGGCTTTACAACTTTGCCGAGCAGCTACTTGGTCAGGGGCAAACACGTTTGCTAAATTCTACAAATTTGATACCCTGGCTGAGGAGGACCTGGAGTTCTCTCATTCGGTGCTGCAGAGTCATCCGCACTCTCCCGCCCGTTTGGGAGCTTTGGTATAATCCCCATGGTCCTTTCGGAGTCCCCAGCATCCACTAGGACGTTAGAGAAAATAAGAATTTACTTACCGATAATTCTATTTCTCATAGTCCGTAGTGGATGCTGGGCGCCCATCCCAAGTGCGGATTGTCTGCATTACTTGTACATAGTTATTGTTACAAAAATCGGGTTATTGTTGTTGTGAGCCATCTTTTCAGAGGCTCCTTCTGTTATCATGCTGTTAACTGGGTTCAGATCACAAGTTGTACGGTGTGATTGGTGTGGCTGGTAATGAGTCTTACCCGGGATTCAAAATCCTTCCTTATTGTGTACGCTCGTCCGGGCACAGTATCCTAACTGAGGCTTGGAGGAGGGTCATAGGGGGAGGAGCCAGTGCACACCAGCTAGTCCTAAAGCTTTTACTTTGTGCCCAGTCTCCTGCGGAGCCGCTATTCCCCATGGTCCTTTCGGAGTCCCCAGCATCCACTACGGACTATGAGAAATAGAATTATCGGTAAGTAAATTCTTATTTTAAATGAACACTTATACGGCTATACCCTCATTTAAATAAACCCATAAGATGTTCTCAATGTCATTTCTTCACATAATGGGTCACACCTCTCACTACAATCTCAAATCAGTGCCTACTTCTATGAATTTTATATGTATATATTGAAACATAAACAGCGGTACTCCGGACTCCACAAAATTAAAATTAAACTCACGGCAATCTCGTATTGCAGATCAATGTTTCAGCCCTTTTGTTGGGCTTTTTTTCAAGATCACATCAGCTTTTGAGGAGTCCGTGTATTTTATGTATCTTATGTGTTACAGCCGATAGCCGTACAGCCGTTGAGTGACAGCCGGTATGCCACAGTACGCCAACCAGGAATGTGGAACATTATTTCCGAAGTTACGGGGCAGGACAAAATGGCAGGCCTTCCCTTGCATCCCTAACAACTGGGTTCCAGGTCAATTTTCAGAGACCTGCACCACCAAACAAAACTATCCTACCTTGGGTGGAAATGTTTTGGTAAACAGGGTCCAGGGCTAATTATAATAAAGGATGTTCCGGCAGAGCTCGCAGCACCACGAGCAATGTGTGAGGATGGAAAACAGTATATGACACTGATAATACATGGAAAAATCAACAAGTTAAAAAAAAGAAAGACTGTGTGTGTGTGTGTGTGTGTGTGTGTGTGTGTGTGTGTGTGTGTGTGTGTGTGTGTGTGTGTGTGTGTGCGTGTGTGTGTGTGTCATAGATACTTCACATTAATAAAATTTACTTCCCCAAAACGCTGAAATAAATTTTACCTGCTCTACTAAACCCTGCAGTGTCGCATATGTTCTCTGCTGGAGTTGATTGCACTTTGAATATTGTATGATTGCATGACGAGCATGCAGGTCATTGCCTATTTATATTGGAGCTACATTTACATATATATATATATAAATATATATATATATATATACATACATCATCCAAAGTGAGAGGGGGCAATAGATCTTTACAACTTTTGCAAAAGGAGTCAAAATGGATTCATGAATTACAAACATTGGCTCCAAGGGGTCTCAATGAGACATTGGGGCTGCATTGCTTTCTTTAGCATAATTAGAGTACATTCTGTGTGTGTATGCTGGATGGTGGATTTTAGATCCGTGATACATATCTTATGCGGATATTGCAAGGTGTTTATTTTTGCTTATACTTGCACTGACTGTATCTGTGCCTGATCTACATTTGTTTTTAATCTACATACTTTAGGTGTATTTTTTATTGGTATTCTGATTGTGGTTGTATATGTTACACTGATTACAGGGTGATGCCTTTGGTTGGAGGGACGGCAGGATGCCGTCATCTGTGGGCGTCTGAACGCCGGGTCCACGCCGGAGCTCACCGCACATGGGAAGGGGATATAAGGTATGTGTTTATTGTCTTTGTTATAACCTGAGGACAAAGTAATTAAAGCTTCGAAACATTGTTTTCATTCAACCTGCCTATGTGCTTCTGTATTACCGGAGTGCCGCCGACTGCATGTTATTTTTGACCCCCTGCCATACGGGTGTAGGAGGGCACCGGACTGTTACTTGCTGAGACTGGGAGTGCTGCCGAAAGACTTATATACATGTGGACAAGCTGCCCTGCAGGTATCAGCCTGTCCATGGCTTAAGCACCCACACTGTATATTTCATTCTTTTCTCTCAGTGTGCCTCACTGTTTGTCAGCTAGTCATGGCTGAATTGAATTTGCCGACAGGCACAGATACAGTTGAGCATGTCAATCTAGCATTACTCACACAAGGAACTACTCTGACGTTCTCTGAAGCGGAGGCTGAAGCCATTTTACGTGACAGAGGTCTCAAAGATGACACAGATGTGCAGTCTGCTGACATTCTATACAGAGATTGGCTCAAATTAAAACAGAAAGAGATCGACTATCTTTACCACGGTATCACTTTGAGCGATTACTATAAGGATAAACGCATACCACGTGGGTTTAGAATTCACAATGCCCCGACCATCGGGCGCTATAATACTACTTTTTGCAAACGCTGGGTAGCGATTCTAAACAAATGTAGCTTTGATCTCCTTTTGTTAGTCATTGAGGAATCCACACGTGAACTGACAATTGCAAGAGAGAAAATCGCTGCGTTTGAACAAAAGTATAAGGAGGTGATTGTCAGTGATTCACGGTGCAATTGGTTGGAGAAACTTTAAAATCAAATCTCCGTGTATCGCAAAGAGTTAATTCAATTCAAACGACAGAAACTGGCTAAAGTTAATGCCGATTATGAACAAAATCGTGTGTATTTGTGGGCATGTGGGACTCGCAATGACCGACAACGATTTATGAGACAACGCAATTAGAAGCAGCTCTGGCAATCTGATTCATCGGCAGATAAGAACACCAATAGTGATTCGGACATCCCCTCTGACGCTACAACTTCTACCACCAGGTCCCCTTTAGGAGCACGGACCCAGGATGTAGGCGCCGACAGAGGTGGTGGACGCGCCGAGGTGGTCAGTAGAAAAGGACGGGGTCGTGGCAGAGTGGGACGTCCCCCGCTATATCGGAAGAAATAGTGTTCAATCTATCTACCCACAACCTTACCTCCACTGAATTGCAGGTACTGAGAAAGGGACTTTCCTTTGTCCCGATGGTCAAGTTCGACTCTTTCCAGTGGGAAGTGGAGAGGTACAAGCTTAACCGGCAATTAAAGTTACACGAACACTTCAGGGGTGGTAAGAGTTTGACACCAGTTGATGCGGATGATTCGTTGCTCCCTAAGTTATTAAAACAACAAAACCGTAGTAAGTTTGATCCTATTTCGAACAATGCGACCATTAAGACCTATGGACGATTATTGAATCATACAGTGTCTGTTGGTAATGCCTCTAATATGAATTCAAAGTGTTATAATAATTTGAGTAAAATTGAACATGAAGCACTTAGAGATTTGGCATCTTATACTGATATCACGATACGCCCCGCCGACAAAGGTGGGGGTATCGTGATACAGGATTTGAGTACATACAAGGATGAATTATATCGTCAGTTAAATGATGTCACAGTATATAAGGTTTTGAAGGGGGATCCGACAGGCCACTTTGCCCAAATTCTGTGGGATAAATTACAGGCGGCTGTCGAGACAGGGATCATTTCTAGTACTCTCATGAAAGCATTAATTGTGGAACATCCTGTGGTCCCTGTCTTATACTCGCTACCTAAAATACACAAATCCCTTGAGAATCCACCAGGGCGCCCCATTATTGCGGCCCGCAACGGGCTCTTTCATAAAGTGGCTACGTATCTTGACACGTTACTGCAACCTTGCATTGTAAATAAGAATAGATATTTGCTTGATACGACCTCTTTTATTAATCACTTACAAAAGTTGGGGAACATTCCTGGTAAAAGCGTTTTGTGTAGTATAGACATATCAAGTCTTTATACTGTGATTCCCAATGATGCACGGTTGCTTGCAGTGCGCAAGCTCTTTGAGGGCAATCCTCTATATACTGGGCCAGATGTGGATTTTGTGGTTAATTTGTTAGAAATGACTCTGACTCATAATTATTTTATTTTTGATGGCAGGTTTTACCTGCAGACATCTGGGTGTGCGATGGGGTCCCCTGTGGCCCCGTCGTATGCTAACTCATATATGTTTGTAGCAGAACAAGAAATCTTTTTTGACAACAGTGTTATTTCTGAAGCTATCATTTTGTACTTAAGGTACATTGATGACGTGTTCGTCATCTGGTCTAAGTCTGAGGAGGCATTAAACAATTTTATCAATATGCATAATCGGTCAGGTCATCCCATTAAATTTACTTTTGACATGAGTAGAGACAGCGTAAATTTTTTGGACGTATCAGTACAGTGTAGGAATGGTATTCTATCTACTGATTTATACCATAAAAGTACAGATCGCAACACTGTACTTCATTTTTCCAGTTTTCACCCCCTTCCATCTAAATATGGGTTACCATACTCACAGTTCTTACGAGCTGTGAGGATTTGTAGTGAGAGAGAGAACGCTGTTGCCAGGATCGATGACATGGTTTGTAAATTCAGGCAGAGGGGATACCCTCTCGACAAATTGTTGCAGGCCAAAGATAAAGCCCTGAGTATGAATCGTCAATCCCTTCTGACACAGCAAGCGAAAAAATCAACTAAATCACGATTACCTTGGGTAAATCACTTTAATACCAAGAGTGGGGTAATTGCCAAGGTGGCGAAATCTCTTTGTCCTATGATTCAGTCAGATAGGGATCTCAACATGTCTGAGACCTCAATTATGCCCACTTATACCAGAGGAAGAAACCTCAGGGATTGGTTGGTTAAAACTGATGTTACTGATTTAGCCTCTACTCAAAGCGAACAGAATTCTTTTCTGGCCCTCCGTAAGGGTTGTTTTAGGTGTCTGCATTGTACGACCTGTAGATCCCTGCTGACGGGGAGTACATTCCATCACCCCTTCAGTGGGAGAAAATATACTATTAATTTCAGACTTACGTGTACGACCAAGTTTATCATCTATTTAATCAGTTGCCCCTGTGGCTTGCACTATGTCGGCAAAACCGACTGCACACTTAGGGAACGTATGGCCAATCATAAATTGGCCATCAGGAAGGCCATCGTGAATGGTACCAGTGACCAGCCGGTGGCACGGCATTTTGCAGTGGCACGACACAGTATAGCTTGTTTAAAATATATTATTATTGATCACGTGCCATCCAAAGTGAGAGGGGGCAATAGATCTTTACAACTTTTGCAAAAGGAGTCAAAATGGATTCATGAATTACAAACATTGGCTCCAAGGGGTCTCAATGAGACATTGGGGCTGCATTGCTTTCTTTAGCATAATTAGAGTACATTCTGTGAGTGTATGCTGGATGGTGGATTTTAGATCCGTGATACATATCTTATGCGGATATTGCAAGGTGTTTATTTTTGCTTATACTTGCACTGACTGTATCTGTGCCTGATCTACATTTGTTTTTAATCTACATACTTTAGGTGTATTTTTTATTGGTATTCTGATTGTGGTTGTATATGTTACACTGATTACAGGGTGATGCCTTTGGTTGGAGGGACGGCAGGATGACATCATCTGTGGGCGTCTGAACGCCGGGTCCACGCCAGAGCTCACCGCACATGGGAAGGGGATATAAGGTATGTGTTTATTGTCTTTGTTATAACCTGAGGACAAAGTAATTAAAGCTTCGAAACGTTTTCATTCAACCTGCCTATGTGCTTCTGTATTACCGGAGTGCCGCCGACTGCATGTTATTTTTGACCCGCTGCCATACGGGTGTAGGAGGGCACCGGACTGTTACTTGCTGAGACTGGGAGTGCTGCCGAAAGACTTATATATATATATATATATATATATATATACACATACATACATATATGTATTGTGATGGAGGCACTTGTAAAGTAATAAACGTGAGATTTGTTTGTCTCAGGTTTCTGGCCTATGTAGTTTAAAACCCCAGGAAATGTATTTTTCTGCTAAACAGACTTGATTAGATTTTGGATTTTTCCTAAAAGCTGGATAAGGGGTCCTGGGGGTATGGGTGTGATAGAGAAGGGAGGGATCCACCCTTAAAACCCATTTCGGGTTTTTAAGCCTTCAGCCTGAGAGCAGGCAAATGTGTGTCTGCACCTTTAAGAGGCTGATATAATTTGTGTCAGGGTTTGGCTCAGGGTCTCACTACCTTGGGAAACAGGCAGCATGACTGTTATGAGACACTGTGATTTCCTGACTATAAGTACTGTACATACTGTATGCCTGTTTTTGTGGTAGTGGCATTAAGGCGTACCACTATGAGAGAGGGAACCTATGATGTTTAGTTAGTGCCTAGACAGACTACGAATTATTTTTGTGTTTTGTTTTTCTACTGCACAATAAAACTGGCTGGCTATATTGCACGAAAACCCTGGACTGGTGTGCTATTTTCCTAGCTGCTATGTGTTTGAAGGTGCCCCTCTACAACAGGAGAGAGCCCCCCTATCCTGATCTCCCCACAGTATATAAAGTTTTTGTATATCTGCACTCACTGCTTAATAGTGATCAGCAAAGTGGTACTCCATTAAAGCCCAAAAGTCCAAAACTATAAAGATAAAGAGAAATGGGCACTCGCCATTATAATTCAAAAGCCAACAGGTAAATTATTATAAAAGTAGTCCATAGCTTACGCTTCAATCCCATAAAGACCTTTGTCAAGATAACATATTAAAAGCCGCACAGGAATACACCACAGAGAACCATACTATATGGGGCAGATTCAACTGCCGCCGGAAAATTTGAAAAACCCAGCGGCACAGGTTTTCCCTGCAGCTGCTGGTTTTCTTATTCAATTGCAGGACTGAAAATGAGACCCGTGATTTCTATAGATTTTCCTAAAATCATTAAGTTTCGGAAAAGTCACTGGTACTTGCTCTGGTACCCTGGCAGCAACCTCCCCAGAAGACTAATTAAGCAATTGGAGGGTTCAAAGTAGGTTAATTAGTCTGTAATTACTCAACTTCCGAAGCGGTCTTCTTCATCCAGTGTGTGGATGCCGTGTCTTCTCAGCAGTGAGCAGTAGTGGCTCCAGAAGTGGAGCTGCAGCACAGTCCAAAATTTAAATAGGGGAGCCAGACCAACTGTCACCAGCTGTCGCCCAAACTGACTCACTGGCAGTTGGTGTGTTTCCTAGAGATGAGCGCCTGAAATTTTTTCGGGTTTTGTGTTTTGGTTTTGGGTTCGGTTCCGCGGCCGTGTTTTGGGTTCGAACGCGTTTTGGCAAAACCTCACCGAATTTTTTTTGTCGGATTCGGGTGTGTTTTGGATTCGGGTGTTTTTTTCAAAAAACACTAAAAAACAGCTTAAATCATAGAATTTGGGGGTCATTTTGATCCCAAAGTATTATTAACCTCAAAAACCATAATTTACACTCATTTTCAGTCTATTCTGAATACCTCACACCTCACAATATTATTTTTAGTCCTAAAATTTGCACCGAGGTCGCTGTGTGAGTAAGATAAGCGACCCTAGTGGCCGACACAAACACCGGGCCCATCTAGGAGTGGCACTGCAGTGTCACGCAGGATGTCCCTTCCAAAAAATCCTCCCCAAACAGCACATGACGCAAAGAAAAAAAGAGGCGCAATGAGGTAGCTGTGTGAGTAAGATTAGCGACCCTAGTGGCCGACACAAACACCGGGCCCATCTAGGAGTGGCACTGCAGTGTCACGCAGGATGTCCCTTCCAAAAAACCCTCCCCAAACAGCACATGACGCAAAGAAAAAAAGAGGCGCAATGAGGTAGCTGACTGTGTGAGTAAGATTAGCGACCCTAGTGGCCGACACAAACACCGGGCCCATCTAGGAGTGGCACTGCAGTGTCACGCAGGATGTCCCTTCCAAAAAACCCTCCCCAATCAGCACATGATGCAAAGAAAAAGAAAAGAAAAAAGAGGTGCAAGATGGAATTGTCCTTGGGCCCTCCCACCCACCCTTATGTTGTATAAACAAAACAGGACATGCACACTTTAACCAACCCATCATTTCAGTGACAGGGTCTGCCACACGACTGTGACTGATATGACGGGTTGGTTTGGACCCCCCCCAAAAAAGAAGCAATTAATCTCTCCTTGCACAAACTGGCTCTACAGAGGCAAGATGTCCACCTCATCTTCACCCTCCGATATATCACCGTGTACATCCCCCTCCTCACAGATTATCAATTCGTCCCCACTGGAATCCACCATCTCAGCTCCCTGTGTACTTTGTGGAGGCAATTGCTGCTGGTCAATGTCTCCGCGGAGGAATTGATTATAATTCATTTTAATGAACATCATCTTCTCCACATTTTCTGGATGTAACCTCGTACGCCGATTGCTGACAAGGTGAGCGGCGGCACTAAACACTCTTTCGGAGTACACACTTGTGGGAGGGCAACTTAGGTAGAATAAAGCCAGTTTGTGCAAGGGCCTCCAAATTGCCTCTTTTTCCTGCCAGTATAAGTACGGACTGTGTGACGTGCCTACTTTGATGCGGTCACTCATATAATCCTCCACCATTCTATCAATGTTGAGAGAATCATATGCAGTGACAGTAGATGACATGTCCGTAATCGTTGTCAGGTCCTTCAGTCCGGACCAGATGTCAGCATCAGCAGTCGCTCCAGACTGCCCTGCATCACCGCCAGCGGGTGGGCTCGGAATTCTGAGCCTTTTCCTCGCACCCCCAGTTGCGGGAGAATGTGAAGGAGGAGATGTTGACAGGTCGCGTTCCGCTTGACTTGACAATTTTGTCACCAGCAGGTCTTTCAACCCCAGCAGACCTGTGTCTGCCGGAAAGAGAGATCCAAGGTAGGCTTTAAATCTAGGATCGAGCACGGTGGCCAAAATGTAGTGCTCTGATTTCAACAGATTGACCACCCGTGAATCCTTGTTAAGCGAATTAAGGGCTGCATCCACAAGTCCCACATGCCTAGCGGAATCGCTCCCTTTTAGCTCCTTCTTCAATGCCTCCAGCTTCTTCTGCAAAAGCCTGATGAGGGGAATGACCTGACTCAGGCTGGCAGTGTCTGAACTGACTTCACGTGTGGCAAGTTCAAAGGGCATCAGAACCTTGCACAACGTTGAAATCATTCTCCACTGCACTTGAGACAGGTGCATTCCACCTACTATATCGTGCTCAATTGTATAGGCTTGAATGGCCTTTTGCTGCTCCTCCAACCTCTGAAGCATATAGAGGGTTGAATTCCACCTCGTTACCACTTCTTGCTTCAGATGATGGCAGGGCAGGTTCAGTAGTTTTTGGTGGTGCTCCAGTCTTCTGTACGTGGTGCCTGTACGCCGAAAGTGTCCCGCAATTTTTCTGGCCACCGACAGCATCTCTTGCACGCCCCTGTCGTTTTTTTAAAAATTCTGCACCACCAAATTCAAGGTATGTGCAAAACATGGGACGTGCTGGAATTTGCCCATATTTAATGCACACACAATATTGCTGGCATTGTCCGATGCCACAAATCCACAGGAGAGTCCAATTGGGGTAAGCCATTCCGCGATGATCTTCCTCAGTTGCCGTAAGAGGTTTTCAGCTGTGTGCGTATTCTGGAAAGCGGTGATACAAAGCGTAGCCTGCCTAGGAAAGAGTTGGCGTTTGCGAGATGCTGCTACTGGTGCCGCCGCTGCTGTTCTTGCGGCGGGAGTCCATACATCTACCCAGTGGGCTGTCACAGTCATATAGTCCTGACCCTGCCCTGCTCCACTTGTCCACATGTCCGTGGTTAAGTGGACATTGGGTACAGCTGCATTTTTTAGGACACTGGTGACTCTTTTTCTGAGGTCTGTGTACATTTTCGGTATCGCCTGCCTAGAGAAATGGAACCTAGATGGTATTTGGTACCGGGGACACAGTACCTCCAACAAGTCTCTAGTTGGCTCTGCAGTAATGATGGATACCGGAACCACGTTTCTCACCACCCAGGATGCCAAGGCCTCAGTTATCCGCTTTGCAGTAGGATGACTGCTGTGATATTTCATCTTCCTCGCAAAGGACTGTTGAACAGTCAATTGCTTACTGGAAGTAGTACAAGTGGGCTTACGACTTCCCCTCTGGGATGACCATCGACTCCCAGCGGCAACAACAGCAGCGCCAGCAGCAGTAGGCGTTACACGCAAGGATGCATCGGAGGAATCCCAGGCAGGAGAGGACTCGTCAGAATTGCCAGTGACATGGCCTGCAGGACTATTGGCATTCCTGGGGAAGGAGGAAATTGACACTGAGGGAGTTGGTGGGGTGGTTTGCGTGAGCTTGGTTACAAGAGGAAGGGATTTACTGGTCAGTGGACTGCTTCCGCTGTCACCCAAAGTTTTTGAACTTGTCACTGACTTATTATGAATGCGCTGCAGGTGACGTATAAGGGAGGATGTTCCGAGGTGGTTAACGTCCTTACCCCTACTTATTACAGCTTGACAAAGGGAACACACGGCTTGACACCTGTTGTCCGCATTTCTGGTGAAATACCTCCACACCGAAGAGCTGATTTTTTTGGTATTTTCACCTGGCATGTTAACGGCCATATTCCTCCCACGGACAACAGGTGTCTCCCCGGGTGCCTGACTTAAACAAACCACCTCACCATCAGAATCCTCCTGGTCAATTTCCTCCCCAGCGCCAGCAACACCCATATCCTCCTCATCCTGGTGTACTTCAACACTGACATCTTCAATCTGACTATCAGGAACTGGACTGCGGGTGCTCCTTCCAGCACTTGCAGGGGGCGTGCAAATGGTGGAAGGCGCATGCTCTTCACGTCCAGTGTTGGGAAGGTCAGGCATCGCAACCGACACAATTGGACTCTCCTTGTGGATTTGGGATTTCGAAGAATGCACAGTTCTTTGCTGTGCTGCTTTTGCCAGCTTGAGTCTTTTCATTTTTCTAGCGAGAGGCTGAGTGCTTCCATCCTCATGTGAAGCTGAACCACTAGCCATGAACATAGGCCAGGGCCTCAGCCGTTCCTTGCCACTCCGTGTGGTAAATGGCATATTGGCAAGTTTACGCTTCTCCTCCGACAATTTTATTTTAGGTTTTGGAGTCCTTTTTTTACTGATATTTGGTGTTTTGGATTTGACATGCTCTGTACTATGACATTGGGCATCGGCCTTGGCAGACGACGTTGCTGGCATTTCATCGTCTCGGCCATGACTAGTGGCAGCAGCTTCAGCACGAGGTGGAAGTGGATCTTGATCTTTCCCTAATTTTGGAACCTCAACATTTTTGTTCTCCATATTTTAATAGGCACAACTAAAAGGCACCTCAGGTAAACAATGGAGATGGATGGATTGGATACTAGTATACAATTATGGACGGGCTGCCGAGTGCCGACACAGAGGTAGCCACAGCCGTGAACTACCGCACTGTACTGTGTCTGCTGCTAATATATAGACTGGTTGATAAAGAGATAGTATACTCGTAACTAGTATGTATGTATAAAGAAAGAAAAAAAAACCACGGTTAGGTGGTATATACAATTATGGACGGGCTGCCGAGTGCCGACACAGAGGTAGCCACAGCCGTGAACTACCGCACTGTACTGTGTCTGCTGCTAATATATAGACTGGTTGATAAAGAGATAGTATACTCGTAACTAGTATGTATGTATAAAGAAAGAAAAAAAAACCACGGTTAGGTGGTATATACAATTATGGACGGGCTGCCGAGTGCCGACACAGAGGTAGCCACAGCCGTGAACTACCGCACTGTACTGTGTCTGCTGCTAATATATAGACTGGTTGATAAAGAGATAGTATACTCGTAACTAGTATGTATGTATAAAGAAAGAAAAAAAAACCACGGTTAGGTGGTATATACAATTATGGACGGGCTGCCGAGTGCCGACACAGAGGTAGCCACAGCCGTGAACTACCGCACTGTACTGTGTCTGCTGCTAATATATAGACTGGTTGATAAAGAGATAGTATACTCGTAACTAGTATGTATGTATAAAGAAAGAAAAAAAAACCACGGTTAGGTGGTATATACAATTATGGACGGGCTGCCGAGTGCCGACACAGAGGTAGCCACAGCCGTGAACTACCGCACTGTACTGTGTCTGCTGCTAATATATAGACTGGTTGATAAAGAGATAGTATACTCGTAACTAGTATGTATGTATAAAGAAAGAAAAAAAAACCACGGTTAGGTGGTATATACAATTATGGACGGGCTGCCGAGTGCCGACACAGAGGTAGCCACAGCCGTGAACTACCGCACTGTACTGTGTCTGCTGCTAATATATAGACTGGTTGATAAAGAGATAGTATACTCGTAACTAGTATGTATGTATAAAGAAAGAAAAAAAAACCACGGTTAGGTGGTATATACAATTATGGACGGGCTGCCGAGTGCCGACACAGAGGTAGCCACAGCCGTGAACTACCGCACTGTACTGTGTCTGCTGCTAATATATAGACTGGTTGATAAAGAGATAGTATACTCGTAACTAGTATGTATGTATAAAGAAAGAAAAAAAAACCACGGTTAGGTGGTATATACAATTATGGACGGGCTGCCGAGTGCCGACACAGAGGTAGCCACAGCCGTGAACTACCGCACTGTACTGTGTCTGCTGCTAATATATAGACTGGTTGATAAAGAGATAGTATACTCGTAACTAGTATGTATGTATAAAGAAAGAAAAAAAAACCACGGTTAGGTGGTATATACAATTATGGACGGGCTGCCGAGTGCCGACACAGAGGTAGCCACAGCCGTGAACTACCGCACTGTACTGTGTCTGCTGCTAATATATAGACTGGTTGATAAAGAGATAGTATACTCGTAACTAGTATGTATGTATAAAGAAAGAAAAAAAAACCACGGTTAGGTGGTATATACAATTATGGACGGGCTGCCGAGTGCCGACACAGAGGTAGCCACAGCCGTGAACTACCGCACTGTACTGTGTCTGCTGCTAATATAGACTGGTTGATAAAGAGATAGTATACTCGTAACTAGTATGTATGTATAAAGAAAGAAAAAAAACCCACGGTTAGGTGGTATATACAATTATGGACGGGCTGCCGAGTGCCGACACAGAGGTAGCCACAGCCGTGAACTACCGCACTGTACTGTGTCTGCTGCTAATATATAGACTGGTTGATAAAGAGATAGTATACTCGTAACTAGTATGTATGTATAAAGAAAGAAAAAAAAACCACGGTTAGGTGGTATATACAATTATGGACGGGCTGCCGAGTGCCGACACAGAGGTAGCCACAGCCGTGAACTACCGCACTGTACTGTGTCTGCTGCTAATATATAGACTGGTTGATAAAGAGATAGTATACTCGTAACTAGTATGTATGTATAAAGAAAGAAAAAAAAACCACGGTTAGGTGGTATATACAATTATGGACGGGCTGCCGAGTGCCGACACAGAGGTAGCCACAGCCGTGAACTACCGCACTGTACTGTGTTTGCTGCTAATATATAGACTGGTTGATAAAGAGATAGTATACTCGTAACTAGTATGTATGTATAAAGAAAGAAAAAAAAACCACGGTTAGGTGGTATATACAATTATGGACGGGCTGCCGAGTGCCGACACAGAGGTAGACACAGCCGTGAACTACCGCACTGTACTGTGTCTGCTGCTAATATAGACTGGTTGATAAAGAGATAGTATACTCGTAACTAGTATGTATGTATAAAGAAAGAAAAAAAAAACACGGTTAGGTGGTATATACAATTATGGACGGGCTGCCGAGTGCCGACACAGAGGTAGCCACAGCCGTGAACTACCGCACTGTACTGTGTCTGCTGCTAATATAGACTGGTTGATAAAGAGATAGTATACTACTAATATTATATATACTGGTGGTCAGGTCACTGGTCACTAGTCACACTGGCAGTGGCACTCCTGCAGCAAAAGTGTGCACTGTTTAATTTTAATATAATATTATGTACTCCTGGCTCCTGCTATAACCTATAACTGGCACTGCAGTAGTGCTCCCCAGTCTCCCCCACAATTATAAGCTGTGTGAGCTGAGCAGTCAGACAGATATATAATATATATAGATGATGCAGCACACTGGCCTGAGCCTGAGCAGTGCACACAGATATGGTATGTGACTGACTGAGTCACTGTGTGTATCGCTTTTTTCAGGCAGAGAACGGATATATTAAATAAACTGCACTGTGTGTCTGGTGGTCACTCACTATATAATATATTATGTACTCCTGGCTCCTGCTATAACCTATAACTGGCACTGCAGTAGTGCTCCCCAGTCTCCCCCACAATTATAAGCTGTGTGAGCTGAGCAGTCAGACAGATATATATAATATTATATATAGATAATAGATGATGCAGCACACTGGCCTGAGCCTGAGCAGTGCACACAGATATGGTATGTGACTGAGTCACTGTGTGCTGTGTATCGCTTTTTTCAGGCAGAGAACGGATTATAAATAAAACTGGTGGTCACTATCAGCAAAACTCTGCACTGTACTGAGTACTCCTAATGCTCCCCAAAATTAGTAAATCAAGTGTCTCTCTAATCTATTCTAAACGGAGAGGACGCCAGCCACGTCCTCTCCCTATCAATCTCAATGCACGTGTGAAAATGGCGGCGACGCGCGGCTCCTTATATAGAATCCGAGTCTCGCGATAGAATCCGAGCCTCGCGAGAATCCGACAGCGTCATGATGACGTTCGGGCGCGCTCGGGTTAACCGAGCAAGGCGGGAAGATCCGAGTCGCTCGGACCCGTGAAAAAAAACATGAAGTTCTGGCGGGTTCGGATTCAGAGAAACCGAACCCGCTCATCTCTAGTGTTTCCCCTATTTGAATTTTGGACTGCACTGCAGCCCCACTACTGGAGCCACCACTGGCAGTGAGTAATGTAAGATGTGTGTTTGCAAGAGTGTATGAGTGTCTGTAAGTGTGCAAATATGTGTGTATGTGTTTGCATGAGTGTGTGCGTGTGTGTCCTCGATGTGTGTGTGACCCTTGTGTGTGTGTGTGTGTGTGTGTGTGTGTGTGTGTGTGTGTGTGTGTGTGTGTGTGTGATCCCCATGGAACCGGCCACTGGGAGAACAAGATAGAATTTTGAAATCTAATGTAATTCATGTCTACTATAACGTGAGCCTGCTATGCTGTATAAACGGATTGTTATGTTAACAAAACAAAACCCTAATCCACTATCAAAGTTGCACACACTAGAATGAAGTGGAACTTTCTGAAAAACAAACTGTTTATATATAGAAAGAAAATATAATATTTGTTTTTGAAAGTAGCATTATTTGATCTACAAAGTTTAGACAAATATTTTATTTAATCTACAAAGTTTAGACAAATGTTATAGAAGAAAAGTTTTCAGTATGCAAGGTTAACATTATATAATATATTAAAAACAGATATGATGAAAAAAATCAATTAGTTACACAGTCTCATCCCGTACCATGTCAAATTATCAAATGTAGAACAGAAACCAAGATGAAATAGGCATTCTAGAATCATATGCTTTGAATTCCAACAAACTAAATATGATGTAAGAAGGACTGGCTGTAAATTGTGTCCATAGATGGTAAATTGCTGCAGCCAGGAAGACAATCCAGACACAAGATTTAGGAGCAGTACATACAGAGAAGCATGTAGCAAGGGTTAATCTAGACACGTTGTCATTCAAGCAATGGTCCTGTACACAAGAAAACTAGTGACAGTCACAATGCCAAAGGGTTAATCCAAATCTGTGGACTGGATTAAGCAGGGGTTCAGTACGCAGGTAGACTGATAGAATTCAGTATGATATCCCGATGGGCAGGATGCCGGTGGTCAGAATACCTACAGCAGCATCCCGGCCATAAGAATCCCAACAGCCCCTCCAAGAGTACCCTAACCCTCCCCTGCCCCCTACCCTAACCCTCCCTTGTGGGTGCCTAACCCTAACCCTCCCCGGTGGTGCCAAACCCTAACCCTCCCTTCCCTGCTGCCTAAACCGAAACTTCCCTGATTGTTGCCTAATCCTAACCTCCTCTTCCAAGTGCCCAACCCTAATCCCCTTTCCCCGGTACCTATCCACAACCTTCCTGCACACTAACCTAACACACTAACCCCCCTTTTAATGCCTAAACCTAATCTCCCCAACCCCACTCTCCCCACGCGCTTGTCCTGCTGGAAGAACTTTGTGATTCCTGGCATCCGTATTTTGATGCCAGGATCCCAAGCTCTATTGGGATTTTGTCGCCGGCCTTATGCAGTCATTCTGGATTCCGGCATCAGTATTTTCACTGCGGCATTTTAATTACATCTTGACTGGTAGTGGTTGTCAAAATGCTGAGGTGTTAATCCAGAATTTTGGCAAGCAAAATATAGAGATGTGGAGAAAAATAAGAATTTACTCACCGGTAATTCTATTTCTCGTAGTCCGTAGTGGATGCTGGGTACTCCGTAAGGACCATGGGGAATAGACGGGCTCCGCAGGAGACTGGGCACTCTAAAAGAAAGATTAGGTACTATCTGGTGTGCACTGGCTCCTCCCTCTATGCCCCTCCTCCAGACCTCAGTTAGGGAAACTGTGCCCGGAAGAGCTGACACTACAAGGAAAGGATTTGGAATCCCGGGTAAGACTCATACCAGCCACACCAATCACACCGTACAACTTGTGATAACTATACCCAGTTAACAGTATGAACAACAAATGAGCCTCATTAACAGATGCAGGGCCGGTGCTTCCATTAGGCAGCTTTAGGCAGCTGCCTATGGGCGCCGGGACCTGAGGGGGCGGTACGCTGAGGCTGCCAGGAGCATTTTGCTCATTTTGACAGTAAGCCGCCCCCTCCCCCCACTCGGCCCTGTAGCCATGCAATAGCAGCAGCAGGGCACCCGGAGGCATGGACACACATAGCAGCGCTGCGGGTAGTCCTGCAACGCTGCTAAGCTGACTGACAGGCAGTTGATGCACTACCCACGTCCCGGGATCCACCAGTGATTCTTTTTTAATTCACCACCGCACCGCTGTGAAGGGGAGCAGAGAGGTGGTTTCCCCCTCGCCCGGTCCCGTGTCCCCTCTCTGCAGGGCCGGCTCCATGCTGCTTGATGCTTCTTCTTTTTTTAAAGGGGCGTGGCCACACCTCCGTGATTAGGTCACGCCCCCCAAGTATGCCAGGACCTCGGCGGTCTGTCTGTGGCTCTGCTGCCTGGCATGCCTGCTCTTTCGGAGACTGGCTCTTGTGACTTAAGCTGGAGGTAACTACTGTGGTAGAGTATCTGTGTGTCTCAGTATGAGTGTCTGTGTGTGTCTCAATATCAGTGTGTGTGTCTCAGTACGAGTGTGTGTCTCAGCATCGCTGTGTGTGTCTCAGTATGTGTGTGTGTGTGTGTGTGTGTCTCAATATTAGTGTGTGTGTCTCCAGTATGAGTGTGTGTGTGTGTGTGTGTGTGTGTGTCTCAGCATCACTATGTATGTCTCAGTATGATTGTGTGTGTGTGTGTGTGTGTGTGTGTGTGTGTGTGTGTGTGTGTGTGTGTGTGCCACTACCTCAGTATGAGTGTCAGTGTGTGTGTGTGTGTGTGTGTGTGTGTCAGTATGAGTGTCAGTGTGTGTGTCTCAGTATCACTGTGTGTGTGTGTGTGTGTGTGTGTGTGTGTGTGTGTGTGTGTGTGTGTGTGTGTGTGTGTGTGCCTCTACCTTAGTATGAGTGTCAGAGTGTGTGTGTCTCTCAGTGAGTGTGTGTCTGTCTCCGTATGAGTCTGTGCCTCTGCCTCAGTATGAGTGTCAGTATGTGTCTCAGTATCAGAGTGTGTGTGTGTGCCTATGCCTCAATATAAGTGTCAGTGTGTGTCTCAGTATGAGTGTGTGTGCCTCAGTATGTGTGTGTGCCTCAGTATAAGTGTGTACTTCAGTATGAGTGTGTGTCTCAGTATGATGGTATGTGTGCCTCTGCCTCAGTATGAGTGTCTGTGTGTGTGTGTGGGTCTCAGTATCACTGTGTGTGTCTCGGTATGAGTGTGTGTGTGTGTGTGTGTGTGTGTGTGTGTGTGTGTGTGTGTGTGCCTCTGCCTCAGTATGAGTGTCAGTGTATGTGTGTGTGTGTGTCTCAGTATGAGTGTGTGTGTGCCTTTGCCTCAGTATTGGTGTCAGCGGGAGTGTGTCTCAGTCTTAGTATGAGTGTATGTGTTCCTCTGCCTCAGTATGAGTGTCAGTGTGTGTGTGTCTCAATATCACTGTGTGTATGTCTCAGTATGAGTGTGTGTGTGGGCCTCAGTGTGAGTGGTTGTGTGTGTGTACTACAGGGCTCATTGTGATACATCCAGTACCTGTATTGCCATACCTCACACTCTGTTAGTTAAAGAAGTTCTCTGCACACATACTGTATCACTAGAGGCCTGCAGTTGGGGAGAGTATAGGCAGATTCAGTGGCAGCACCGAGCAGCACTGACAAAAAGTATTTGTCAGTTTGTCATGATCTATTTTTTTTGCCATATATTAGTACTGAAATCTAACTGCACACACTAAAAACGTGCTGCCCGACAACGCTCAGAATCCCAATGCCGGAATCCCAAGAGAACATACCGAATGTATGTATGCTGGGGAGGGTTTCAGTTAGGCTGTGGGGGGTATTGGGAGGGGGATATGGTTAGGAACCAGGGGAGGTTTAGGGTTAGGTTGTAGGAAGGGAGGGTTAGGCTGCAGGTAGGGGAGGGTAGAGGGTTAGCATACTTTCCTACAAGGTGTTGGGATTATAAGCAGCAGGATGCTGCTGTCATTCTTCTGACTACTGGCATCCTAAGTGCCAGGATCCCTTTCCCAACCTGCTGTAGGGTGTATTCTCCATACAGCCTGCAACATTTTTTATACGTTATAATCCAATCGGTGGGTCAGTGGCATAGGGTAAGCATTACTGCCTCGCAGCACTCAGGTCATGAGTTCAATTCCTGGTCATGGCCTGTCTGTGTGGAGTGTGCATGTTCTTTTTATGTTTGTGTGGGTTTCCTCTGGGTATTCCTGTTTCCTCCCAGTCTCCCACACTCCAAAAACATATGTGAAGGTTATGTGGATATGTGTGTGTGTGTGTGTGTTTGCATTTTAGGGACTATCACTCCCATTCCAGTGGAACAGGGAGTGATATGAATTCTGATGTTATGTGTACAGCGCTGTGCAAATTAGTGGCACTATATAAGTAAACAATAATAATAATTTTGATACTTTAAGATAGGGCCTTGCGCATATGTTGGAGAAGCCATCACATTTCCCCTTTTGTACTTAGCAGGAGCACATTAATTTGCTGTTCTGTCAGTAATAAAGGGGTAAATGCTAATTATGTACTGGGGAGCATAGTGGGGGTTTTTCCTGTCAGTGCAAATGTGTGTGTTTTTTTACCCTGTGGAAGCCAAGGTGTTTTTTTCTTTTTTCCTGAAAGGGACCAATGTGTTTGTCATTATTTTTCCTGTGGATGCCAATGTGTTTTTTTTTTATTTCCTGTGTTGGCCAATGGGGAGGGGCGTGGAGGGGGAGGGAGGCTGAAGTTTTGCCTAGGGTGCTGAGAAATCTTGCACCGGCCCTGAACAGATGGCTCATAACAAAACCCTTTAGTTAAGCAATAACTATATACACGTATTGCAGAGAGTCCGCACTTGGGACGGGCTCCCAGCATCCACTACGGACTACGAGAAATAGAATTACCGGTGAGTAAATTCTTATTTTCTCTGACGTCCTAGTGGATGCTGGGTACTCCGTAAGGACCATGGGGATTATACCAAAGCTCCCAAACGGGCGGGAGAGTGCGGATGACTCTGCAGCACCGCATGAGCAATCTCAAGGTCCTCCTCAGCCAGGGTATCAAACTTGTAGAATTTTGCAAAAGTGTTTGACCCCGACCAGGTAGTAGCTCGGCAAAGTTGTAATGCCGAGACCCCTTGGGCTGCCGCCCAAGAAGAGCCCCCTTCCTCATGGAATGGGCTTTTACTGATTTAGGATGCGGCAGTCCAGCCGCAGAATGTGCAAGTTGAATCGTGCTACAGATCCAGCGAGCAATAGTCTGCTTAGAAGCAGGAGCACCCAGCTTGTTGGGTGCATGCAGGATAACAGCAAGTCAGTATTTCTGACTCTAGCCGTCCTGGAAACATAGATTTTCAGGGCCCGGACTACATCCAGCAACTTGGAGGCCTCCAAGTCCCGAGTAGCCACAGGCACCAAAATAGGTTGGTTCAAATGAAACGCTGATACCACCTTAGGGAGAAATTGGGGACGAATCCTCAATTCTGCCCTGTCCCTATGGAAGATCAGATAAGGGCTTTCACATGACAAAGCCGCCAATTCTGACACACGCCTAGCCGAAGCCAAGGCCAAATATATATGACCACTTTCCACGTGAGATACTTCAACTCCACGTTCTGAAGTGGCTCAAAACAATGTGATTTTAGGAAAACCAACACTACGTTGAGATCCCAAGGTGCCACTGGAGGCACAAAAGGGGGCTGAATATGCAGCACTCCCTTAACAACGTCTGAACTTCAGGCAGCGTCTTTCCAAGCCTTTAACAGCGTAGGAATCACTTCATCTGGAACGCCCTTTTCCGTTAGGATCCGGCGTTCAACCGCCAAGCCTTCAAACGCAGCCGCGGTAAGTCTTGGAACAGACAGGGCCCCTGCAGTAACAGGTCCTGTCTGAGAGACAGAGGCCATGGGTCCTCCGAGATCATTTCTTGTAGTTCTGGGTACCAAGTTCTTCTTGGCCAATCCGGAACTACGAGTATAGTTCTTACTCCTCTCTTACTTACTATCCTCAGTACTGTGGGTATGAGAGGAAGAGGAGGGAACACATAAACCGACTGGTACACCCACAGTGTCACTAGTGCGTCCACAGCTATCGCCTGAGGGTCTCTTGACCTGGCGCAATACTTTTTTAGCTTTTTGTTGAGGCGGGAAGCCATCATGTCCACCTGTGGCCGTTCCCAACGGTTCACAATCTGCGTGAAGACTTCTGGATGAAGTCCCCGCTCTCCCGGGTGGAGGTCGTGCCTGCTGAGGAAGTCTGCTTCCTAGTTTTCCACACCCGGAATGAACACTGCTGACAGTGTTAGCGCGTGATACTCCGCCCATCGGAGAATCCTTGTGGCTTCTGCCAACTCCATCCTGCTTCTTGTGCCGCCTTGTCGGTTTACATGGGCGACAGCCGTGATGTTGTCTGACTGAATCAGCACCGGCTGGTTTTGAAGCAGGGGTTCTGTTTGCCTTAGGGCATTGTAAATGGCCCTTAGGTCCAGAATATTTATGTGTAGGGAAGTCTCCTGACTCGACCATTGTCCTTGGAAATTTCTTCCCTGAGTGACTGCTCCCCAACCTCGGAGGCTTGCATCCGTGGTCACCAGGACCCAGTCCTGAATGCCGAATCTGCGGCCCTCGAGAAGATGAGCACTCTGCAGCCACCACAGCAGAGACACCCTGGCCCTCGGGGACAGGGTGATCAGCCGATGCATCTGAAGATGCGATCCTCACTTGTCTAACAGGTCCCACTGAAAGTTCCTTGCATGGAACCTGCCGAAGGGAATTGCTTCGTAAGAAGCTACCATCTTTTCCAGGACTCGCGTGCAATGATGCACCGACACCTGTTTTGGTTTCAGGAGGTCTCTGACCAGAGATGACAACTCCTTGGCCTTCTCCTCCGGGAGAAACACCTTCTTCTGTTCTGTGTCCAGAAACATGCCCAATATCAGCAGACGCGTCGTAGGAACCAGCTGCGACTTTGGGATATTCAGAATCCAGCCGTGCTGTTGTAGCACTTCCTGGGATAGTGCTACTCCGATCAACGACTGCTCCTTGGACCTCGCCTTTATAAGGAGATCGTCCAAGTACGGGATAATTATAACTCCCTTCTTTCGAAGGAGTATCATCATTTTGGCCATTACCTTGGAATACACCCTCGGTGCCGTGGACAGACCATACGGCAATGACTGGAATTGGTAATGTCAGTTCTGTACCACAACCTTGAGGTACTCCTGGTGAGGTGGGTAAATGGGGACATGTAGGTAAGCATCCATGATGTCCAGTGATACCATGTAATCCCCCTCTTCCAGGCTTGCAATAACCGCCCTGAGCGATTCCATTTTGAACTTGAACTTCCTTATATAAGTGTTCAAGGATTTCAAATTTAGAATGGGTCTCACCGAACCGTCTGGTTTCGGTACCACAAACATTGTGGAATAGTAACCCCGTCCCTGTTGAAGGAGGGGAACTTTTATTTTCACCTGCTGGAGGTACAGCTTGTGAATTGCCGCCCGTACTACCTCCCAGTCCTGGGGAGTAGCTGGCAAGGCTGATTTGAGGTAACGGCGAGGGGGAGACGCCTCGAATTCCAGCTTGTATCCCTGAGATACCACTTGTAGAACCCAGAGATCCACCTGTGAGCGAACCCACTGGTCGCTGAAGTTCCGGAGACGCGCCCCCACCGCACCTGGCTCTGCATGCGCACTTCACAGCCGCCGATACAGGAAGTGTGGCGGAAGTGCATGAAATTAATAAGAACTCTCTACTATACAGTTTTAAAGGACTTTTAAAGCTTGTTTTCTAAAATAAGTGTTATGGGATGCCTCTCCCTAATTTACTAGCACTGCTCCATCATTGTTTTTTGTCATTTATAAAAATTATGGTTACTATATACCTATACATTGTTAATTGACAGGAAGTGATGTCATTACTAGTAACCCCTTTTCAGTAGGTATATAAGTCTGTCCTGCACACTTGATCACTACTCCTTGATGAAGTCAGACTGACGAAACGCATTGGGATATCCTGCATGACCCTCCATCTTAAGTTAAGCTATTTTCAATAGTTTTAATCTTTTTTACTCTTTTTAAGGAAGTTTTTATATATACTTTTTTAACATATATCCAGTTTTTTACGTATATACACCTTTTTACCACTTCATGTCATATATGTAGTTATATGTTTTAAAAAATAGTAATTGCTTTAAATCAGTGTTCTTATGTATTTTTGACAAATAAATTGTTTTAACTGTTTTACAAAACAAAGGCTTTTTTACCATGTCCTTTTAAAATTGTATTTTAGTCCTCTAAATATTTTTATATATAAACACCAGTGGTCGCCAGAACCCCTACCTATCCATATTCATATATATATATATATATATATATGTCTGTGTGTGTGTGTATATATATATATATATATATCCACACACACACACACAAACATGCCACACACATTCATACATACACAAACGCACATGCATTCATACACAAATACATACACATCCCTGTAAATACACACTCACTTCATATACAGCACTGGTGGTATACATACCACCAAGGGCTCAGAGCAGTGGGAGGCACGAGCAGCCTATTCTGTGAGGTGGGAGAGAGCTGCTGCTGCTGAGCATGCGCAGCCAGCAGCTCTGCCTGGACTTTCTCTGCAGAGAGCTATGTAGCTCTCTGCTCCTGCAGTAGCCCCGTGGTCGCGGTCGCGTTTGCGATCACGAATTTTGCTGAGACGGAGACACTGCTGTCTTCGTCTCACAAATAAACATTTGGCTCATCAGGGGGGGTTTCCAGGTACTCGGAAACCCCCCTGCGTGCGCTACTGAGGATACGTACTGTATAGAGAGTATTCAGTTACCTCACATACTGTATATAAGTGTAGATGTACTGGTAGAAATGGTAGAAACAAAATGGATTTTTTAATTAAAAACTTTATCACCAAGAGGCTTAAATATAGATATTGAATTAAATCCATTTCTTAGAGCATAACATAAAAAATACGACTATACTTCATACACAATATTCTATCATTAAAATTATATATACAACACCGGCACCTAAGACATTTTAAAATAATTTTAATAAATTTTTAGTTTTAAAAACAAAACCAAACACATGGTTCCCACAAAAAATTAAGTCATTTCCGGGCGGCATTACGGTAATTTTTAGAATAAAGTTTGAAACAAACAAAGGAGTTTTTAAACAGTGATTATCCTCAAAAAAGTGCGCTCTGATCGCATGAAACGCGTTGGTGACTTTGAACAAATAAAGGAAAAAAGGAATCTGCACGGCCTCAGCATCAGCCGCATCACGTACAGCAGTGTCAGCCACATCCGGAGTTCTAACTGACGTCAAGCCGCCCGCAGCCCGCTGGATGCAGCGGGACTCGGAGCTCCGTCAGCCCCGCCAGCCGCCGCACAGGAAAGGAGACCAGAGCCGCAGCACACGGCTATCAACGGTTCCCAGAACAACAGTGCAGGGAAAGGTAGCATACCTCCCAACTTTTCCCTTCTGTAAAGAGGGACACACGGGCGCACTCCCGAAAAGGGGGGGTGTCCTACAAAAAGGGGCGTGGCTTCACGGGAGGACCCGTGGTTGCAAGCCACGCCCCCATTTTCATCACTGAAGGGGCATGCCCAGCGCTCTCTGAGCTGCTGGCATGCCCCCTCTCCCTCTGTCTCCAATGAATAGACGCTGTGCTAAGCAGGGCAGCGAGAGACAGAGCCTTCCAACTGCCCCCCCCCCCCCCCCCACCGCGGGACACTGCGGCCCGCGGGTGGGACAGCGGGACAGTCCCCAAAAAACAGGACTGTCCCGCGAAAATCGGGACAGTTGGGAGGTATGAGGTAGGGAGAGACACTGGCTGCTCAAAGCCATCCACATACGTGTTGCAGGTTACCTCAAATCCTCTCAAAAGATTGTAAACATTTTAAAAATTAACCACAATATTTTCTTACAGGTGCCGCTATACTGTATAATAGTTTACATTAGCGCTCTCTCACAATATCTTAACTACTTACTTCTAAGAGAGCTGCTTATAATCAAGCACAGGCAATTCATTTCTTTCCAAGTGTAGATGTACATCCATATTTCTTATATGTCAAAAGAACATTTCAATAACCTTAGAGCTAAAAAAAAAAAAAATTTCCTAATACCACATAATTTATAATTCGATTTTGATACAGGAATTTGGTGTTCATTTCAATATATTTATATGTGAACTGGTTGAAAAATTCAAGAGTGTGGTCCTCCTGAGGACTACAGTATTTGAGACTCAGCAAGAATTGACTCCATTAGGGTCAGAGAGATACTGCATACTTAATCCCCATGAACCTTAGATCTGTAGAATTCCTTGGTGTTTTAAATTAAAGGGTTTAGGTAAAATATATGTGCATCAATTATTTATTATATATCTACTGTACTGTATCTGCATTAAAGTAAATACATTACATTATTTGGCAATTTTTCGAGTTGTTTGGTTGGGATGCGGTCAAGATGCCGCCGGACGGAATCCCGGCGGTCGAAATACCGACGCCGGAATCCCGACCGCCACAATCACGACATATTCTCCCTCCGTGGGTGTCCACGACACCCATAGAGGGAGAATATAATAGTGTGCCGAGCGTAGCGAGGCACCGTGCCCGCAGCGTGGCGAGCGAAGCGAGCCCGCAAGGGGCTGCGTTCCGCTCACCACCCCTGTCGGGATTGTGTGGTCGGGATTCCGGCGTCGGTATTTCGACCGCCGGGATTCCGACCGGCGGCATTTAGTACTGATCCCGTTTGGTTTAATATACAAATTTAGTGACACTGGATTTTATGTTTCATGTGTGAGTTAGGAAGGCTACATTTTTAGAGAAACCTGCTATTCTGGATGAAACAAAGAGCTACTGTGGTTTTTTATTTCTTAGCTTCCATATGAACCCGATAGTGACTTGTTGCCATTATATTGTCAAGAGTGCTAAATTTCTTGAAAACTATTCGTGATTTGTTATTGTCTGCAAATGGAACATTAGTGTCGGAAAATTCTTCTGAAAAATTTGTTTGACTTCATATGAGAACTTTGAACTAAAGATTGCACTCTTAGGGGGAAATTTACTAATGTACATTTTGATCAATTTAAAATCAATGAAAATCAACCAAAATCAATGTGTTACTTCAAGGGCAAAAACACACATTTATTAATATTTAATATAAAAAAAAATTGTGTTTCAGCCACTAAAACCCAACATCGATTATGATCGTGTTTCAATCGGTTATAAATCAATTAAACTCGAAACTTTAGCAAATTTCTACCGTAACTCTTTTCATAGTCCGTAAGACTGAGCCTAATTCATGTTTGAACGCAGATGCAATTGCTATTTTCTAGGTTACGGAACTGCTAATGTTAGCAAATGAAGCTACCGCACTGAAATGAAAAGAGGCAACCACTGGAGCCATCGCAAACTCATTCGCAATTGCGTACACATTCACAGCCTATACGGATCATTGGGGATAAAAGTTAGTCTATGGATACAACAATACAATTATATGGACACACAGGCGCACAGGACCAACCTTATTTGTAGGCCCACCTGCGTCTGTGTGTGGATATAAATTCAGGCGCAGATATAAGTTTACATGCAATATCCAATAAACTTTTGCTAATCACCACAACTTAAAATCTAAATGCAGCTCCCACTTAGTACTCTGAAGTGTTACTAAATTCTAAACCAAAAAGAAAATCACTTATTTGAGAGAGCGCATAAAGATTTTAAACATTTTTATTTCATATTAAAAACTATAAAATTCTATTATAGCATCAACATATGCATAATATCGCTATGGGCTTTTGAAACAATATAAATAAGAATTTACTTACCGATAATTCTATTTCTCGTAGTCCGTAGTGGATGCTGGGGACTCCGTAAGGACCATGGGGAATAGCGGCTCCGCAGGAGACTGGGCACATCTAAAGAAAGCTTTAGGACTATCTGGTGTGCACTGGCTCCTCCCCCTATGACCCTCCTCCAAGCCTCAGTTAGGATACTGTGCCCGGACGAGCGTACACAATAAGGAAGGATTTTGAATCCCGGGTAAGACTCATACCAGCCACACCAATCACACTGTACAACTTGTGATCTGAACCCAGTTAACAGCATGATAACAGAGGAGCCTCTAGAAAAGATGGCTCACTACAGCAATAACCCGATTTTTTGGTAACAATAACTATGTACCAGTATTGCAGACAATCCGCACTTGGGATGGGCGCCCAGCATCCACTACGGACTACGAGAAATAGAATTATCGGTAAGTAAATTCTTATTTTCTCTAACGTCCTAAGTGGATGCTGGGGACTCCGTAAGGACCATGGGGATTATACCAAAGCTCCCAAACGGGCGGGAGAGTGCGGATGACTCTGCAGCACCAATTGAGAGAACTCCAGGTCCTCCTCAGCCAGGGTATCAATTTTGTAGAATTTTACAAACGTATTTGCTCCTGACCAAGTAGCTGCTCGGCAAAGTTGTAAAGCCGAGACCCCTCGGGCAGCCGCCCAAGATGAGCCCACCTTCCTTGTGGAGTGGGCATTTACAGATTTTTGGCTGTGGCAGGCCTGCCACAGAATGTGCAAGCTGAATTGTACTACAAATCCAACGAGCAATAGTCTGCTTAGAAGCAGGAGCACCCAGCTTGTTGGGTGCATACAGGATAAACAGCGAGTCAGATTTTCTGACTCCAGCCGTCCTGGAAACATATATTTTCAGGGCCCTGACAACGTCTAGCAACTTGGAGTCCTCCAAGTCCCTAGTAGCCGCAGGCACCACAATAGGTTGGTTCAGGTGAAACGCTGAAACCACCTTAGGGAGAAACTGAGGACGAGTCCTCAATTCCGCCCTGTCCGAATGGAAAATCAGATAAGGGCTTTTACAGGATAAAGCCGCCAATTCTGACACGCGCCTGGCCCAGGCCAGGGCCAACAGCATGACCACTTTCCATGTGAGATATTTTAACTCCACAGATTTAAGTGGTTCAAACCAATGTGACTTTTGGAACCCAAAAAACTACATTGAGATCCCAAAGTGCCACTGGAGGCACAAAAGGAGGCTGTATATGCAGTACCCCTTTTACAAACGTCTGAACTTCAGGGACTGAAGCTAGTTCTTTTTGGAAGAAAATTGACAGGGCCGAAATTTGAACCTTAATGGACCCCAATTTCAGGCCCATAGACACTCCTGTTTGCAGGAAATGTAGGAATCGACCCAGTTGAATTTCCTCCGTCGGGCCTTACTGGCCTCGCACCACGCAACATATTTTCGCCAAATGCGGTGATAATGTTTTGCAGTTACATCCTTCCTGGCTTTGATCAGGATAGGGATGACTTCATCCGGAATGCCTTTTTTCCTTCAGGATCCGGCGTTCAACCGCCATGCCGTCAAACGCAGCCGCGGTAAGTCTTGGAACAGACAGGGTCCTTGTTGGAGCAGGTCCCTTCTTAGAGGTAGAGGCCAAGGATCCTCCGTGAGCATCTCTTGAAGTTCCGGTTACCAAGTCCTTCTTGGCCAATCCAGAGCCACGAATATAGTGCTTACTCCTCTCCATCTTATCAATCTCAGTACCTTGGGTATGAGAGGCAGAGGAGGGAACACATACACTGACTGGTACACCCACGGTGTTACCAGAGCGTCTACAGCTATTGCCTGAGGGTCCCTTGACCTGGCGCAATACCTGTCGAGTTTTTCCCAACGGTTTATAATCATGTGGAAGACTTCTGGGTGAAGTCCCCACTCTCCCGGGTGGAGGTCGTGCTGAGGAAGTCTGCTTCCCAGTTGTCCACTCCCGGAATGAATACTGCTGACAGTGCTATCACATGATTTTCCGCCCAGCGAAGAATCCTTGCAGCTTCTGCCATTGCCCTCCTGCTTCTTGTGCCACCCTGTCTGTTTACGTGGGTGACTGCCGTGATGTTGTCCGACTGGATCAACACCGGCTGACCTTGAAGCAGAGGTCTTGCTAAGCTTAGAGCATTGTAAATGGCCCTTAGCTTCAGGATATTTATGTGAAGTGATGTCTCCAGGCTTGACCATAAGCCCTGGATATTCCTTCCCTGTGTGACTGCTCCCCAGCCTCGCAGGCTGGCATCCGTGGTCACCAGGACCCAGTCCTGAATGCCGAATCTGCGGCCCTCTAGAAGATGAGCACTCTGCAACCACCACAGGAGGGACCCCTTGTCCTTGGTGACAGGGTTATCCGCTGATGCATCTGAAGATACGACCCGGACCATTTGTCCAGCAGGTCCCACTGGAAAGTTCTTGCGTGGAATCTGCCGAATGGGATTGCTTCGTAGGAAGCAACCATTTTACCCAGAACCCTTGTGCATTGATGCACTGAGACTTGGCTCGGTTTTAGGAGGTTCCTGACTAGCTCGGATAACTCCCTGTCTTTCCCCTCCGGGAGAAACACCTTTTTCTGGACTGTGTCCAGGATCATCCCTAGGAACAGAAGACAAGTCGTCGGAACCAGCTGCGATTTTGGAATATTGAGAATCCAATCGTGCTGCCGCAACACTACCTGAGATAGTGCTACACCGACCTCCAACTGTTCCCTGGATCTTACCCTTATCAGGGAATCGTCCAAGTAAGGGATAACTAAAATTCCCTTCCTTCGAAGGAATATCATCATTTCGGCCATTACCTTGGTAAAGACCCGGGGTGCCGTGGACCATCCATACGGCAGCGTCTGAACTGATAGTGACAGTTCTGTACCATAAACCTGAGGTACCCTTGGTGAGAAGGGTAAATTTTGACATGAAGGTAAGCATCCTTGATGTCCCGAGACATCATGTAGTCCCCTTCTTCCAGGTTCGCAATCACTGCTCTGAGTGACTCAATCTTGAATTTGAACCTCTGTATGTAAGTGTTCAAAGATTTTAGATTTAGAATCGGTCTCACCGAGCCGTCCGGCTTCGGTACCACAACAGTGTGGAATAATACCCCGTTCCCTGTTGCAGGAGGGGTACCTTGATTATCACCTGCTGGGAATACAGCTTGTGAATGGCTTCCAAAACTGTCTCCCTGTCAGAAGGAGACATCGGTAAAGCCGACTTTAGGAAAACGGCGAGGGGGAGATGTCTCGAATTCTAATTTGTACCCCTGAGATATCACCTGAAGGATCCAGGGGTCTACTTGCGAGTGAGCCCACTGCGCGCTGAAATTCATTGAGACGGGCCCCCCACCGTGCCTGATTCTGCTTGTAAAGCCCCAGCGTCATACTGAGGGCTTGGCAGAGGCGGGAGAGGGTTTCTGTTCCTGGGAACTGGCTTATTTCTGCAGCCTTTTTCCTCTCCCTCTGTCACGGGGCAGAAATGAGGAACATTTTGCCCGCTTGTCCGCGAAAAGACTGCGCCTGATAATACGGCGTCTTCTCATGTTGAGAGGCGACCTGGGGTACAAACGTGGATTTCCCAGCTGTTGCCGTGGCCACCAGGTCTGAAAGACCGACCCCAAATAACTCCTCCCCTTATTAAGGCAATACTTCCAAATGCCGTTTGGAATACGCATCACCTGACCACTGACGTGTCCATAACCCTCTACTGGTAGAAATGGACAACGCACTTAGACTTGATGCCAGTCGGCAAATATTCCGCTGTGCATCACGCATATATAGAAATGCATCTTTTAAATGCTCTATAGGCAAAAATATACTGTCCCTATCTAGGGTATCAATATTTTCAGTCAGGGAATCCGACCACGCCAACCCAGCACTGCACATCCAGGCTGAGGCGATTGCTGGTCGCAGTATAACACCAGTATGTGTGTAAATACATTTTAGGATACCCTCCTACTTTCTATCAGCAGGATCCTTAAGGGCGGCCATCTCAGGAGAGGGTAGAGCCCTTACAAGCGTGTGAGCGCTTTATCCACCCTAGGGGGTGTTTCCCAACACACACCCTAACCTCTGGCGGGAAAGGATATAATGCCAATAACATTTTAGAAATTATCAGTTGTTATCGGGGGAAAACCACGCATCATCACACACCTCATTTAATTTCTCAGATTCAGGAAAACTACAGGTAGTTTTTCCTCACCGAACATAATACCCCTTTTTGGTGGTACTCGTATTATCAGAAATGTGTAAAACATTTTTCATTGCCTCAATCATGTAACGTGTGGCCCTACTGGAAGTCACATTTGTCTCTTCACCGTCGACACTGGAGTCAGTATCCGTGTCGGCGTCTATATCTGCCATCTGAGGTAACGGGCGCTTTAGTGCCCCTGACGGCCTATGAGACGTCTGGACAGGCACAAGCTGAGTAGCCGGCTGTCTCATGTCAACCACTGTCTTTTATACAGAGCTGACACTGTCACGTAATTCCTTCCAACAGTTCATCCACTCAGGTGTCGACCCCCTAGGGGGTGACATCACTATTACAGGCAATCTGCTCCGTCTCCACATCATTTTTCTCCTCATACATGTCGACACAAACGTACCGACATACAGCACACACACAGGGAATGCTCTGATAGAGGACAGGACCCCACTAGCCCTTTGGGGAGACAGAGGGAGAGTTTGCCAGCACACACCATAGCGCTATATATATACAGGGATAACCTTATATAAGTGTTTTTCCCCTTATAGCTGCTGTATTGTTAATACTGCGCCTAATTAGTGCCCCCCTCTCTTTTTTAACCCTTTCTGTAGTGTAGTGACTGCAGGGGAGAGCCAGGGGAGCTTCCCTCCAACTGAGCTGTGAGGGAAAATGGCGCCAGTGTGCTGAGGAGATAGGCTCCGCCCCTTTTTCGCGGACTTTTCTCCTGCTTTTTTATGGATTCTGGCAGGGGTTAAAATTCATCCATATAGCCCTGGGGGCTATATGTGATGTATTTTCGCCAGCCAAGGTGTTTTTATTGCTGCTCAGGGCGCCCCCCCCTAGCGCCCTGCACCCTCAGTGACCGAAGTGTGAAGTGTGCTGAGGAGCAATGGCGCACAGCTGCAGTGCTGTGCGCTACCTTGGTGAAGACAGGATGTCTTCTGCCGCCGATTTTCCGGACCTCTTCTGTCTTCTGGCTCTGTAAGGGGGCCGGCGGCGCGGCTCTGGGACCCATCCATGGCTGGGCCTGTGATCGTCCCTCTGGAGCTAATGTCCAGTAGCCTAAGAAGCCCAATCCACTCTGCACGCAGGTGAGTTCGCTTCTTCTCCCCTTAGTCCCTCGATGCAGTGAGCCTGTTGCCAGCAGGTCTCACTGAAAATAAAAAACCTAAACTAAAACTTTCACTAAGAAGCTCAGGAGAGCCCCTAGTGTGCACCCTTCTCGTTCGGGCACAGAGATCTAACTGAGGCTTGGAGGAGGGTCATAGGGGGAGGAGCCAGTGCACACCAGATAGTCCTAAAGCTTTCTTTAGATGTGCCCAGTCTCCTGCGGAGCCGCTATTCCCCATGGTCCTTACGGAGTCCCCAGCATCCACTTAGGACGTTAGAGAAATTAATATTGCTACACCATAGGAACTAGCATAAAATAGAAGCACAAGTCAGTCCAGGATAATGTGTTTATCACCAGCTGCCACTTATTTGCAGAATTATCTTCAGGATTCCTTTTATTTCCACTTTGTGGCTAGAATACAGCTCAATGTCCCGCATCAACAGATTCTAGATTCTTTATCCACAGAGTTGGTGTATGGGTACCGCTTGAACTTCATAAGTTAACCTAATGTTCAGGAAATGGTGCAGCAAAAGTCCCCCCTTGCTCCAATACTTTATTCAAACTGTGGAGCTTTAAATATATTCGTATATGGACAGACTTAGTTTACCATACAGGGAAAGTACCTCTCATGCCCTGACACTCAGATGATAACGTGTCTAACAACAGAGGGATGATTGTCAGTTTAGAGAACTATGTCTCATCTCACCGCAGCCTGGGTGTAGATATCTTCCCTCAGAGGACAGCCGCTCTGCTAAGTGCTTTTGAACATCCCCTACTAGAACTGTGTGGCAGACATCTCTGCCGTTTACCTGGAGGATCAGCATCACTACTATTCACTACAAAGCCTGTAACTGTTTAAACTGGGCTCTCGTGAGGAGAAGTCGGACGGCTCCAGCAGGGGAAATCCAGCGGCGCGCTGCCGTAGCTGGGTGCCGCAGGACATCATCACACCACGCATCGGATCCACAGGTTCCGGCAGGGGGAAGCCGGGCGGCTCTAACAGGGAAGACTACTGAGGCATACCGCCGCAGCTGGCCACCTCACAGACGGACACAACACGCTTCATGTGCTCAACAGTGGCAGGGAAGATACAGTGGTGATTGGCCACGGCTGTCCTCTGAGGGAAGATATCTACACCCAGGCTGCGGTGAGATGAGACATAGTTCTCTAAACTGACAATCATGCCTCTGTTGTTAGACACGTTATCATCTGAGTGTCAGGGCATGAGAGGTACTTTCCCTGTATGGTAAACTAAGTCTGTCCATATACGAATATATTTAAAGCTCCACAGTTTGAATAAAGTATTGGAGCAAGGGGGGACTTTTGCTGCACCATTTCCTGAACATTAGGTTAACTTATGAAGTTCAAGCGGTACCCATACACCAACTCTGTGGATAAAGAATCTAGAATCTGTTGATGCGGGACATTGAGCTGTATTCTAGCCACAAAGTGGAAATAAAAGGAAGCCTGAAGATAATTCTGCAAATAAGTGGCAGCTGGTGATAAACACATTATCCTGGACTGACTTGTGCTTCTATTTTATGCTAGTTCCTATGGTGTAGCAATATTAATTATATTGGCCCTCATTCCGAGTTGATCGGTCGCAAGGCGAATTTAGCAGAGTTACACACGCTAAGCCGCCGCCTACTGGGAGTGAATCTTAGCTTCTTAAAATTGCGACCGATGTATTCGCAATATTGCGATTACTAACTACTTAGCAGTTTCAGAGTAGCTCCAGACTTACTCTGCCTGTGCGATCATTTCAGTGCTTGTCGTTCCTGGTTGACGTCACAAACACACCCAGCGTTCGCCCAGGCACTCCCACCGTTTCCCCGGCCACTCCTGCGTTTTTTCCGGAAACGGTAGCGTTTTCAGCCACACGCCCCTGAAACGCCGTGTTTCCGCCCAGTAACACCCATTTCCTGTCAATCACATTACGATCGCCGGAGCGAGGAAAAAGCCGTGAGTAAAAATACTTTCTTCATAGTAAAGTTACTTGGCGCAGTCGCAGTGCGAACATTGCGCATGCGTACTAAGCGGATTTTCACTGCGATGCGATGAAAAATACCGAGCGAACAACTCGGAATGAGGGCCATTGTTTCAAAAGCCTATAGCGATATTATGCATATGTTGATGCTATAATAGAATTTTATAGTTTTTAATATGAAATAAAAATGTTTAAAATCTTTATGCGCTCTCTCACATAAGTGATTTTCTTTTTAGTCTATGGATACCTAGACTGGACACAGCAGTAGTGATGCAGACACCATGTTTTTGCACGTACTGTACTACATGTGATAGATGTCTCTTAAACAGCGGTTTCCCAACAACTTCCCCTAAACACTCCGTTTATACCTCCAAATGGTCACTTCCTGTGATTCACTTTTTCCATGAAATCCTAATTGCGATCGAGATCGCATCGGCCCCTTCGCACATGTGCATAGTGATTGCAGCGCATTCGCAGGCTACCGATAATCATCCGGATGGGTGATGATCAGCCATTGCGTACAAACATGAATTAGGCTGTATATCCAAAACTGTAGTTCAGTTGTTCGTAGGCCAAAAGTCACGAGTACTCCTGGGTATTCTTTTTCTATAAATGCCGCAAGACGAGCCCTACAGTAGCTGGTCTATTAAAGGTATCTTTTTCTGAGCAATTTCGTTTGATCTTATTAATGGTATTATTGACAAAAACTCATTAATGTTTTTTTTTCTATAGTGAAGATAGTTGTTGCAGGCTGTATTGTTATTTGAAAAACAAAGATTGGAAACCCGCACTGGTCTTGTGATGTATGTGTGTAATGATAGTTATCTGTAAATACTGATAATAGAATTTAAGGTTCAAATCCTTATTTCGGGAGGCAGATACGTAAGGTAACACATTCCTATTAGTATCAAAAGACTACCCATCAGCGGTGCTCCCCCGAGTCAGTTAAACATGGTATAAACTTTAAGGAGAAAAAAGAAGACTCTTTTTTGGGAAGCACTCATATACAGATAATATTGTATGACTCCAATGTCAAAAAAATTTTTTTGCTAGCTAAAATAATGATTTTTATTAATTCTCATTAAAAATGATTATTGGGGAGTTCAAAAATAGGCGCCAGTGTATGTTTAAATAGTGACCCTGCGAAAATATAGGGAATAATATGCAGAATATAAGGTACCAATACCTAATTCTGGCCGGGATGGGTATATCCAGCTGTGGCTCAATCTGTAATTATAAATTGCTCATTTATTGGAAAAATGACCGTCATTTGTGAACTGCTATATATCCCAAATGGGAATTTTGATCCTAGCAGATAATTGAATCATAGGTCATAACCGAGACATAATTGGTGCTCTATTAGTAGTGACAGGTGGGCGGCAAATATTTGCAGTACCAGGGTGTTCCTTAGTAGTCTCCTATCCAAGTACTTAACCCGGCCCTCCACTGCTTGGCTTCCAAGATCAGATGAGATTGGGCATCTCCAGCGGGGTATGACCGCAGACCTTATGCTCACCCTTGTCACACTGTGTCCACAAATGTGCACAGATAAGAGCCGATTATTATTTGTCGTATGAGCCACAAATTTGAGAGAAACACAGCTGGTTTGATGTAAAGATAAGGGGGGGGGGGGGGGGGTTTCTATCACAATTGATAGGATATATTCAAGAATTAAATACCCATCAGGGCTTAAGTGGTCGCAGTATGGGCAGGAAAAAACCTATATATTGCATAATTATCACATACATGTAAATCTGACATTGAATAAATAATATTATTGTCATGCAAAAGGAAAAAAGGGACCTCCAAATTTGGTCTCCAAAGCCACAGGTTACATGCGTAGTTGCACTATAAATTCCATAGCTCAGCTGAGTAGTGAAAAAATACAGCTCTCAAAAAACTGATAGTGAATTAATATCAACTGAGGTGACACTGTATGTATTCATTGAGTGCCCATACAGTGTAAAGGAAAAAACAGAAAGCGTTTTTTGTTGTTTGAATGGGGTCCAAGCTTTGACAGATGTATCCACATCTGCTTTTTTTGATAAAGATGTGGACCCAAATTCCGTTAGATATGTATTCCTTTGATAATTAATATCACTTGATGTATTTTAGCAGTCTGTATAACATATAGGCAAGATTTTACTAGTATTACTAATTACCTTTCCATATGCTGATGCATAGAATTAACCATATACAATTTAAGGTTTAGATCCTACTTGTGTGGAGAGGGAGATCCTGGTGTCTGGAGGGTGCCGGCCGCGTACGCCCGCGTCTGCCCACGTTGGGCTTGTTGTCGGGCTCCGGCCGCACTGTGCTTCCTGTTGTTCCGGTTTCCTAGGCGACGGACTTAGCCGTGAGCGGCTCGTTGCGGTCACGTGTGCGCACCACGTGACCGTGAGGTAATGTCCTGACGTACGTTTCGCATAAAGCTTGGTCACAGGGCGTCAGTAGGTTCTCACCTACTGGTTTGTCCTTATATTGGTGATACTGTGTACTGATTGGCTCTAAGCAGATGATTGATAGGTGATTCAGCCTATCATAGTCAGTATCGTATTTACAGGTTCCCATTGAGTATTATGTCCTGATTGACAGTTAGAGGGACCAATGAGCTAAAAGATGAGCGATCATATAGTTATTTATTTAAAAAAGAGCTGGTAGGATTAATTCTTTTGGTTAATATTTACAAGGGGTAAGGATAAGGTGACAGTATCATATGTGGAACAATTGATTACAGTATAGAAAACTTGACAGACACTGATTATTAAAAGCATGCACAGCACTTGTGTGCCTGTGCCATTATTAAAGTGGTTATGTACATATTAAGAAGGAAAAACAGATACAATTTTTATAAATGGTTATTTTCTTTATATATGTATATATGAATTTAAAATAGGGGTGTAAGTATAATATAGGTGAATAAATGATCGTGACTGCTAAACCTAGGAATGTCAAATTGATTATTATAATAATTATAAAATTGTGTTTAAAGGAACAAAACATATATTATTGTGAAATATATAATTGTGAGAAAAACTTTTGTATGTGGGGGAAGGGGGGGGGGGGGGAGGGAAAGGGGGGAGGGGGGGGGAAAGAATGGATTTTTGGAGGGAGAGAAAGGGGAGGGAAAAAGGGGGGGGGTTTTGGGGGAGGTTTGGTGAGGGTTTGGGGGGGGGGGGGTTTGGGGGGGGGCAAAGGAAAGGAGGGGGGACAGGTGATTGTGGGAGAATTATTGGATTAATATAATAATTATAGATAAATGTTATTAATAAAATTGAGTTTTAAATTAATTTAGTACCATTAGTAATGGTTGTGAACTAAGGTGTGAGCTGAATTATAGTATTCATACAATAGGTGCAGTTGATGATAAAATTAAATAGAGTGAATTAGAGGTTAGAAGAAGAAGAAGAAAAAAGAAGAAAAAGAAAAGGATAAGAAGAAAGGATATTAGAGCACTGGGATTGATGTATTCAGTTTAAGAAAACTCCATAATTGATGTTTTCATTCATACCAAACGGATGAATAGTGCCTAACTTAAAAATCCACTCACATTCTTTCTTCAAAAGGATATCAGTCAAGCTTCCACCTCGTATTCCGAGTTTGATTTTTTCGAGTCCAAAGACTCTAAGGTCCTCCCATCTGTTGTCATGATGTTGGTAGAAGTGGCGTGCTACTGTGGTCAGTGGTTTCATCTTTCTTTTATCAGAGGTGGCATTACGTATAGTCCCAATGTGTTCTAAGACACGTTGTTTCAGTGGGCGAGTGGTCATACCCACATATTTTTTATCACAACTGCATTTGATACAATAGATGACACCTTCAGTCAGACAGTTCATGTAGTCATTAATTTTGAGTTCTGACCCATATTTGTCTTTTACTTCCTTCACTGCTTCAATATGTCTGCAAGCTTTGCATCTACCACAGGGATATGTTCCTGTTGTGGTGTTTTTCTTTGTTGGTATTCTTTGAAAATGACTTTGGACCAAATGGTCTTTTAAATTTCTGGACCTTCGCCAACTCATGGAGACGCGTGTGCCCAGTTTTTCTGTTAAGTCGGGGTCAGTATGCAATACATGCCAATGTTTTTGTATTGCTTCACTGACTTCCTTCCATTCATGGCAATAATTACCCACGAATCTGATGGTATTTGTGTTTTGTATTGTTTCTTTCTTCTTAAAGATGATATCCTCCCTGGGGACAAACTCTGCATTCCGAGAGGCTTTTTTTATTGAAGTATTACTGTACCCTCTTTCACGTAATCGTTGGGCTAGTTCTATACTCTGTTTTTTGAATTTGTGATCATCTGAGCAATTCCTGCGAAGACGCAGGAATTCTCCTTTTGGTATGTTTTCTATGGTGGGATGAAAGTGTGAACTAGTCTGATGCAGCAGGGTGTTTGTCGCAGTGGTTTTACGGTACAGACTTGTGGCGATCATTCCTTCTGGGTCCTTATATAGCATTAGGTCCAAGAAAGGTAGCTCCGTTTGGCTGATGTTGTGGGTAAGGCGAAGGTTAAGATTGTTGTCATTTAGGCACTCTATGAACTGGTGTAACAGTTGTAGGTCCCCTTCCCATATCAAAAAGATATCATCTATATATCTTGTCCACATGATGATATTAGATGTAAAATCATCATGGGTATCCTTGAAGACGAATTCTTTCTCCCACCATCCTAAGAAGATGTTCGCATAGGTGGGCGCACAGGCTGCCCCCATAGCAGTACCCCGCGTTTGGAGGTAAAATCTGTCATTGAATACAAAAAAGTTATAATGCAATACAAAGTGCAACAGTTTGATCAGAAAAGTGTGAAAATCCTCCCAGCCTTCATTGTGCAGAAAATGTTCGACTGCTGCTATGCCCTCTGTGTGACCAATTGAGGTATATAGTGCTTCTACGTCTAATGATACCAGGTATTGGTTATCCTCCAATTTCACATCGTGTAATTTCCTAAGTATATCTGCTGTGTCTTGTATATATGAAGGAAGGCCCAGTACAAGATGTCTAAGATGCAAATCCAAAAAGATGCTAGCCTTTTCGGTTAGTCCTCCTATACCTGATACTATTGGTCGTCCAGGTGGTTTTAGTATATTTTTATGCACTTTTGGCAGCATGTAATATGTGGGAATTTTTGGATTCTGAATATGTAAATATTCATATTCTTGTTTTGTAATTAATCCTTGTTCTCGGGCCTGAGTAATAATTTTGCAATAGACCGACATATAGTTATCCAGAGGGTTAAGCAGGCTGTATTGTCACAGGACGTTTCACTAAGGGGGATACACACTAGATGATTTCTGCCTAAAAATTAAATGATAATGGCATAAATCTCGTTATTGTTTATGTTTAGGCTAAAATCATCCAGTGTATATGGGGGTAATATTGGTGAACGCTGAATAATGCGTGCTCTCACACATCGTTCAGCGATCACCAATATTGAGTTGACAGGCAGCTCAACCTGTCAATGTCGGGCTGAGCTGTATGTTCGAGAATGCCGGCGGTGACATCACTGATCGTTATCATTGAACGATAACACTCAGTGTGTACGCACAATATCGTTGAACGCTATATCATTTAACGATACAGTCATTCATCGCTGGCATTTCTCCATCGCCTAATGTGTACCCACCTTAACAGTTTTACCCTATATTGCTGGGATTGTTAAATCTAGAAGAAAATTCTTACATTTGTCACGACTTCTTGTAAATGTCAAAATGTCCACGTTACCAACTGTGCCCCACTTTACCATCCTCTGCCTGTCAGTCTATGCATTGTTTCCTAGCTTAGAAACTGAGACTGCTGGCTGGAAGATTGGTGGTGTAGAGAGCAGTAAGCCGAAGACCAATGTTAAGTGATGGCTGTGTCATTATCAACTGATTCTAACAATACCACAGCTGTATATTTTTGCAAGACATTAGAATCAATGTAGTGTTTCGCATAGCTTCAAACTAGAGTTATGCAATGGACACTTTTCGGGTTTTGTATTTTGATTGTGGATCTGGATCTCCTTTCGTGTTTTGGATCTGGATTGGTTTTGCCAAAACAACTCTTTTGGGTTTTGGTTTTGGTAAAAACAGCCAAAATCACAGATTTTTGTTTCCCCCCTACAGTATTATTAACCTCAATAACATTAATTTCCAGTCATTTCCAGTCTATTCTGAACACCTCACACCTCATAATATTGTTTTTAGGCCAAAAGGTTGCACCGAGGTAGCTGGATGACTAAGCTAAGTGACACAAGTGGGTGGCACAAACACGTGGCCCATCTAGGAGTGGCACTGTGGTGGCAGACAGGATGGCAGTTTTAAAAACTAGGCCCCAAAGAGCACATAATGCAAAGAAAAAAACAGAGGTGCAAGATGGAATTGTCCTTGGGCCCTCCCATCCACCCTTAAGTTGTTTAAACAGGACATGCGACAGGTGGTCCCCCTGGAAAAAGCTTGCCAAGCTAGCTACAAACATACCACCTCAATATTTGATGACTTTTCACATTATGAGAAGAAACAAGAAGAAGAGGGCAGTATCAAGAAGGTGAATAAAAATTAGCGAGGCACACGCAATCAGGAACAACACACAGGCTTTCACCTCCACTCCTATCTTAAAACATAGAAACATAGAATTTGACGGCAGATAAGAACCACTCAGCCCATCTAGTCTGCCCCTTTTATTTTATCCTTTAGGTAATCTCAACCCTTTTTGAGCCTTAATTAATCTTGGTGTGGAACAGAAAGGCCCTTAACAAAGCAAATGTATAATTACCACATTATTGGACAAACTGAAAAACTAGGGGCCAAAGTCTCCGAATTTGTACCCCCTTCTCCATTTTTAGGGATTACGATAATCTCTGATTTAATGCTGGGATGCAAATAAACTGGTTTATACCACAGGTTCAAGATTGGATATTTTCCCCTCCACGGAGTCTGGAGACTTATTTTGTGAAAATCTCGTGGCTTTCTTTTTTTCCCCAATTTTTTATTGCATTTTTATTTACATATTTTGTGGCAGATGCCTTATTTTTGTTTTTAACAGCTCCCAGTTACACGCATGTGAGCATATCTGTGTGTCCCAGTCACATGCATGTGAGCATACCTGTGTGTGTTGTTTATTTTATTCATATTTTATTTTTAAATAAAGCAGTTCCTTAGATGTTTTAGCAGCCCCTCATGAGCCCCCACAGCAGCCCCGGATCGGGCAAGTTTAGGTTCAGATGGGTTCGGTACAGTACTAAGCAGGACTGTGCATTGATTTTTTTGTTATTGAGCCCATGCTCTAGTGGAGCTTACCACTCTAGTCAAAACTCATTTCATATTACAAGTAGGACTGAGGGAGGAAGCAATGCTAACCTCTGTGCCACCAGCATGCCTCAGCCTGGCAAGCCAGACAGCTTCCTGGCTGTAAGCCACCATGAGACTCCATACTGGGCCCTTATTCAGTAACTATTTGTGCCTCACAGGAGCTCCTGGCCAATCTAGTGCTGCAGTGCGATGGAAAGCTGATGCAATGCAGGATCACTGAAACTCTGTTCATCTAACACTGCGAGGTCTTGCAATAACCCTACGCAGCCCTTACATTGCACAATTATTAAGGAAAAAACATTTGCAAAATAAAGGAAAAGAACCCTGTACAACAAATGCACATCTTGTAAATATTCCCAAAATGTGGAACATTAATAAATCAAAATTAAGGTTGACTAATTGGAGCCATTCATTTGAGTCCCTAACATGAAATAATTGAGAAGAACCTCTCTCTCTAATGATGGGTAAACAGTGCACACTAGAAGATATATCTACTAGAGATAAGTGGGTTCAGACAGGGCACCCCTGGAATTATATGGAAGACATATAGACATAGGTGTGTTTGGAAAATCTAGTTTTCTCTGGCAGTTGCTAGAGAAAATGAAGGAGATGTTACCATGTCACATTCTGCTGGATTATGAGTCTGCCTCTTCTGTGTCTGTCTGACTTTGGCCACAAATGTGGTCTCTCCCCACTTTATTGGAAAACACTTTGTCAAACTTGGAATTTCCATTTCCACCATTGTGGCAATATGTTTTCACAAATCTGGTTGTGATGTTTAAGCTTGTTTCATATTCTGCTCTAGGCTTTAGTTTAAACCTAGAAGCAAGTAAAGCTGCATCCCTGGAATTATATGGCAGCGCCTCTGGATTTATAAAGCAGATAGGCAGCACCCCTGGACTTATACAGCACATAGGCAACACCCCAGGACTTATAGAGCACATAGAGAATTACACAGCACAGCAGACAGGCAGCAGCACCCCTGGATTTAAACAGCAGAGGGGCAGCACCCCATATAGAGCAGTACCCCTGGAATGATGTGGCAGACAAAGAAAAGACATGCAAGATGGAATTGTCCTTGGGCCCTCCCACCCACCCTTATGTTGTATAAACAGGACATGCACACTTTAACAAACCAATCATTTCAGCAACAGGGTCTACCACACGACTGTGGCTGAAATGATTGATTTGTTTGGGCCCCAACCAAAAAAGAAGCAATTAATTTCTCCTTGCACAAACTGGCTCTACAGAGTCAAGATGTCATCCTCATCCTCTGATTCCTCACCCCTTTCAGTGTTTACATCCTCACAGAGAAATAATTCCACACCGAAGAGGTGGATTTTTTAGTATTTTGCCCAGGCATGAAAATGGGCTTTTTCATCCCATGGCCAACAACTGTCTCCACTGGTGCCTTAGTCAAACAAACCACATCATCATCAGAATCCTCATCGTCAACTTACTCCTCAGCGCCAGCTACACCAATATCCACCTTATCCTTGTGTATTTCTACAGTGACATCTACAAACTCAATATCAGCAACTGGACTGGTGGTGCTCCTCCCAGCACTTGCAGAGGGCATGCAAATGGTGGTAGGAGCCTCCTCCTTCCCATACAGTGTTGTAAAAGTCAGGCCTAGACATCGCAACCGCGGACACACTTGGACTCTCTGAACGCATAGTTATTTTTTCTTGTGCTTTAACAAGCTTTATTTTTTAATTTTTCGAGAGGGAGGAGGGCTTCCATCTTTATGAGAAGCTGAACCACAAGTCATGAACATAGGCCAAGGCCTTAGCCTTTCCTTGCCACTTCATGTCGTGAATGGCATTTTGCCAATTTTACGTTTCTCATCAGATTTCTTTTTTTTTTTTATTAATTTTTGCTTCTTGGATTTAAATGTCCTCTATGACATTGGGCATTGGCCTTAGCAGATGACGTTGATGGAATTGCATTGTCAATGTCATGACTGGTGGCAGCAGCTTCAGCACTAGTACTAGGAAGTGGTTCCTGATCTTTCACTATTTTTTCCTCCAAATTTTTGCTCATCCTTTTACAGGACAGTGCCCCTTTATTATTACAGCACACAAAACAGTACCCCTTTATTTTTACAGCAACAGAACAGTGCCCCTTTATTTTTACAGCACCCCCGTATTTTTACAGCATACGGGACAGGGCCACAGCGTTCCTTTATTTTTACAGCACCAGACAGGACCACAGTCCTCCTTTATATACAGCACCCCTGCATTTTTACAGCATACAGGACAGGGCCACAGTGCCCCTTTATTTTTAAAGCACCCCTGTACTTTTTTTTTTTTTTACAGCATACTGGACAAAGCAACAGTGCTCCTTTATTTTTACAGCATCCCTGTATTTTTACAGCATACAGTACAGAGCCACAGTGCTCCTATATTTTTATAGCACCCCTGTATTTTTACAGCATACAGTACAGGGCCATAGTGCTCCTTTATTTTTACAGCACCCCTGTATTTTTACAGCATACAGTACAGGGCCACAGCATTCCTTTATTTTTACAGCACCAGACAGGACCATAGTCCTCCTTTATTTACAGCACCACTGCATTTTTACAGCATACAGGACAGGGCCACAGTGTGCCTTTATTTTTGCTGCACCCCTGTTTTTTTTTTATGGCATTTAGGACAGGGCCACAGTGCTCCTTTATTTTTAAAGTAAGCCTGTATTTTTTTACAGCATACAGGAAAGGGCCACAGTGCTCCTACATTTTTACAGCACCCCTGTATTTTTACAGCATACAGTACAGGGCCATAGTGCTCCTTTATTTTTACAGCACCCCTGTATTTTTACAGCATACAGTACAGGGCCATAGTGCTCATTTATTTTTACAGCACCCCTGTATTTTTTACAGCATACAGGACAGGGCCTTTATTTTTACAAAACCCCTGTATTTTTACAGCATACAGGACAGGGCCACAGTGCGCCTTTATTTTTAAGGCACCCTAGTATTTTTACAGCATACAGGACAGGGCCACAGCCTTCCTTTATTTGTACAGCACCTGGCAGGGCCACAGTGCTCCTTTATTTTTATAGCACCCCTGTATATTTAATTTTTTACAGCATACAGGACAGGGCCACAGCGCTCCTCTATTTTTACAGCACCCCTGTATTTTTACAGCATTCAGGACAGAGCCACAGTGCTCCTTTATTTTTACAGCACCCCTGTATTTTTACAGCACACAGAGCAGTGCCCCTTTATATTTACAGCACATAGAACAGTGCTCCTTTAATTTATAGCACACAGAACAGTGCCCTTTAATTTTTACAGCACACAAGACAGTGCCCGTGTACAGCACAGGACTGCAGCACCCCCTGTACAGCACTCCAAACAGCACAGGACACCCCAGAACCGCACCCCTGTACAGCACAGAACAGCAGAACCCCTAACGGCACAGGACAGCACCCCTGTACAGCGCAGGACAGCAGCATCCCTAACAGCACTCCTATACAGTACAGGACAGCAGCACCCCTAACATCACAGTACACCAGCACAGGACACTACCCCAGAATAGCACAGGACAGCAACACCCCTGTACGCCCCCACCCGCAGACAGACCGAGGTCAGTCTCCCTCACTCTTTAAGTCCGAGTGAAAATGGCAGCGATACGCGGCTCCTTATATAGAATCCAAAATCTGCAAGATCCGACAGCGGGATGATGTTGTTTTGCCTCAATCTGGGATCCGAGTCTGGCAGGAAGTCCTGAGCTAGATTCAGATCCGGACTCGAATCCTGAAGTCCAGGGGGGTTCGGATCTCTTCAAACCTAACCATTCAATATGGTCTTCTTAAATAAACAAGGGAATCTAGCCTTATGTAGGAGTCTATTTTCTAGACCTTGGATGGAGATAAAGTGGACGGAGACAAAGTACCAGCCAACCAGCTCCTAACTGCTATGTCACAGGCTGTGTTTGAAAAATGACAGATAGGAGCTTATTGGTTCGGACTTTATCTCCATCCAGTTTATCTCCATCCAAGCCTTAGTAAATAGACCCCATAATATTTTAACTGTGGGCAGAAAGAGGTGCCTTAACTACTACTACTAATAATAATAATAATAATAATAATAATGATAATGAGTGGTGACTCATCCCAATGTAAACTCTTATGCTCTCTTACTTTTGTTCTTTGTGAGTGGAATGTTCAGCACCAGCATTCTCAGAGCAGTGAGCCTGTTTCAGGACACAATCAGGAAAAGCCAGAGTTGGGAAATGAGATAACTGTGAAATGTAAATATTGCTGTTTATTGCAGAAATACAAATACTGTAGACTTAAGGCCCATACACACGGTGAGATTCGGTCTATGCCCGATTCTCACTATACGACAGGAGCTAGGTCGGCACATAGTCAGTATCGCAAGCACACTCAGTATGTGCTTGCGATACTGACTATGTGCGATTTTGGCTTAGCGTAAATTTTGACTATCTCTTCTACAGAGATAGTCAAAATTGACTTGCCTGCACAGTCTATCTATTCTTGAGGTTCACTACGGCTGGCCGGCGGTCGGGCTCCCGGTGACCAGCATCCCGGCGCCGGGAGCCCGACCGCCGGCTTACCGACAGCTTGGCGAGCGCAAATGAGCCCCTTGTGGGCTCGCTGCGCTCGCCACACTACGCTCGCCACGCTACGGGCACGGTGGCGCGCTACGCGCGCCACACTATTTTATTCTCCCTCTATGGGGGTCGTGGACCCCCACGAGGGAAAATAAGTGTCGGTATGCCGGCTGTCGGGCTCCCGGCGCCGGTATGCTGAGCGCCGGGAGCCCGACCGCCGGCAAACAGAAGACCACCCCTATTCTTGCAATGCCGACTGCACGGGACCGCGCATCGGCATCGAATCAGGATCGCAATGTGACTTTCACCATGCGATCTGCACTAACTTTTCTTACGATTTTGACTATATAGTAAAAATCGTAAGAAAAAAAATCCCACCGTGTGTACACACCATTACATTCATACTGTATCCTGAAATAGCTAATATTGCTTAGGAGATGTAGACAAAAAATGAAAACCCAGGAACAGGAAGACGACAAGAGGGTCTAGTCCTCCTATCAGCCCTTGCTGTGTAGAGAAAAAAAGCAGTGTCCACACTTCAAGAAGCCAGTGAGAGCTGTACTGTACCTATGTTAGATGGACACAGTAGCTGATGATATAATAGTTATCTAAAAAAAAATACATGATTAGTGTGTTACCGTGCATACGCGCACGCAGGGGGGGTTTCCGAGAACCTAGAAGCCCCCCCCCCCCCCCCGGCGGCCGATCTATCGGGCAAAAGCTTACGGATTTTTTTATTTATTTAATATAGTACGGTCCGCCAGAGCTCGCCCCCAGGCAGTGTAGCTCCCTGCAGTGGCTGCAGCAGCTGTCTCCGTTGTGGCTGGCTGCTGACATTTAGTGACTGAGAGCAGCTCCTCTCAGGCAGGCTGTTCTCGCTTCGACTGGGTTGCTTCAGAGATGAGAGGTGATTCTGCAGCTGTGCGATGTGTCTGATATGCCGGGGGAGGGCGCGTCCCAGTTCTCTGTATTAAATTATGGCCTTGGACTAGCTTGAGTGCGGGAAGGGGAGGAGAGGAGGACGGGCGGTGGGTTTTAGAATGATCATGACCGGTCTGTCTCTTTGTGTGTGAGGGGTGGAATAATGGTCCATGTGCTCTATGGTGGGGGTGTTGGGGGGGAAATGATAATGGTGCCTATGCTGTCTGTCTTGGAGGGGGGGCGGTGATGGTGCCGGTTCTGTCTGTCTGTCTGTGGAAGGGGTGGGGGGGGCAGTGGTGCACGCAGGGGGGGTCTCTCGTCATGTCTCTCTCTCTCTCGTCATGTCTCTCTCTCTCCATGTGTTTCTCTAACCAGGACTCTTTCTTCCTTCCTCCCCATGTCTCTCTCTCTCCCTCCCTCCCCATGTTTCTCTCTTTCTCCCTTCCTTCCAATGTCTCTCTTTCTCCCTCCCCATGTCTCTCTTTCTCCCTCCCTTCCTCCCCATGTCTCTCTTCCTTCCTCCCCATGTCTCTCTTTCTCCCTCCCCATGTCTCTCTTTCTCCCTCCATCCCCATGTCTCTCTCTTTCTTTCTCCCTCCCTTTCTCCCTCCCTGCCCATGTCTCTTTCTTTCTTTCTTTCTTTCTTTCTTTCTTTCTTTCTTTCTTTCTTTCTTTCTTTCTTTCTTTCTTTCTTTCTTTCTTTCTTTCTTTCTCCCTCCCCATGTCTCTCTTTCTCCCTCCCTCCCCATGTCTCTCTTTCTCTCTCCCTTCCTCCCCATGTCTCTCTTTCTCTCTCTCCCTCCCCATGTCTCTTTTTCTCTCTCCCTCACCATGTCTCTTTCTCTCTCTCTCTCCCTCCCCATGTCTCTTTCTCTCTCTCTCTCTCTCTCTCTCTCTCTCTCTCTGTTCCTCCCTTCCCATGTCTCTCTATCTCTGTCTCCCCTGCTCTGACTCTCTGTGGGCTCTCTCTCTCTCACACGCGATGCTCATCAGCAGTACATACTTGCTCTGGTGCCCTCCATGGAGTAATGACACCCAAAATATCAATAAATTTGATAAACTGCAAAAAGTTGCTGTTTATATCAATAAACAGCACCTTTTTGGACTTTATCAAGTCTCTGAGTACCACCATATTGAGATATAGATATATATATATACATATATATATATATATATATATCACATATCTGGAAACCCCCCCCCCCCCCCCCCCTCTAAAAATCCTGCATTTTCCCCTGCTGTGTGAAGGAGTTTGACTGTAGAAATGAAATAGTGTGTACCAGGGCTGCCATCAGAAATTCTGGGGCCCGGGACTCACAAAATAGGCAGTAGCCCCCTCCAAAAAAAATATATATATGTATATATATACAATAGGAAAAAACAGGTGGCACTCACAGTCTTGTAAATGGTGAAAAACGATCTCCACGCCGTGGAGACTTTATTGAAACAAACAGGTGACGTTTCGGGGACGTATCCCCTTCCTCAGACAACAACACAGTGCATAAATGGTGTTTAAATAGAAGCATAAATCCCACTTACCCCCATGATCATGACTCTCAGCTGCGTGAACCACGGAGTGTCCGGCGTCCCATGTCCCGCACTTCCGGTTTCGGCAGCACGGCCCGGCCGGAAGTGACGCGATCACGTCAGCCGGTCCCCGTGGCAACGCGCCGGGAGCCCTATAAACAATAACAAAAACACAGATGTGACAAACTAATGTGAAAGAACTGCTCACATATCCAAAACGCGCTCAACTGAGCTAGAGTGAGCATGTAAACATAAATACAGTGAATACAGCAATCTGTCATATAAAAACAATTTAAAAAAAATTATTTAAAAAAAACAGTTTACAAAAATCCTGTGTGCAATTGGTATTGAACCTGCTAGGATACCTATTTAACTCAATGTGGCTTAAATTTTGTTATAGACCTGTGGTATCGATGTTGTGCAAAACATCGATGAATCTTTTTTATTGATGTCTAAAACTTTATTTTAAAAACTGATTTTTTTTTCTATGTCTCTTTATTTATTGGCCTTTTTAGACTTTTTGAAACTTGTTAAATCTGAGAGGTGGGCCAATCTAAGGGTGAACAGGTGATGTGGCTATCATCCTTAGCCTGGTGGTGATGATCACTCTAAAAGGGTGATTTGAGAGACAGACGGCTGGCGAGACAAGGTACCGACTGTCACTCAAAACAAGGGGAAGGATTTAGGGAGTGGAAGACTCTATGGGAATGAGAAACATTTGGGCCGTACCTGTAAAAGAATACATGTAAACAGAGTACCTAAACAAATGTATGTGCCCAAAGAGGGGCCTGTACCATGGGGGTGGCAATAGGTTTTTAGGGGGCTAATTCACAGGAAATTAATAAGGCCCAGGGACTCATTCAGCCCCTTGGGCGCCAAGCAGTCCAGGCGAAAAATCCACTTGGATTCGAGTTGGAGAAGCTTTCTCCCCCTATCTCCCCCCCGGATGGATGCTGGTACGTGGTCAATTGCTCGGTATCTCAAACTAGCAAGACTATGTTTGAATCTAGCAAAATGCCTTGCCACCGGCTGCTCACTTGTCCCCGTGGCAATGGCTGCCCGAATGGCCGACCTGTGTTGTGTTAACCGTATTTTTAGTTGACATTCGGTTTTGCCTACGTAGTAGAGCCCGCATGGGCACACCACTACATAGACCACAAACCGGGATGTGCAGGTTAATGGCCACCTGATTCTTAGCCGTTGGCCCGTATGTGGATGGGGGAATGTCTCCCCTACGATGAAAAAAGAACAGGTCGTGCATCCAAGGCATTTGAAACACCCATTTTTCTTACTCAAAAAATGTCTAGATGTCTCCTTGGTGTCGAAGCCAGTGATGTCAGTTTTGACCACTAGATCTTTCAAATTTCTGCCCCTAGAGAAACTGGGCATCAATTTACTGTTTTGAAAACACTTGAGGTCAGGATCAGAAGTGACCATATGCCACATCCCCTTGACCTGCTTTACCAGTGTCGGGCTGCTAGAGTTATATTCAGTCACCCAGGGAATGGTCTCTTTGAGTAGCCTTTTAGAGTGGCGTTTCGGTGGTTTCTGAAAATTGCACAGCGCTCTTACTCTTGCTTTTTTCAGTTCTGGAAGAGAATATCCTCTCTCGGAGAACTTCTGTATCATCTCATCCAGTTGTAACCCCCGTATGTCCGGGTCCGTGTTGTTCCTACATACCCTGAGTAACTGGGAATAGGGTAGGCTGCGGATCATGGCTTTAGGGTGTGAGCTATCCGCTCGGAGTAGGGTATTCCTGTCTGTGGGTTTTTTATATAGGGTTGTCCCCACCTGCCCCTCCTTTAGTTGTATACAGACATCTAGATATAAAATCTCGGAGCTACTATGATTCCAAGTTAATTTAATAGGGCTGGCTGAGCTGTTATGTCTATTGATGATCTCAGTCAGGATCTGGATATCGCCACTCCAGAAGATGAGGAGATCATCAATGTAACGAAAGTATAGCTTAATATGCCCTGCAATGTCTGCATCCTCAAAGAACAGTCCCCTCTCCGTTTCCCACATGAAACTATTGGCAAAAGACGGTGCCACTGGGGACCCCATCGAGCACCCCGTCAGTTGTTTATAAAACCTGCCATTGAAAAAGAAAAAGTTATGTGACAAAGTGTACGCCAAAAGCTCAATGAACAGATCCACATCTGGACCTGTGTATAACCGGTTCGCTGTAATTAGCCGTCTAACAGCCTCCAACCCAGCATCGTGTGGAATACACGTATATAGGCTGGTGACGTCTAGAGTCACCATGATGGTATCATTGGATAGTGGCCCCAACGTGGCCAATCTATCCAACAACATCTTAGTATCTCTCAGGTACGTGAAGGTATCCTGGATGCATGGCTGTAAGTATGCATCCAGGAATATCGCGATTGGCTCGCACAGAGACCCCCGGGCAGAGATGATTGGTCTGCCCGGGGGTCTCCGCGCGTCCTTGTGGATCTTAGGGAGAGTGTAGAACAAAGGAACCCTAGGCCACTTTGTAGATAATTTATCACTGATTACCTGGGATAATAACCCCTCACTCACGGCACTTTTTAGCAAAAGATCAAGCTCCTGTTTAAACCCAGGAGTAGGGTCTTTGTCCAATTGGCAGTAGGTGTTTCCATCACTTAACAACCTGTCACATTCTGCCGCGTATGTAGAAGTGTCCTGGATAACAATAGAGCCGCCCTTATCCGCGGCTCTCAGGACGATGTCGGTCCTGTGTTGTAAGTTCTTTAGCGCTTGTCGTTCATCGCTTGGCAGGTTATGTCTAACCTCTGGGGTTCTGTGTCCGCTCGAGCTGTCCATAAGCCTATGAAAAGTCTTAAGGGTGGCATTGTTTGACTGCGGGTCGAATCTGGAACGGTTACCCAATTTGGAAATACGGCCAGGTAGAGTGGGTTCCGTATTCACCGTGGGGTGTTTGTGAAAGTGTTCTTTAATTTTTAATGATCGGGCTAATTTGAATGATTCTACCTTCCACTTAAAGGGATCCACAAAGTTGGTAGGTATATACGAGAGTCCCTTGCTGAGTAGTCGTTGCTCGGACTCCTGGAGCTCATGCGAAGACAGGTTGAAAATTAGGTGGCTCTGTGCTTGGGCGGCCTTCCCACTGTTCTGCCTCCTCGTTTGACCTCCCCTTCTCGTTTTGCTCTTCCCCGGGTGGAGGCCCCTGCCCGGGTGTTTACCACAAAAGGGGTCGCCGAGTGTCTAGCCTCCATGCCGGCTCCCCCAGTGTCATCGTTATCACTTGCTGAGGTACTTGAGAAGCGAACCCGTTGTGGTCTTCTCATATTGCCTGTACCACGGCCGCGTCCTCGGAACTGGTTTGTTGGATTTAACCAGGTGTATACCCTATGCTGGGCATAATCTGTAACCACTTTCTTATATTTCTCTTTTTTATATTTCAGGAGGTTGTTCTTATATTCCTCCAGTTGGCTTTGTAATTTAGATAGCCAGTCTGTGGTTTTGTCAGAAGTCATTGTCGCAAGGTGTTCCTTTTCGAATTCACTGATCTTTTGTGATGTTAACTTCAGCTCCCTTGTGGACTCCTCGATGACTAACAAGATGAGGTCCATGGAGCACTTGTTAAGTATTGAGATCCAGCGTTTACAAAAAGCAGAATTATACCTGCCAATTGTGGGTGTATTGAGCACCCTGAACCCACGGGGTATTTGCTTCGCTCGATGGTAGTCAGACAAGGTGCGGCTATGGTATAGGAAGTCCAACTCTCGCTTTTTTAGTTTGAACAATTCACGGTATACATCCTCAGTGGAATCCACATACTCATCACATAGTGCTACATCTTTGTGTAGAATTTTCTCAGCATCCACATCAGAGAAACGGCGTGGAGATCGTTTTTCACCATTTACAAGACTGTGAGTGCCACCTGTTTTTTCCTATTGCATGTGGGTGGACCAGCATGTCCACAAGGAAGGGCACCTCAGCAAGGTAATAGGAGGAGTGCCGGGGCAAAACTTTGGATGCATAGAGATACACGCACCGCTGCGGTGGGTAAGAAACGTGATATCAGCCCAAGGCACCTTCACAGTGGACCACCTCCCTCTGTTTTAACTGTTTTTAAAGCACTGCACTTCGGTGATATGCACTTGACACTTTAGTGACACTCAAGTTACATGCATCCTGTGTGTCTCTGCACCATAAGGACTACGGTGATATAGAGGATGGCCACCTCCGAGGGTGAAGGTGATTTTGCATCATTTTTACTTGAATGTGACAACTATGAAACGCTCAGTTTCTCTGATGTGGATGCTGAGAAAATTCTACACAAAGATGTAGCACTATGTGATGAGTATGTGGATTCCACTGAGGATGTATACCGTGAATTGTTCAAACTAAAAAAGCGAGAGTTGGACTTCCTATACCATAGCCGCACCTTGTCTGACTACCATCGAGCGAAGCAAATACCCCGTGGGTTCAGGGTGCTCAATACACCCACAATTGGCAGGTATAATTCTGCTTTTTGTAAACGCTGGATCTCAATACTTAACAAGTGCTCCATGGACCTCATCTTGTTAGTCATCGAGGAGTCCACAAGGGAGCTGAAGTTAACATCACAAAAGATCAGTGAATTCGAAAAGGAACACCTTGCGACAATGACTTCTGACAAAACCACAGACTGGCTATCTAAATTACAAAGCCAACTGGAGGAATATAAGAACAACCTCCTGAAATATAAAAAAGAGAAATATAAGAAAGTGGTTACAATGACGCAATCGGTGCGCCAAGGGGGTGTAAACCTACCAAACATTAAACAATACAATCTAGCGTGCTTACTACGTTTCGCTATGGATTGGCTCAGTGGCAACGATGTATTCACAGATACCAAGTTAGAATCTCAGCTTTGTGCTCCTCTCTCTCTTGCTTACCTCCTACATGCCCGGCCCTCTCAAATAAAATCTTCCCAATTTGATAACCCGCTATTGTCTTCCACTATTAAGGCGTGGAAAATGGCTAGGAAAGCCCTTGGTCTCAAATATTATTACTCAGTATCTCTACCTTTGCTTGGAAACCTGGAGTTCCAAAATGGTACTGCCTCTTTGCCTTTTGGTGCTTGGTGCTCCTCTGGTTTAAAGACTCTACGTAATCTGATGACACCTACTCACACTCCTTTGCCATTCCAGGAGGCTATTGAGAAATATGCAATTTCACCCCTGCATGGATTTTACTACTCCCAGGCTATACATTATCTTACATCCGTTCTCCCTCACCTCACGGGAAAAGACTTTGTTAACCCCTTAGACTCCCTTTTACGCTCCAACACATACTCCATATCTTCTATCTATGCACGCATCCGCACTGAACTGGACCCCCACACTGATTTTCCTGATCTGGCTAAATGGATCTCCCAAGTTCCTACACTCACAGTAGACACCCTACTAGATACTTTTTTTATGACCCTTAAACTAATACCGGCTAGTATATATCAGGAAATGGCCTATAAACTGCTACACAGGGCATATATTTCGCCCAAACAAGGTTTTCTAATGGGTATATCAGATAGGGCCGGATGTAATAAATGCTCAACGGTAGAAGCTGACCTTTTCCATTGTCTCTGGGCCTGCCCTGTCATCCAAAAATTCTGGCATACCTTACACCACTATGGCACCTCAACGCTAGGCATCCCCTTTCAATGCACTGCTCCCTGGGCCCTCTTTGGTCATCTGTCGGACCAACCTGGAATTCCACGCACTGATAAAAAATTGATAGTGCTACTTTCAGCAGTGGGGAAAAAAGCTATATTGCAACAGTGGATCCATCCTACCTCTCCTACTCTCCCTATGGCTACTTCTAGGTTACTCTTCTTATTTAATATGGACTGGCTGGAGGCCTCTATCCACAAGGAAACCCTGACTCCTGCACTCTTTAAGTGCTGGGATAAATACATTTGTACCCTCCCTGCCCACACTAAACTAGCAATACATAAATGTTTCCAATCTAACTTTTGGTACTCTCTCCGACAACTTGATAGCCAACTTTCTCTAACTGACTGAGCCTCCTATCTTCCCCTCCCCCTCTTCTTCTTCATCCGTACTTCCCTCTCCACACACTTCTTCTTTTCTTTCCCCTTTCTTCTTATTTCTCCTGTTTCTTCCCTGGCGGATTGGTTGGACACTTCTATGGACGGATCGGTGGCCTGTGGCTCTTGGTAGGTGTTTTTGCCTATTTTTGTTCTAACGTTTTTGTGATGTTCTTTTTTACCTCCCCTTTTTTTTTTTTGTTATTTGAACTGCCGGAATTGAGTGTCAGTTTTTAGTCAGTCATATTCAGTCCCATTCTCAATATATTATAGCCTGACCGCCGCTCTTCTGGTGGTTTACAGTTTGTTCTTGTTGATTGTTTTGGAAAATTGGAAAATTTCCTCCACCTACTCATATATGCTGTGTACTTTTACCTTTCTTATTTGCCTACTTTGATGTAGATATGTTTGATATGTATGCGGTTTTTTCCTTACTTCTGTACCATGTTTTGGAGGTATTTAATAAACATATTTGGAAAAAAAAAGAAAGTGGTTACAGATTATGCCCAGCATAGGGTATACACCTGGTTAAATCCAACAAACCAGTTCCAAGGACGCGGCCGTGGTACAGGCAATATGAGAAGACCACAACGGGTTCGCTTCTCAAGTACCTCAGCAAGTGATAACGATGACACTGGGGGAGCCGGCATGGAGGCTAGACACTCGGCGACCCCTTTTGTGGTAAACACCCGGGCAGGGGCCTCCACCCGGGGAAGAGCAAAACGAGAAGGGGAGGTCAAACGAGGAGGCAGAACAGTGGGAAGGCCGCCCAAGCACAGAGCCACCTAATTTTCAACCTGTCTTCGCATGAGCTCCAGGAGTCCGAGCAACGACTACTCAGCAAGGGACTCTCGTATATACCTACCAACTTTGTGGATCCCTTTAAGTGGAAGGTAGAATCATTCAAATTAGCCCGATCATTAAAAATTAAAGAACACTTTCACAAACACCCCACGGTGAATACGGAACCCACTCTACCTGGCCGTATTTCCAAATTGGGTAACCGTTCCAGATTCGACCCGCAGTCAAACAATGCCACCCTTAAGACTTTTCATAGGCTTATGGACAGCTCGAGCGGACACAGAACCCCAGAGGTTAGACATAACCTGCCAAGCGATGAACGACAAGCGCTAAAGAACTTACAACACAGGACCGACATCGTCCTGAGAGCCGCGGATAAGGGCGGCTCTATTGTTATCCAGGACACTTCTACATACGCGGCAGAATGTGACAGGTTGTTAAGTGATGGAAACACCTACTGCCAATTGGACAAAGACCCTACTCCTGGGTTTAAACAGGAGCTTGATCTTTTGCTAAAAAGTGCCGTGAGTGAGGGGTTATTATCCCAGGTAATCAGTGATAAATTATCTACAAAGTGGCCTAGGGTTCCTTTGTTCTACACTCTCCCTAAGATCCACAAGGACGCGCGGAGACCCCCGGGCAGACCAATCATCTCTGCCCGGGGGTCTCTGTGCGAGCCAATCGCGATATTCCTGGATGCATACTTACAGCCATGCATCCAGGATACCTTCACGTACCTGAGAGATACTAAGATGTTGTTGGATAGATTGGCCACGTTGGGGCCACTATCCAATGATACCATCATGGTGACTCTAGACGTCACCAGCCTATATACGTGTATTCCACACGATGCTGGGTTGGAGGCTGTTAGACGGCTAATTACAGCGAACCGGTTATACACAGGTCCAGATGTGGATCTGTTCATTGAGCTTTTGGCGTACACTTTGTCACATAACTTTTTCTTTTTCAATGGCAGGTTTTATAAACAACTGACGGGGTGCTCGATGGGGTCCCCAGTGGCACCGTCTTTTGCCAATAGTTTCATGTGGGAAACGGAGAGGGGACTGTTCTTTGAGGATGCAGACATTGCAGGGCATATTAAGCTATACTTTCGTTACATTGATGATCTCCTCATCTTCTGGAGTGGCGATATCCAGATCCTGACTGAGATCATCAATAGACATAACAGCTCAGCCAGCCCTATTAAATTAACTTGGAATCATAGTAGCTCCGAGATTTTATATCTAGATGTCTGTATACAACTAAAGGAGGGGCAGGTGGGGACAACCCTATATAAAAAACCCACAGACAGGAATACCCTACTCCGAGCGGATAGCTCACACCCTAAAGCCATGATCCGCAGCCTACCCTATTCCCAGTTACTCAGGGTATGTAGGAACAACACGGACCCGGACATACGGGGGTTACAACTGGATGAGATGATACAGAAGTTCTCCGAGAGAGGATATTCTCTTCCAGAACTGAAAAAAGCAAGAGTAAGAGCGCTGTGCAATTTTCAGAAACCACCGAAACGCCACTCTAAAAGGCTACTCAAAGAGACCATTCCCTGGGTGACTGAATATAACTCTAGCAGCCCGACACTGGTAAAGCAGGTCAAGGGGATGTGGCATATGGTCACTTCTGATCCTGACCTCAAGTGTTTTCAAAACAGTAAATTGATGCCCAGTTTCTCTAGGGGCAGAAATTTGAAAGATCTAGTGGTCAAAACTGACATCACTGGCTTCGACACCAAGGAGACATCTAGACATTTTTTGAGTAAGAAAAATGGGTGTTTCAAATGCCTTGGATGCACGACCTGTTCTTTTTTCATCGTAGGGGAGACATTCCCCCATCCACATACGGGCCAACGGCTAAGAATCAGGTGGCCATTAACCTGCACATCCCGGTTTGTGGTCTATGTAGTGGTGTGCCCATGCGGGCTCTACTACGTAGGCAAAACCGAATGTCAACTAAAAATACGGTTAACACAACACAGGTCGGCCATTCGGGCAGCCATTGCCACGGGGACAAGTGAGCAGCCGGTGGCAAGGCATTTTGCTAGATTCAAACATAGTCTTGCTAGTTTGAGATACCGAGCAATTGACCACGTACCAGCATCCATCCGGGGGGGAGATAGGGGGAGAAAGCTTCTCCAACTCGAATCCAAGTGGATTTTTCGCCTGGACTGCTTGGCGCCCAAGGGGCTGAATGAGTCCCTGGGCCTTATTAATTTCCTGTGAATTAGCCCCCTAAAAACCTATTACCACCCCCATGGTACAGGCCCCTCTTTGGGCACATACATTTGTTTAGGTACTCTGTTTACATGTATTCTTTTACAGGTACGGCCCAAATGTTTCTCATTCCCATAGAGTCTTCCACTCCCTAAATCCTTCCCCTTGTTTTGAGTGACAGTCGGTACCTTGTCTCGCCAGCCGTCTGTCTCTCAAATCACCCTTTTAGAGTGATCATCACCACCAGGCTAAGGATGATAGCCACATCACCTGTTCACCCTTAGATTGGCCCACCTCTCAGATTTAACAAGTTTCAAAAAGTCTAAAAAGGCCAATAAATAAAGAGACATAGAAAAAAATCCGTTTTTAAAATAAAGTTTTAGACATCAATAAAAAAGATTCATCGATGTTTTGCACAACATCGATACCACAGGTCTATAACAAAATTTAAGCCACATTGAGTTAAATAGGTATCCTAGCAGGTTCAATACCAATTGCACACAGGATTTTTGTAAACTGTTTTTTTAAAATAATTTTTTTTAAATTGTTTTTATATGACAGATTGCTGTATTCACTGTATTTATGTTTACATGCTCACTCTAGCTCAGTTGAGCGCGTTTTGGATATGTGAGCAGTTCTTTCACATTAGTTTGTCACATCTGTGTTTTTGTTATTGTTTATAGGGCTCCCGGCGCGTTGCCACGGGGACCGGCTGACGTGATCGCGTCACTTCCGGCCGGGCCGTGCTGCCGAAACCGGAAGTGCGGGACATGGGACGCCGGACACTCCGTGGTTCACGCAGCTGAGAGTCATGATCATGGGGGTAAGTGGGATTTATGCTTCTATTTAAACACCATTTATGCACTGTGTTGTTGTCTGAGGAAGGGGATACGTCCCCGAAACGTCACCTGTTTGTTTCAATAAAGTCTCCACGGCGTGGAGATCGTTTTTCACCATTTACAAGACTGTGAGTGCCACCTGTTTTTTCCTATTGCATGTGGGTGGACCAGCATGTCCACAAGGAAGGGCACCTCAGCAAGGTAATAGGAGGAGTGCCGGGGCAAAACTTTGGATGGATATGTATATATATATATGCATAGGCGGAGAGGCACTCAGTGAAGAGTATACAGAAAACCCCATATGCATGGGAAGGATGTCACTCCACGGTCTTCTTAAGTAAAGTGAAGGTTTAATACCAACGTTTCAAGACCTTAACGGTCTTTTTTTCAAGGTGCTGGAAAAGTATACAATCAAAAGTGCTTACCTTAAATAGCAGTGAGACTAACAATCAATCCTTACAGCCCGCCTTCCGGATACCGTCCTCCTGGTCCCTGACGTCATCGCCCACGGACACACTGTGTCCAGGGGCATTGTGGGGCGGTTACCATAGAAACATGTATAAGAAGCGGACCCGCTGCTTCCTAGCTCGTAGTGTATTTGGCTGGTTGCTTGGCAACGATGAGTTGCCATGGTGAGAGACGGAAGTCTCAGGCACGCTGCAGGGATGTTCTAAATAAAAAACAGTGCACAAATTAAAAACATGGAATGAAAAAAGCAGTTTTTAGAACATTTTACAGTACAATAAAACGCTATAAGGTTAGAGCTCATAAGGGCCAAAAAGTCCGCTAAAGGATTTAACTTCTTCTATAAGTGTGTCCCATGAAATGTTATCATTTAGTCCCTTAGGATGAATGGTGTCCAACGTATATATCCATCTGGATTCTAATCTGAGCAATTTCCTAGCTCGATCCCCCCCACGTATATTTTCTGGCACATGATCTATTATCTTATATTTTATTGTTGACATTTGGTGTTTGGCTTCCCTGAAATGACGCACCACTGGCTGTTCAACAAAAGGCAACCAAAAATAACTCCAGGATATCAGATATACAATTTGTCATCCAGATCATTGACCCCCACAGAAGAAATTGTCCTTGGTAAGGGCCTTTAATTTGTGCCCACAAATAAATTTGACGAGTTCAATTGGAAGATTGAAAATTACAGATATAGCAGTACTTTGAGATGTCAAGAATTTTTCAGCATAATATGGCTAATACTAATATTCCGCAAGAGCTTCCTAATGTATATATAAAATCTCAATCATCTTTTGACCTGGCCTCATCAAATTCTTCAATCAAGACTTTTTCACGTCTTTTAGACAATTCAGTCATCAAGTACCATCAGGCACAGAAAAAGATCTTTCATAATTTGAATCCGGAAGAACAAAAGGCCCTTAGGAACCTATCAGGATACACTGACATAGTAATACATCCTGCCGACAAGGGCAGGGGGATAGTGATCCAAGACATTCTACAATATAAAGAGGAAATTGAATCACAACTGGTAGACGCAGAACCCTATAAAGTCTTGAAGAGAGACCCCACCATGCTCTACAAAAAGGAATTGGATAATGTTTTACATCAGGCGGTAACCTCACAACAACTGGACGATAAAAGATATAAAGCTCTCATCCAACGCTTCCCAGTGGTTCCTATTCTTTATACAGTCCCCAAAATACAAAAAAATCAGCAAAAAACACCCGGCCGCCCTTTCATATCTGCAAGAAATTCACTTTTTCATCTGCTCTCGCAATTTTTAGATGCCATTATTCAAACATATGTCACTACACATCCACTTATCTTAAGGACACCACCTCCCTTCTGCTTAAAGTACAATCTTTTCCAGAATTACCACCAGAGGCCTTACTGTCTACAATGGATGTTAAAAACTTGTACACAGTTATCCCGCATGATGAGGGCTTACATACAGTGGAGTCCTTCCTGCGCACCAACTCCTTTACTACAATAGACTCTAATCTTTTTTTACATTTCTTGGAACTTACCTTAAAAATAAATTATTTTTATTTTAATGGTCAGTTCTACTTACAAAAACAGGGGTGTGCGATGGGAAGTTGCGTAGCTCCGTCATTTGCAAACATTTTTTATGTTTGCATATGAAAAGAGGGTTTTTTTCACGAATTCGGAAGTTTCAGACCAGATCATCTGGTATACAAGATATATCAACAACCTGTTCTTAATTTGGAAGGGTAGTGAAAATAATTTGATACAATTGATCATGGACATCAATTCTCAAAATGCTCCTAACTTACCCATAACTATAGTGTCAAAGTCAGAAAAATATCACGCCACACATTGCCATATATGCACCTCATGCGAGTGCCTGCTGCGCGTGCATGAGCCCTCCCGTGCGTGCGTATACTCGCTTTTGCGTGCACCCGCAGGCGCACGGTATGCGCATTTACGGTAGAGTTTGTGTACGTCTAGCGGGCGACTCGATCGTAACATATTTTAGCCATATAATGTATTTTGTAGATTATGGTCCCTTTGATAGAATCTGAAAGTTTAGTTAATGTAGTATGTTCAGGGACAAAGAGATCCCTCTTTGTTTGATACGAAGGGTCAGACAGGGGTTACACAGTGGTGTTTAGTATCCATCGGAAGAGAATATAATTAGCAATATTCCGGTGTTGGTTTGAAGCAGATTACTCGCTCGTGCGTATAGTTATGGACATAAGAAGTTTATGGATATTTACTATATTTGCACTTTATTACCCATGCGGCGGGAAACCCAGTTTCCCTCCCACCTGAGCAGTTTGAAATAGTCACAGCCCACCTGTATGAACCAACCTATGACCTTTTGTTATAATGCAGAGACGAATTCCTGTGTCCAATGAACAATAAGAATGTAGGGACCATTGTACTGTTTTATGTGTAGTGTATAAAAGGACAAGCCGATCTGGGCCAGCTCTCTACTCTTCTCAACGGTTCTCATCACTGATAATCGGGAGCTGGATATCCAGAAAGGCGTTTGCGATTGTTCCCCTTGTGCGTAAGTTCTCTGCAGCCATATTTATCTCATTTAATGTTATAAGCCATTCTCTCTCTCCTTCCCCCTTAAATGTAATTGTATCTTTATTGTATTTTATGTGTAGTAATTCGGTTAGGTATTTTATGTTATTTTGGTAGTGTATAACTTGTATTGTGTTATTCTTTTGCAATTGAACGTTCATTCTCTCCCTTAAAGGTGTTGGAACCTTAGACCGGTATTAGAGTGTTTATTATATTGCTAAAGGGTTCTCAGAGCGTCACAGACGCTCATACAGCTTTGAAACTAACTGAGTTACATTGTGTTGCATTTACACCTTATCACTGCACAAGGGTTTACAGTATAAGTACATTGTTTATGGTATAGTTATAAAGGTTTAACTCTGTGAGCGTCAGCGCCGCTTGTGATCTCCTCGTGGTCTTGAGCGTCCGCTACGCTAATAGCGTATCATTACGTTAGTCGGCAGCCTATAGCGTGCTTGCCTTTACGCTCTAAGCCGTGAGCGAACGTGCCGCTCGTGCGTCTCGTCCACGGCTAAGCGTTCGTTACGCTACGTGCGTACTCTTACGGTATTCCATACGCCAATTGCGTACTGTGTTCTTTAACCTTTTAGAGTGTTTAATATAGGATATATAATAGGCTTTTACGATTGGGGACTCGCCCGCTCTTCACATATCTGCACTAGGTAATTTCAGCAGACATTATCGGTCAGCAAAAGGCGGGAGGTAATATTCCTTGTAGTGCTGACCAGATAAGCGTCTGCTTCGCTTAGTAAGGAGTGCTGAAGGAATCCGGAACCAAAAGGTAGGAACAGTACGTTATTGTCTTTTAAAACCTGTATAGTTTCTGTTTTGCGAACGTACGCATAAGCAATAAGCATACACATCTGTATTTCTTGTTTAGTATTGTTTTCGTGCCTCATTCTCCTGATTGCCACATACTAGTGATAAACGTGCTGAGACATCTGTTGTTATTAATAGTTAAAAGATAAAAAGTAACATTTAAGGGAATAATTGTAAAAAGCACGCACACAATCTCGCCTAGAATACAAGGGAGATTTGAGTGGTGGTCAGTGAAGGATTACTGTTAAAAAATCATTCACATTGATAAACGTATAGTGTGTTACTGTGGACGTACTTGGTCTGTGTACACGTGTCCTTACAAGGGTAGGGCGTACGCAGCAAGGGTCGACGCACGGAGCGTATATCACGCAACGGAGCGTACGGATACGCCCACATGATACAAACCGCACGATAGTATTGTTTAGTAAGGCGATAAGGAAATAACGCGATAATAACACAGATCTATCTCAAATCCAAAAGTTTAAAGTTAAAAGAAATAACCTTCTCTGTTGCAATTCTTCTGGGTTAGGCTAATACCGAATGAAAGGATTTCTGCGCAGAAATAAAAATGAAAGTGTACATGTGGTAAGAGTGTGTGTATATTAGAGATGTGCACTTGAAATTTTTCGGGTTTTGGGTTTTGGTTTTGGGTTCGGTTCCGCGGCCGTGTTTTGGGTTCGACCGCGTTTTGGCAAAACCTCACCGAATTTTTTTTGTCGGATTCGGGTGTGTTTTGGATTCGGGTGTTTTTTTAAAAAAACACTAAAAAACAGCTTAAATCATAGAATTTGGGGGTCATTTTGATCCCAAAGTATTATTAACCTCAAAAACCATAATTTCCACTCATTTTCAGTCTATTCTGAATACCTCACACCTCACAATATTATTTTTAGTCCTAAAATTTGCACCTAGGTCGCTGGATGACTAAGCTAAGCGACCCTAGTGGCCGACACAAACACCGTGCCCATCTAGGAGTGGCACTGCAGTGTCACGCAGGATGGCCCTTCCAAAAAACACTCCCCAAACAGCACATGACGCAAAGAAAAAAAGAGGCGCAATGAGGTAGCTGTGTGAGTAAGATAAGCGACCCTAGTGGCCGACACAAACACCGTGCCCATCTAGGAGTGGCACTGCAGTGTCACGCAGGATGGCCCTTCCAAAAAACCCTCCCCAAACAGCACATGACGCAAAGAAAAAAAAGAGGCGCAATGAGGTAGCTGTGTGAGTAAGATAAGCGACCCTAGTGGCCGACACAAACACCGGGCCCATCTAGGAGTGGTACTGCAGTGTCACGCAGGATGGCCCTTCCAAAAAACCCTCCCCAAACAGCACATGACGCAAAGAAAAAAAGAGGCGCAATGAGGTAGTTGTGTGAGTAAGATAAGCGACCCTAGTGGCCGACACAAACACCGTGCCCATCTAGGAGTGGCACTGCAGTGTCACGCAGGATGGCCCTTCCAAAAAACCCTCCCCAAACAGCACATGACGCAAAGAAAAAAAGAGGCGCAACGAGGTAGCTGTGTGAGTAAGATAAGCGACCCTAGTGGCCGACACAAACACCGGGCCCATCTAGGAGTGGCACTGCAGTGTCACGCAGGATGGCCCTTCCAAAAAACCCTCCCCAAACAGCACATGACGCAAAGAAAAAAAGAGGCGCAATGAGGTAGCTGTGTGAGTAAGATAAGCGACCCTAGTGGCCGACACAAACACCGTGCCCATCTAGGAGTGGCACTGCAGTGTCACGCAGGATGGCCCTTCCAAAAAACCCTCCCCAAACAGCACATGACGCAAAGAAAAAAAGAGGCGCAATGAGGTAGCTGTGTGAGTAAGATAAGCGACCCTAGTGGCCGACACAAACACCGGGCCCATCTAGGAGTGGCACTGCAGTGTCACGCAGGATGGCCCTTCCAAAAAACATTCCACAAACAGCACATGACGCAAAGAAAAATTAAAGAAAAAAGAGGTGCAAGATGGAATTGTCCTTGGGCCCTCCCACCCACCCTTATGTTGTATAAACAGGACATGCACACTTTAACCAACCCATCATTTCAGTGACAGGGTCTGCCACACAACTGTGACTGAAATGACGGGTTGGTTTGGACCCCCACCAAAAAAGAAGCAATTAATCTCTCCTTGCACAAACTGGCTCTACAGAGGCAAGATGTCCACCTCATCATCATCCTCCGATATATCACCGTGTACATCCCCCTCCTCACAGATTATCAATTCGTCCCCACTGGAATCCACCATCTCAGCTCCCTGTGTACTTTGTGGAGGCAATTGCTGCTGGTCAATGTCTCCACGGAGGAATTGATTATAATTCATTTTAATGAACATCATCTTCTCCACATTTTCTGGATGTAACCTCGTACGCCGATTGCTGACAAGGTGAGCGGCGGCACTAAACACTCTTTCGGAGTACACACTTGTGGGAGGGCAACTTAGGTAGAATAAAGCCAGTTTGTGCAAGGGCCTCCAAATTGCCTCTTTTTCCTGCCAGTATAAGTACGGACTGTGTGACGTGCCTACTTGGATGCGGTCACTCATATAATCCTCCACCATTCTTTCAATGGGGAGAGAATCATATGCAGTGACAGTAGACGACATGTCCGTAATCGTTGTCAGGTCCTTCAGTCCGGACCAGATGTCAGCATCAGCAGTCGCTCCAGACTGCCCTGCATCACCGCCAGCGGGTGGGCTCGGAATTTCCTCGCACCCCCAGTTGCGGGAGAATGTGAAGGAGGAGATGTTGTTGACAGGTCGCGTTCCGCTTGACTTGACAATTTTCTCACCAGCAGGTCTTTCAACCCCAGCAGACTTGTGTCTGCCGGAAAGAGAGATCCAAGGTAGGCTTTAAATCTAGGATCGAGCACGGTGGCCAAAATGTAGTGCTCTGATTTCAACAGATTGACCACCCGTGAATCCTTGTTAAGCGAATTAAGGGCTCCATCCACAAGTCCCACATGCCTAGCGGAATCGCTCCGTGTTAGCTCCTCCTTCAATGTCTCAGCTTCTTCTGCAAAAGCCTGATGAGGGGAATGACCTGACTCAGGCTGGCAGTGTCTGAACTGACTTCACGTGTGGCAAGTTCAAAGGGCATCAGAACCTTGCACAACGTTGAAATCATTCTCCACTGCGCTTGAGACAGGTGCATTCCACCTCCTATATCGTGCTCAATTGTATAGGCTTGAATGGCCTTTTGCTGCTCCTCCAACCTCTGAAGCATATAGAGGGTTGAATTCCACCTCGTTACCACTTCTTGCTTCAGATGATGGCAGGGCAGGTTCAGTAGTTTTTGGTGGTGCTCCAGTCTTCTGTACGTGGTGCCTGTACGCCGAAAGTGTCCCGCAATTCTTCTGGCCACCGACAGCATCTCTTGCACGCCCCTGTCGTTTTTTTAAAAATTCTACACCACCAAATTCAAGGTATGTGCAAAACATGGGACGTGCTGGAATTTGCCCATATTTAATGCACACACAATATTGCTGGCGTTGTCCGATGCCACAAATCCACAGGAGAGTCCAATTGGGGTAAGCCATTCCGCGATGATCTTCCTCAGTTGCCGTAAGAGGTTTTCAGCTGTGTGCGTATTCTGGAAAGCGGTGATACAAAGCGTAGCCTGCCTAGGAAAGAGTTGGCGTTTGCGAGATGCTGCTACTGGTGCCGCCGCTGCTGTTCTTGCGGCGGGAGTCCATACATCTACCCAGTGGGCTGTCACAGTCATATAGTCCTGACCCTGCCCTGCTCCACTTGTCCACATGTCCGTGGTTAAGTGGACATTGGGTACAGCTGCATTTTTTAGGACACTGGTGAGTCTTTTTCTGAGGTCTGTGTACATTTTCGGTATCGCCTGCCTAGAGAAGTGGAACCTAGATGGTATTTGGTAACGGGGGCACACTACCTCAAGAAATTGTGTAGTTCCCTGTGAACTAACGGCGGATACCGGACGCACGTCTAACACCAACATAGTTGTCAAGGCCTCAGTTATCCGCTTTGCAGCAGGATGACTGCTGTGATATTTCATCTTCCTCGCAAAGGACTGTTGGACAGTCAATTGCTTACTGGAAGTAGTACAAGTGGTCTTCCGACTTCCCCTCTGGGATGACCATCGACTCCCAGCAGCAACAACAGCAGCGCCAGCAGCAGTAGGCGTTACACGCAAGATGCATCGGAGGAATCCCAGGCAGGAGAGGAATCGTCAGAATTGCCAGTGACATGGCCTGCAGGACTATTGGCATTCCTGGGGAAGGAGGAAATTGACACTGAGGGAGTTGGTGGGGTGGTTTGCGTGAGCTTGGTTACAAGAGGAAGGGATTTACTGGTCAGTGGACTGCTTCCGCTGTCACCCAAAGTTTTTGAACTTGTCACTGACTTATTATGAATGCGCTGCAGGTGACGTATAAGGGAGGATGTTCCGAGGTGGTTAACGTCCTTACCCCTACTTATTACAGCTTGACAAAGGCAACACACGGCTTGACACCTGTTGTCCGCTTTTCTGTTGAAATACCTCCACACTGAAGAGCTGATTTTTTTGGTATTTTCACCAGGCATGTCAACGGCCATATTCCTCCCACGGACAACAGGTGTCTCCCCGGGTGCCTGACTTAAACAAACCACCTCACCATCAGAATCCTCCTGGTCAATTTCCTCCCCAGCGCCAGCAACACCCATATCCTCCTCATCCTGGTGTACTTCAACACTGACATCTTCAATCTGACTATCAGGAACTGGACTGCGGGTGCTCCTTCCAGCACTTGCAAGGGGCGTGCAAATGGTGGAAGGCGCATGGTCTTCATGTCCAGTGTTGGGAAGGTCAGGCATCGCAACCGACACAATTGGACTCTCCTTGTGGATTTGGGATTTCAAAGAACGCACAGTTCTTTGCGGTGCTTTTGCCAGCTTGAGTCTTTTCAGTTTTCTAGCGAGAGGCTGAGTGCTTCCATCCTCATGTGAAGCTGAACCACTAGCCATGAACATAGGCCAGGGCCTCAGCCGTTCCTTGCCACTCCGTGTGGTAAATGGCATATTGGCAAGTTTTCGCTTCTCCTCCGACAATTTTATTTTAGGTTTTGGAGTCCTTATTTTACTGATATTTGGTGTTTTGGATTTGACATGCTCTGTACTATGACATTGGGCATCGGCCTTGGCAGACGACGTTGCTGGCATTTCATCGTCTCGGCCATGACTAGTGGCAGCAGCTTCAGCACGAGGTGGAAGTGGATCTTGATCTTTCCCTAATTTTGGAACCTCAACATTTTTGTTCTCCATATTTTAATAGGCACAACTAAAAGGCACCTCAGGTAAACAATGGAGATGGATGGATACTAGTATACTTATGGATGGACTGCCGAGTGCCGACACAGAGGTAGCTACAGCCGTGTCTGCTGCTAATATAGACTGGATGATTGATAATGAGATGAAATCAATATATATATGTATGTATATATAATATCACTAGTACTGCAGCCGGACAGGTAGATAATATATTTATTAGGTAATGATGACTGATGACGGACCTGCTGGACACTGTCAGCTCAGCAGCACCGCAGACTGCTACAGTAAGCTACTATACTATAGTAGCATGTACAAAGAAGAAAGAAAAAAAAACCACGGGTAGGTGGTATACAATTATGGATGGACTGCCGAGTGCCGACACAGAGGTAGCTACAGCCGTGGACTAACGTACTGTGTCTGCTGCTAATATAGACTGGATGATTGATAATGAGATGAAATCAATATATATATGTATGTATATATAATATCACTCGTACTGCAGCCGGACAGGTAGATAATATATTTATTAGGTAATGATGACTGATGACGGACCTGCTGGACACTGTCAGCTCAGCAGCACCGCAGACTGCTACAGTAAGCTACTATACTATAGTAGTATGTACAAAGAAGAAAGGAAAAAAAACCACGGGTAGGTGGTATACAATTATGGATGGACTGCCGAGTGCCGACACAGAGGTAGCTACAGCCGTGGACTAACGTACTGTGTCTGCTGCTAATATAGACTGGATGATTGATAATGAGATTAAATCAATATATATATGTATGTATATATAATATCACTAGTACTGCAGCCGGACAGGTAGATAATATATTTATTAGGTAATGATGACTGATGACGGACCTGCTGGACACTGTCAGCTCAGCAGCACCGCAGACTGCTACAGTAAGCTACTATACTCTATAGTAGTATGTACAAAGAAGAAAGAAAAAAAAAACCACGGGTAGGTGGTATACAATTATGGATGGACTGCCGAGTGCCGACACAGAGGTAGCTACAGCCGTGGACTAACGTACTGTGTCTGCTGCTAATATAGACTGGATGATTGATAATGAGATGAAATCAATATATATATGTATGTATATATAATATCACTAGTACTGCAGCCGGACAGGTAGATAATATATTTATTAGGTAATGATGACTGATGACGGACCTGCTGGACACTGTCAGCTCAGCAGCACCGCAGACTGCTACAGTAAGCTACTATACTATAGTAGTATGTACAAAGAAGAAAGAAAAAAAAAAACCACGGGTAGGTGGTATACAATTATGGATGGACTGCCGAGTGCCGACACAGAGGTAGCTACAGCCGTGGACTAACGTACTGTGTCTGCTGCTAATATAGACTGGATGATTGATAATGAGATGAAATCAATATATATATGTATGTATATATAATATCACTAGTACTGCAGCCGGACAGGTAGATAATATATTTATTAGGTAATGATGACTGATGACGGACCTGCTGGACACTGTCAGCTCAGCAGCACCGCAGACTGCTACAGTAAGCTACTATACTATAGTAGTATGTACAAAGAAGAAAGAAAAAAAAAAAACACGGGTAGGTGGTATACAATTATGGATGGACTGCCGAGTGCCGACACAGAGGTAGCTACAGCCGTGGACTAACGTACTGTGTCTGCTGCTAATATAGACTGGATGATTGATAATGAGATGAAATCAATATATATATGTATGTATATATAATATCACTAGTACTGCAGCCGGACAGGTAGATAATATATTTATTAGGTAATGATGACTGATGATGGACCTGCTGGACACTGTCAGCTCAGCAGCACCGCAGACTGCTACAGTAAGCTACTATACTCTATAGTAGTATGTACAAAGAAGAAAGAAAAAAAAAAACCCACGGGTAGGTGGTATACAATTATGGATGGACTGCCGAGTGCCGACACAGAGGTAGCTACAGCCGTGGACTAACGTACTGTGTCTGCTGCTAATATAGAGTCTAGACTGGATGATAAATTATTGATAATGAGATGAAATCAATATAATATCACTAGTACTGCAGCCGGACAGGTACTATATATATTTATTATGTAATGACTGATGACGGACCTGCTGGACACTGTCAGGTCAGCACAGCACCGCAGACTGCTACAGTAAGCTACTATAGTAGTATGTATAAAGAAGAATGGAAAAAAAAAAAAAACACGGGTAGGTGGTATACAATATTATATATATATATATATATATATATTATATACAATTATATATATATATATATATATATATATATATATTAAACTGGTGGTGATTGATTATTAAACTGGTGGTCACTTCAGGTCACGTTGCAACTTGCAACTAGTACTCCGAGGCCTAAGCAGACAATCACAAAATATATTATTATACTGGTGGTCAGTGTGGTCACAACAATGGCAGTGTGGCACTGACTCTGGCAGCAAAAGTGTGCACTGTACGTTATATGTACTCCTGAGTCCTGCTCTCAGACTCTAACTGCTCCCCACTGTCAGTGTCTCCCCCACAAGTCAGATAATACACTTACAGTCACACTATCTATTATCTAATCTATAAATATCACTTCAGCAAGTAGTATAGTAGTATACAGTATAGTAGTACTCCTCCTAATAATGCTCCCCAAAATACTGTGTCTCTCTCTTCTCTAAACGGAGAGGACGCCAGCCACGTCCTCTCCCTATGACTCTCAATGCACGTGTGAAAATGGCGGCGACGCGCGGCTCCTTATATAGAATCCGAGTCTCGCGATAGAATCCGAGCCTCGCGAGAATCCGACAGCGTGATGATGACGTTCGGGCGCGCTCGGGTTAGCCGAGCAAGGCGGGAAGATCCGAGCCTGCTCGGACCCGTGTAAAAAACCTGAAGTTCGGGCGGGTTCGGATTCAGAGGAACCGAACCCGCTCATCTCTAGTGTATATATACGAATTCTCTTTTATTACGGAAGTGGGAACCATAGGCCAGTAGAAAGAGGTACACCAGCGAGAGTGATATCGTGGGGTGGCTTGGGAGGCGTCCCTTGTTAGTCTCGACATATTAATGAGCAGTAGAGTCTGCTGTACATAACAGACCAGGAGGTCACAGAACAAGAGGTTCAGGTACAGCAGACTAGAAGTAGAGAGCACAACCGAAGAGGGTTGGTGCGAGACCCATATAGGCCAACAAAGCTCAGGGCTGAAGGAATTCGCAGCAGAAATTTTCGATTCCACTGATCGTTCCGCACATAAGATTAGTTGCTTGTGTGCAGATATGATTGTACCGCATGTGATTGTGTGCATTAGCGTGTCTTGAATTCAGAAGAACGCTACTTGCACATTGTTAACGTGATTTGTGTAATTTTTATTTTTTTATTTTAAGGGAAGTAGCCTGATCACTCAGGGACATTCCAACAACCGATACTTGCTGGGGACTGGAAGGTCCAACACGCCCCAGTAAATAAAGGTTCATAGGGGCCCTAGGTTGGGTACAGCAGCTCTGAGTCAGTGATTGCAGTACTGGCCAACGTGGGCGGAGTTAAGTGGGCGGACCTCGTTGCAAAACCCCCACCGCAGCCTTACCCCGGACATCTTGGTTTTTGTAAGGGTTGCCGAAGACCCTGATTTGAAGTCAGAGGTAGTGAAAGCAGCACCTGCAGAGATGGGGGCCAGTTGTTCAGGTAAGGGGCGATCAACCCAGGTTCAGGTTGATTTGGTAAGTCGACCAATCGGGTCGGCAAGGTATATCATGTGTGAGAAATATGGTCATCACACAGAAATGTTGTGCAATGAATGGGAAAGGATGACTGTGCATGACGGGGAAAAGTTTCCCCGGGTAGGTACTTTTAACCCAGAAGTGTTACAGAATTTAAGGAGAAGAGTGTGCCTGATTAAATCTTCAAAAAGGCGTATTAGACATTATGACTATTTAAAATTGTGGCAGCAGGAAAGTGAAATGCAAAGAAATTTAACTTACATATCTGACTCTCATCTTGGGAGGAGAGACATGGCAATGGAGAGGATTATGGTTGCAGAGAATGGCGCAATGGTGTACGATAAAAATGCACTTAGTAACTGTATTAAGACTGAAAGTAACAATTGTAATAAATGTAACAAGAATAATCATAATACTGTTAAATGTACAACTATTAACCCATGCAAGTTGCACCCCATGTTAAACTTCCCTCAGGATCACCAGCAAGAAAGTGGTCCCAGCACGATGTCGGCACCTTTTCCAGTAGCCAGCACACAAGACATCCAGGTGGACGCGACCAATTCGGTAAAGGCAGTAGTCAAACCCCTTAACGGAGGGTCAGGTGAGGTCGTGTCCACAGGTACGTACGGTGTTATATATCACGCACAAACAAATGTGTCAGAGATTTATTAAAGAACTTGGAAACTCAACAGAACCCACCAACAAAGATTGGCGGACAGTGCTGAGGGCATGTTTGCCCTCCAGTGTTGACCCTGCGAAATTTATTGCTGATTGTAAATTAAACACAGAGGTACCTCGTACGGAGGAACACAATCAGGAATGTATTAAGCAGATCAACCAGCAGTTAGGAGTATATTTCCCAGCCATTGCCAAGTGGAACAAAATCCTCTCCATAAGACAAGGAGAAAGGGAAAGTACTTCTGACTACTTCAATCGAGCACTGCAAGTAATGGCTAGAGACACTGGGATCACAGACATCAAAACAAATGCACAGCATAAAGAAATAGCGGTTAAGTTATTAATGCATGGTTTAAGGGAGGTGTTGAGAACAAGGGTACAGACCACCAACCCAAACTGGAGAAATATCTCGGTGGCTACATTAAGAGAGGCCGCTATTGATCATGATCGGAACATCACCAGACACAGGGAGTCACGGAGTAATAAGCTGATGGCCGTAAGTATACAGGCTCTAACCAAAAAGCCACTCCAGCATAAGCCCCAAACCCCTGCGAGAAATTCAAATGTGGTAGTCTGTTACAATTGTCATAAAGAGGGACACTTTGCAAGAGATTGTAGATCAAGAAAAATACAAAAGTCATATCAACCCCCTAGACAAGAGCACGAGCAGAATTATGACAAACCAAATTATAATCAGGGATCATATAGGAAGAATTTTGGGCCACACCCATGATATGTAGTCAGGAAAGGTGATCATTAGGACTGATGGTAAGCCTGAGGTAACAGTTAATAAGCTTGGGAGGGCATTCCTTGAAGACACAGGAATGACCGGGTGAAACGTTGTAAATTTATTTGAAAATGTTTTTTTCCTCTCCCCATCTCTGACGGTTATCGGTAGGACCCAAACATTACATAGCTACTTGGTCTTTGCAGAAGTCTACCAAACCCCAGCATGACCTACCCGCATCAATGTATCCTGGCCAGATACAAAGGGTGGAGTATGGAGGTGCTGGTAGGAGGGACTGCGCAAGGATACCATTGGACATGTAGATATGACAGCCTGATGATGAACGGCAGATCTGACAATGTTTTAAAATGTTTGAAAAATGTTTTTTTTCCTGTTGTTGTTTATTGTTGGTTTATGTAATATATATATATATATATATATATATATATATGAATTGTTCTCTCTCTCTTTTGTTTTTTTTTTTTTTTCTCTCTTCTCACTCATGTTTTCATGTTTTAAAGATGGTATGTCACACATCAGTTAGACAAATGGTGATGCAAGATTTTTGCTCCTTACAGAAAGATCACTGGTTTGGAAGAAATATTGTATCACCGGAGTGTTCGGTTGGAAGACTGAGAGACAGCACCTTTGAGATGACAGCAGAACAAGAAGAACAACAAGACCAGAGAACTAATTATCGTAACAAGTTTCTCTCCCCCTCAAACTGTTTTTCTGTACCCCCATTACAAATTTCTCCTTTTCTCCTCCTGTAAGATGGACTTGCCCCAAGAGACTGTGATATGGATTTTCCTGTTGACCATGATGTTGACCAGAGCAGTCTGTTTCGGTGAGAGTACCAGTGAGGTCGAGAAAGGATCCAGAAGGGTTTCTGATGACTGAGACGGAGGTGTAAATTTCCAATAGCAACACAATCACCGAGCAAAGGCGAGTACCGGAAACGATCTAGCAGCCATGTTATTTGTAAACACTGTGAAGGAATATTAACTGAAAAGAACTGTATCTGTAGACTCTGTGACAGTGTAGTTGAGGATGGGTGCATCAAGAAATGGCAGTCCAGTTTTAATATCCACATGGACCGGCATCCATTGAGTGACTATCACTCCTTAGTGGGTAAAGTGTTAAATCAGACAGATTGTTGGGTATGCTCTCAAGTACCTCAAGGCCATAGCAAATCAGGATTAGTACCATTCCTTTTAACTATAGAGGAGGTACTTGAGCTAAGTGGTGGGAGGCCGGTGGACAGGAGGTTTAATATCTCCAGTCCTCCTAGTTGAAGCTCCACCAATATCATGTGGATAGATCCCTAGTATGTTTTAACATTTCCAATCCCCGAAAGCCGGGAAATTGGGAAGTGTCATGGAATAACCAAACCATGACCTTTTCATACAGAGCCGATAGAATGCCTACAGATACAGAACTTATACGCCACATAGCCGGTAGTGGAAAATATTTCCGATATAGGTATACCCTAGGAAGTAGGATCATGAGAGTTGGAGAAGTATCACCAGGATACTGTGCACATATCGTACAAACTGATACGTGTACTAAACAGATGGGAGAATTAGGGTTAGGAGATTTCATATGGAAAATGTGTAATATGGTTATGTCCTACTCCGTCCCATATGTTCTCCCCGATGATGCATATTTCATATGCGGGAGGAAGGCGTATAAGTGGCTTGCCCCAAACTCAGAAGGGTTATGTTATATTGGAAAAGTACTGCCTGAGGTAATGACCGTATCCCACACTAAAATGAAGGATATTCACCGCAGTGCCCAAGCTCCTTATACTCACACTCATTACGAGCACATCGTTAAACGGCACCTGATAGAAAGAACAGAGCATCCGGCCTCTGACCTGATCCATGAATCCACCGGGATTCAATTCCTAATCGCGTTAGATATCACTCGTACCGCCAGAGGAGTGATAAATTATAAATATATATCTGTGCTTGCAAATTTATTAGACAATATCACTGAAATGTATGATGACACATTCAGGTATACCGGAAGGGAGCTCCAAGCTTATAAAACAGAACTGGTTCAGCATAGGATGATTCTCAATTATCTCACAGCTGTGACAGGCGGGTATTGTGTTACCCTAGCGACTCAGTATGGAATAAAGTGCTGCACGTATATTACAAACAGCACCGAGGACCCGGCCGAGGTCATAGACCAAAAGATGGATGACATTTTGCAATTAAAATGGGAGTTCCGAAGGAAACACAATCTCACCCTTGCCGCTGTGGGTAATGAGCTGACCGGTTGGGTGTCATGGTTGAACCCGCGAAATTGGTTCTCTGGTTTAGGAGAATGGGCTCAAGGAATTATCATGGATGTAGGGAAATTTCTTTTGTGTATTCTGGATGTCATCATATTGGTAGGTCTGATATTTAGATGCGTTCGGGTTTTAACAAAGTGTAAACGTAGCGCCCGAGTGATGAGTTTAAGAAGTGAAGATACTGTAATAATAACGACTGATTTGGTTTATGACCCAACGATAGAGACAATGTTGTGATGAAAATGTGATTCCACGGTCCGTTTCTTTCACCCGTTTCTCCTTTGTTTTCCTCCAAGGTACAAAGACATCCGCTTGGAAGAAGAATTTGACAACCTTTTACACAGACAACTGATGGACTATGCCATAGACCCCCCATATCCCTAGTACCTTTAATTTTACGCTAGCCCAACACTTTTTGTAAGTCTATGGACATTGAAAAAGCATTTTGCACACCGTTTATAGCAAAAGCATCGGGAGACTACAGTCAACATGTGCATCGAGACAAGACAGGACAAGACACAAGACAAGACCTCAATCGGCAAATGTATATTAAACTCACATAGTTTATGACTGCATTTACCATAATTGCTCCTTATCTTCATCTCTACAACCTTCAGGTAATAACACACATAGTCGATAGGGAATATAGGCACAGATATCAGCACTCACATATCCCCCTATTCATGTATCATCAACTAAAATGTGCTCCCCCATTTTGTTGCAACCAAAAGCCGAAAAGAGCTCGGTAAAGTTTGACAGCCCATCCACAGACCCGTACCACGGGATAAGAAGGAATTCAAATGTATACTTCGCAATACCTCGAAGCTTGATTTAAAACACGTACGGCACGATGATACATGACCCCCCAAACATGGATTCATACACACATGCTTCTGCTATCTCACTAGGTCATACCGTTTTCCCACCTTCTCCTCTTCTCCCCTACCCAATCATAGAAATGTATTATACATGACATATATTTTTCTCTTTTTGAACTGTTTTAGGAAGTGGCAGTTATTGGTGACTGCCAAAGGGTGGACTGTCAAAGTCAGAAAAATATCATGCCACACATTGCCATATATGCACCTCATGCGAGTGCCTGCTGCGCGTGCATGAGCCCTCCCGTGCGTGCGTATACTCGCTTTTGCGTGCACCCGCAGGCGCACGGTATGCGCATTTACGGTAGAGTTTGTGTACGTCTAGCGGGCGACTCGATCGTAACATATTTTAGCCATATAATGTATTTTGTAGATTATGGTCCCTTTGATAGAATCTAAAAGTTTAGTTAATGTAGTATGTTCAGGGACAAAGAGATCCCTCTTTGTTTGATACGAAGGGTCAGACAGGGGTTACACAGTGGTGTTTAGTATCCATCGGAAGAAAATATAATTAGCAATATTCCGGTGTTGGTTTGAAGCAGATTACTCGCTCGTGCGTATAGTTATGGACATAAGAAGTTTATGGATATTTACTATATTTGCACTTTATTACCCATGCGGCGGGAAACCCAGTTTCCCTCCCACCTGAGCAGTTTGAAATAGTCACAGCCCACCTGTATGAACCAACCTATGACCTTTTGTTATAATGCAGAGACCAGGGCCGAAACTAGGATTTCTGTCACCCGGGGCAAGGTAGTCATTTGACACCCCCCCCCCCCCCCCCGCAAAAAATAAATAAAATTATTTTACAATAAATAAATAAAAATAATAAAATAAAAAATAAATAAATAAATAAATGAATAAAAATATTATATATATATATATATATATATATCTCTTTCAGAACTTTTTAACCTGAAAAACTGCCTTTTCTAACATAAATTTCATATCCAGGAAAAAGTGTCCCCATTTTACACATTGCGGCAGGAAAAAGTGTCCCCATTTTACACATTGCGGCAGGAAAAAGTGTCCCTATTTTACACATTGCGGCAGGCACGTGTCCCCATTTTACACAGTAAGCTGGCAAGTGTCCCCATTTTACACAGTACGCTGGCAAGTGTCCCCATTTTACACATTGCGGCAGGCACAGGTCCCCATTTTACACAGTACGCAGGCACAGGTCCCCATTTTACACAGTACGCTGGCAAGTGTCCCCATTTTACACAGTACGCTGGCACAGGTCCCCATTTTACACAGTACGCTGGCACAGGTCCCCATTTTACACAGTACGCTGGCACAGGTCCCCATTTTACACATTACGCTGGCACAGGTCCCCATTTTACACAGTACGCAGGCACAGGTCCCCATTTTACACAGTACGCTGGCACAGGTCCCCATTTTACACAGTACGCTGGCACAGGTCCCCATTTTACACAGTACGCAGGCACAGGTCCCCATTTTACACAGTACGCAGGCACAGGTCCCCATTTTACACAGTACGCTGGCACAGGTCCCCATTTTACACAGTACGCTGGCACAGGTCCCCATTTTACACAGTACGCTGGCACAGGTCCCCATTTTACACAGTACGCAGGCACAGGTCCCCATTTTACACAGTACGCAGGCACAGGTCCCCATTTTACACAGTACGCTGGCACAGGTCCCCATTTTACACAGTACGCTGGCACAGGTCCCCATTTTACACAGTACGCTGGCACAGGTCCCCATTTTACACAGTACGCTGGCACAGGTCCCCATTTTACACAGTACGCTGGCACAGGTCCCCATTTTACACATTACGCTGGCACAGGTCCCCATTTTACACAGTACGCAGGCACAGGTCCCCATTTTACACAGTACGCTGGCACAGGTCCCCATTTTACACAGCACGCTGGCACAGGTCCCCATTTTACACAGTACGCTGGCAAGTGTCCCCATTTTACACAGTACGCTGGCACAGGTCCCCATTTTACACAGTACGCTGGCACAGGTCCCCATTTTACACAGTACGCTGGCACAGGTCCCCATTTTACACAGTATGCTGGCACAGGTCCCCATTTTACACAGTACGCTGGCACAGGTCCCCATTTTACACAGTACGCTGGCACAGGTCCCCATTTTACACAGTACGCTGGCACAGGTCCCCATTTTACACAGTACGCAGGCACAGGTCCCCATTTTAAACATTACGGCAGGTGGTGGGGAGAGGGTGGGAGAGAGAGAGAGAGAGAGAGGAAGGGAGAGGGGCTGACTTACATTTGAAGCGGTTCTCGCCGCTCTTCAGCCGCCTCTCCCTCCTCGTCTGCGCGGCTCCGGGCTCCCCCTTCAGTTCTCCCTCCTCCGGCGGGGTTTCATTGAATGACGCGTTTGCGCCGTGACGTCACGACGCAATCGCGTCATTCCGCGAAACCCCGCCCCCCGAGCTGGGCACTCGGGAGAAGGGGGTTTAAAAGTGCCGCGGCGGTGTTTGGGGGTCTCGGCGCCCCCTCCAATCCGGCGCCCAGGTCGCCTGCCCCCCTAGCCCCCCCCTAGTTTCGGCCCTGCTCAGAGACGAATTCCTGTGTCCAATGAACAATAAGAATGTAGGGACCATTGTACTGTTTTATGTGTAGTGTATAAAAGGACAAGCCGATCTGGGCCAGCTCTCTACTCTTCTCAACGGTTCTCATCACTGATAATCGGGAGCTGGATATCAAGAAAGGCGCTTGCGATTGTTCCCCTTGTGCGTAAGTTCTCTGCAGCCATATTTATCTCATTTAATGTTATAAGCCATTCTCTCTCTCCTTCCCCCTTAAATGTAATTGTATCTTTATTGTATTTTATGTGTAGTAATTTGGTTAGGTATTTTATGTTATTTTGGTAGTGTATAACTTGTATTGTGTTATTCTTTTGCAATTGAACGTTCATTCTCTCCCTTAAAGGTGTTGGAACCTTAGACCGGTATTAGAGTGTTTATTATATTGCTAAAGGGTTCTCAGAGCGTCACAGACGCTCATACAGCTTTGAAACTAACTGAGTTACATTGTGTTGCATTTACACTTTATCACTGCACAAGGGTTTACAGTATAAGTACATTGTTTATGGTATAGTTATAAAGGTTTAACTCTGTGAGCGTCAGCGCCGCTTGTGATCTCCTCGTGGTCTCGAGCATCCGCTACGCTGATAGCGTATCATTACGTTAGTCGGCAGCCTATAGCGTGCTTGCCTTTACGCTCTAAGCCGTGAGCGAACGTGCCGCTCGTGCGTCTCGTCCACGGCTAAGCGTTCGTTACGCTACGTGCGTACTCTTACGGTATTCCATACGCCAATTGCGTACTGTGTTCTTTAACCTTTTAGAGTGTTTAATATAGGATATATAATAGGCTTTTACAATAGCTACAGGGAGGTCAACTTTCGGGATGTCACCATATGGATACAAAATCAGAAAATCGTAACATCTGTGTATAGTAAGAGTACTGATCGTAACACATTGCTTATTTCCAACAGCTAGAGGTTATGATCACAACATCTTGCTACAACAGAAAAAGGAAGTCCTAATGATGACATGAGCACATTTGTTGAACACTTCTTCTAAAAATGAAAACAACTTGCTCCCTTTCATCACAGAGTTTACATTAGGTACCTCAGTAGTACCTAGGGCAACTAGGGCCTTATGACCCAGAGGGACAGATGTATTAACCTGGAGGAGGCATAAGGAAGTGATAAACCAGTGATATGTGCAAGGTGATAAAGGCACCAGCCAATCAGATCCTAACTGTTAATTTACATCTTGGAGCTGATTGGCTTTATCACCTTGCACATATCACTGGTTTATCACTTCCTAATGCCTTCTCCAAGTTAATACATCTGCCCCAGAGTCAGCAAAGATCCCAATTTACCAGCTTTTCATAAGAGGAAACCGATGACCTGTTATAAAAGAGGTAGAACCCTCAAAGACATCCTTATGAAAAGTGGCATAACCCCTATGCTTTTGAAACCTTCGAACATCATTTATAAAAACCAGGATGCTATAGATGCATATCTTGTACTACGTGCCGTTATACGGAAATAGGAAATACCTTCAATCACCCCCATTCTGGAAAAAAATATAAGATCCGGCATGTGGTAACATGCACCACAGAATTTGTGGTATATATCATCACCTGTCCTTGCGGCATGAGCTACATAGGACAGGGAACATGCATGTTCAAGAAGCGCATGGCGCAACATAGATCCGCCATCAAAGAATCCCTGGAACAAAAAATTAAGGTTCCTGAACAGCCAGTGGCGCGTCATTTCAGGGAAGCCAAACACCAAATGTCAACATTAAAATATAAGATAATAGATCATGTGCCAGAAAATGTACGTGGGGGGGATCTTGCTAGGAAATTGCTCAGATTAGAATCCAGATGGATATATACGTTGGACACCATTCATCCTAAGGGACTAAATGATAACATTTAATGGAACACACTTATAGAAGAAGTTTAATCCTTTAGCAGACTTTTTGGCACTTATGACACTTAGCGTTTTATTGTACTGTAAAATGTTCTTAAAACTGCTTTTTTCATTCCATGTTTTTAATTTGTGCACTGTTTTTTATTTAGAACATCCCTGCAGCGTGCCTGAGACTTCCGTCTCTCACCATGGCAACTCATCATTCCATGCAACCAGCCAAATACACTACGAGCTAGGAAGCAGCGGGTCCGCATCATATACATGTTTCTATGGTAACCGCCCCACAATGCCCCTGGACACAGTGTGTCCATGGGCGATGACGTCAGGGACCAGGAGGACGGCGTCCGGAATTGATTCTTAGTCTCACTGCTATTTAAGGTAAGCACTTTTGATTGTATACTTTTGATTGTATACTTTTTGAAAAAAAGACCGTTAAGGTCTTGAAACGTTGGTATTAAACCTTCACTTTATTTAAGAAGACCGTGGAGTGCCATCCTTCCCATGCATATGGGGTTCTCTCTCTCTCTACATATATATATATATATATATATATAACATAAAAAATATATATATATATGTATAAAAAAACATACAAAATTAATATATGTACACACACACACACACACACACACATACATACACACATACATACATACATACATACATACATACATACATACACAAACACACACACACACACACACACACACTTTTTCTCTCCCATTCACTCTCCCTCAACTTACCTATGACAGGCTGGCCGGAACTGTAGCAGCCTGGTCCTGTGTAGCTCCGCCCCCTCCATTCGTGTAGCTTCGCCCCCTTTTCATGACAAGATCTGGCACAGGAGGGGGAGAGGACGCTGCAAGCTTCTATTGAAAAGTCTCTGCCAAAATGGCCGCCACCTCAGAGGAGACAGTTATTAAAGATACTAGAGGAGCCTCCTCTACTGTCTTTAATAACTGTCTCCTCTGAGGCAGCGGCCATTTTTGGAGGGATGTTTACAATAGAAGCTTGCAGCGTCCTCTCCCCCTCCTTTGACAATGCCAGAACTCAGTAATAAAAAGTGGGCGGAGCATTGCGGCGGCGGATGGCGGCATGAGCAGCCTGTGCCCTCTCCTCTCTGTTAGAGAGGCCGGGCCTGGGACGTCTGTGCCCGCAGCATCCCCCAGATGGCAGGCCTGGTGTGCACTTGGGGGTAGAGGTGGTTACCTTTTGGCCTGCTGAAAAGTGTAAATGTCCATTGCTTCAACATGTCTGTTCCCCTGCAGCATCCTACACCTGCAGAATTATAACAGACTTCCCAGTGCTACAACTACCATTGGTGCAGCAGGTGCATTGCACTAGGGCCTCTGAAGAATAAGGGGCCCACTGCTGCTCAGACCAGCAATTAGTTATCCCCTGGACCCCACTGCCTGAGGAACCTGCCCCTTACCTTAGATAGGCAGGGCTGTCCTATGTGCCAGACTGATGATCACAGTCACTTACTCCCTCTAATTAATAGACAACTAACCATTATTTCTGATTCCCTGCTGTCTGTGAATTAAAGGCAACTCACACAAGTGTTACTGGCACTGTCAGAGTCTGACTGACAGCGTGCCAAACTGAGGAAAACACGTACAGGAGCCTCTTGTCACAGAGAGAGCAAAGGCCACCTTGTTCCTGCACTCACCAATGGTACATGCCCCCTGTTCTCCGCACCGCACAGGACATTTTGCATGTGCCCGTCACCCACTGTCTCTCCTTGTCACCCTCCCCATCATCCTCTGCCTCCCCATACCTTCCACTGTCACCCTCTGCATCCCCCAGCCTTCTATTGCCTCCCTCAGCCTCTCTATGTCAACCTCGGTCTCCCCTTGCCATCATGCACTGCCTCTCCCGGCCACCCAGTGATTGTGAAACGGCACTGGGTAACATACTGTAAATATTTCTGAATGACAATGTTACCATATTACTTTATTATTATTTTTATATTTATTATTATTATTATTATCCTTTATTTATATGGCGCCACAAGGGTTCCGCAGCGCTCAATTACAGAGTACATAAACAAATAATCAATACAGCAAAACGGCGACTTACAGTTGAAGACAATATAGTACAGGGTAAATAAACATAATTACATCAGCAGATGACACTGACATAAATATCAGGTGGCAGAAAAGCAAGATCTGGGGGCTAATTCAGGTTGGATCGCAAATCGCGATCCAACTGAAATTTTTGCGATCGCCCCACGTGCGCATGTGCACGCCACATCCTACACAGTAATTCCAAATGTCTCTGTCTGATTGACAGGCAGAGAATTTCGCAGGGCAGCAACGCTCCATTTCCAAGGCGGAGACGGAGCATTGCAGGGAAATGGGGGTGTGGCAGCATGAACAGGGGGTGTATTGGTGGCGTTAGTCACACACAGCCACTACAATCTTAAAAATGTCACTGGGCATCCTGCTGTCGCAGCCAGACTGCGCCGGGAGGAGGCTTCCATAATTTCTGCAATCACCAAGAAATTGCAATCGTGAAGCAATTTCAGCTTGATCGCAGTGGGAGGGCGGCGGACAGCATGCTGGGCAGCCTTGCCCTGCAATGGGCGGACCCCAGCATGCGAGTGAAAGGATTGCAAATTCTGCTAAAAAACAGAATTTGCAATCCTTACTGTATAAGGTCCTTGATGCAGTCGACGATTATTAAAGTAAGAAAAGGATAAGTACATAAGGGAAGAAGGCCCTACTCGTGAGAGGTTACATTCTACTTTATATATACACGATCGAGTCTCATTATTAGGACCATCTCCTACATTTGACGTCAGCAGCACACAGCCCATAAAGTACGTCATGTATTGTGCGCTGGCTTGGTGGGTATATAAGGTGTGTGATAGGCCGTCTGCACACATATCACTCGTTGCTGTCATGGGTAAAAGGGGAGGTTTATCCGAGTTGCAAAAAGGCATGATTATCGGCTTCCGGACCAAAGGTGGCAGTATTTCTGAAACAGTGCAGTTTGTGAACTGTTCGTGTGCTGCTGTGGTGAAGGTGTATCGTGACTAGACAAATGACATCATTGCGAATAACCCACATGGAAACTGCGGAGCACCACATGCCATTGATGTGAAACGTTGGCCACGAAGGTGCGTGAGGGCCGACCGACACGCTACAGTGGAGCAGCTCACCATCAAAATTAACTTGACGTATGTCTAAAACATTAGTTGAGCCCGTCTAGCTGCTGTCCGTGCTACACACAGCGGTTACTCTGTCTATTAGCTGGTGGTCATAATAATGTGAACCATGTACAGTATCTATCTAATGTATTTGTGTTTTAGGGTATAGCAGCCCTTTGACTTACAGTATGAAGCTGTCTTCATTTTCATTTTATAACCAACTGTTTTAAGTGGCTGTCTAAAGGGCCCATACACACTAGAAGAGAAGATGAGCAATTTCCCTTGAATTCCCTGACAAGAATGAGTGTACACTCTGAGCTTTGTTATTTTGTTATAAACGATCTGAACGAGGAACGATCTGCTATCCTCGGTTTGAGGGGATTGAGCTGCATGCATGGATGACTGACAACCTGTTTCCGCATCGTTCATCATTTGCAGTGTACCCACTAGAATGATCTGAGTGATTTGATTGTTCACAAATGTCATTACAGGTTGAGTATCCCATATCCAAAATTCTTGGGACCAGAGGTATTTTGGATATCGGATTGTTCCGTATTTTGGAATAATCGCATACCATAATGAGATATCATGGTGATGGGACCTAAGTCTAAGCACAGAATGCATTTATGTTTCATATACACCTTATACACACAGCCTGAAGATAATTTTAGCCAATATTTTTTATAACTTTGTGCATTAAACAAAGTGTGTGTACATTCACACAATTAATTTACGTTTCATATACACCTTATACACACAGCCTGAAGGTCATTTAATAAAAAATTTTTAATAACTTTGTGTATTAAACAAAGTTTGTATACATTGAGCCATCAAAAAACAAAGGTTTCACTATCTCACTCTCACTCAAAAAAATTCCGTATTTCGGAATATTCCGTATTTTGGAATATTTGGATATGGGATACTCAACCTGTATCGCTCATATCTATGTAAAATATCTTCTAGTGTGTATGGGCCTTAACAGTGCAGTTCTACTTCACAATCCAACATTTCTGGATTATTTTTGCTATTACTGTATGTAATATACTTTACTTACTGATCAGCAAAACACTTTGGAAGGTCAATATTCACCTATTACCTATTCCCTTTGGCTGGAATGAAAAGGAAAATGGACCTGTAGGTAATATGTACTAGCCTGTATGAATAATGGATACATAGTCAGTCAGTCCCTTATACTCCAAAGACCATCAGTCTAACGTTAATGTATAAGATAACTAGCTATATCCCTTGTATATTTATCACACCAGCATAATGCATTTGCTGAGTGCATAAATAATTCACAATAGAACTGTGTCAGGATTATATGATCTATTGGGAATTATCCTAGTGAAACCTAATATGCATCAGGGAACTTAAATAAAAGGTTTATGATTTAACCAGGTTATTGGTATTAAAACTCTATTGAAAATGCTTAGCAGTACTTTACCCCAGAAAAGCAACACAGAATCTGTCCCTCACAATCCAAATTCTGCTGGAGAAACTGCGGATATACAGGAGACATCTTTCATGTCTTCTGGAAATGCCCTTTACTGAACCGCCTGATTAATACGGTTTTAGGCTCCTTTATCCCTATGGACCCCGCTTTAGCGCTCTTCCACCTTCATACAGACAACCTCCCTCCAGGCGACAGATACGTCTTGGGCCAGATCTTAGTTGCCACTAAAGCTGCTATAGCTCAATTATGGGAAACAGATAATGTCCCGTCCCTGGTAGTTATACAACAAAAAGTCCATAGGCATTTTGTTTATGAAACAGCTGAAGCCAGATACTTGCCCTCTTCTTCCTCTATTCTCATGAAATGGTCCAAATGGTCTACATATAATACCGAACTAGAGTCTTCATTTGTAGTTGCCCCGCTATTTGCTGTGACAGAGTTAAATGAGCTCAATGTCCCCTGACCACCTATTTCTCTCTGTATCCTGTGCATTAGCCTATTTATGCATATGTACTTATCGTAGATCTTTACAGTATATTCTTGTACACTTCACCAAAAGTATGTAACCATGTATTGTAGTGTATTTAACTTTATGTCTGACTCTGAACCCTCCCCCAATGTTTTCCCTACTTCTTTTTTTTTTCTGTTCCCCTGACTTGTTTGTACAAAAAAGAGAGAGGAGGATTCCTTTATTTCTTCCCTCTCACCTTTCAATAAAAATTTAATGTTTAAAAAAAAAATGCTTAGCAGGTTAGCATGTAACATTTAATGCAACCAAATCAGAGACAAAGGTATTTAAAAGCCGAGAATCCATTATCTGTGTTTGGATGAATTTCAGTTCACAATTTGCAAATTGTGGTTCATTTTGCCATATTGTGATTCGTCAGTTAGATCCAAGCAACGGGCCTGATTTCATAGGACCACTGATTAAAATGAAAGAAATATACAGTACTGTGCAAAAGTTTTAGGCAGGTGTGGAAAAAATGGTGCATAGTAAGAATGCTTTCAAAAATAGAAGCACTAATAGTCAATTTTTTTTCAATGAACAAAATGCAAAGTGAACGAACAGAAGAGAAATCTAAATCAAATCAATATTTGGTGTGACCACCTTTTGCATTCAAAACAGCATCAATTCTTCTAGGTACACATGTACACATTTTTTGAAGGAACTCGGCAGAGAGGTTGTTCCAAATATCTTGGAAAACTAACCACAGATCTTCTGTGGATGTAAGATTGCTCAAATCCTTCTGTCTCTTCATGTAATCCCAGACAGACTCGACGATGTTTAGATCAGGGCTCTGTAGGGACCCTATCATCACTTCCAGGACTTCTTGTTCTTCTTTATGCAGAATATAGTTCTTAATGTTTGGGGTCATTGTCCTGTTGCAGAATAAATTTCACATTTGTTAATTGATAAAAATGATTCATTCATTCTTACTTTGCAGCATTTTTCCACACCTGCCTAAAACTTTTGCAGAGTGCTATATATATATATATATATATATATATATATAGTCCAAAGTCATACCGGCACTCCAGAAGATAAATAAGTTCCTTTGCTGCGGTGCCATCCAAGTCAACAAGTGACAAGCATATAGTGTAGAAATTGGTGGCACTCAGGCAGACTTGGTGAATGCAGAAAAAAATAAAGAAATTTTTTTCTGCATTCACCAAGTCTGCCTGAGTGCCACCAATTTCTACACTATATATATATATATATATATATATATATATATATAGCATATAGGAGCAGCATATAGGAGCAGCACTCCTGAAGCTCAAATACCTGTCCCGGTGCCTCTTCCTAGGAGCCCTCTGTGGAGATCCAATGTACATCTACCTTCATCAATTGACACTTTGACATCTAAAAAGTTGACCGTATAAGGATCAATATGATACGTGAACTTAACAGGGTGTTCAGTGGAATTATGCTGTAACATCAATGACTTGAAAAGATCATCTGTATTGTTCCATATGACAAACGTCTATGTATCTAACGTAGAACGCAATGTTCTCAGCAAACAATGGATTACGAAAGAAGATGTCCTGTTCAGTAATAAACATATACGCATTGGCGTACGACGGGGCCACATTAGACCCCATCGCACAGCCAGATTGTTGAAGGAAAAATTTCCCATCAAAAAGAAAAAAATTACAGGTTAACACCATCTCCAGTAAATCCACAACAAGCTCAACATCGGGTCCCTCGTAAAGAGGATTATCACTAATCAGTGATCTTACTGCCGCCAACCCCTGTGCATTAGGTATTACTTAATATAAACTTGAGATATCAATACTACACAGGTGGCTGCCGGCAGTGACCCCATCAAAGGCCTGTAATTTTTTCAAAAATTATGTAGTGTCAAGCAAATACCTTGGATGATTCACAATGCATGGCTGTAACAAAGCATCAAGATACGTAGCTAATGGCTGAAACAGACTACCACGGGCCGCAATGATGGGAGGCCCGGGCGGCTTGACAAGAGATTTATGTATTTTCGGTAACGAATATAATAATGGTACTACTGGATGCACCTGTGTCAAAGCCGTTTTGAGCGCACCATCAATCACTCCGTCATTGACAGCCTGTTGTAAACGATTACCAAGATGCTTAGCAAAGATATCGGTAGGGTTATCATTCAATAATCTATATACTTTGGTGTCACTTAATTGATTATCAAGTTCAGCACGATAATCTACCAAATCTTGAATGACAATCGCCCTGCCCTTATCAGTGGGGCGTATGATAATATCTGAACATCGTGATAACCCCACCAATGCATCAAATTCAATCTTACTCAAATTCTTATGCATGGAAAAATCAGACACTTTTGGAATAACCTCAGATGACACCGTGGTGTCCAACAGCCTGTTAAAAGTCTTAATAGCCGCATTATTGGATAGTGGATCAAATCGTGATTTCTTCTGCAGTTTCTTTAACTGTACGGGGATTTTACAACTACCCTGCTCACCAGGGTCTAATTTCGGTCTTTTAAAGAACTAATGCAGTTTTAATTGACGATTTAAACGATATTTTTCCACTTCCCACTGTAATCCATCAAACTTGACAGTTGGAACATACGAAAGTCCCTTGTTAAGTACACTAATCTCAGCGTCAGATAACTTATATGATGACAAAAATAATTTCCTCCGCGGGAGTGGTGGTCTCCCTGGTCTTCCGCGTCCTCGCCCTGGCTTTCTTACCGCCCCTCCTGGTGCGTCTCCTGGTGTTGTACGGCCCATCCGGGTACGTACCCCTAAAGGGGATCTTCCAACAGCTTGGGGAATATCAAAGGCACCCTCAGAGTCGCTATTAGTGGCCCTATCCTGGGAGGAGTCAGACTGCCACATCTGTTTATAACTTCTTTGACGATATGGGCGAAAACGCTCTTTGCGGGTACTACTTGCCCACTGGTACACTCTATTTTGCTCATAATCAGTATTTACCTTAGCCAACTTTTGTTTTTTGAATTGTATAAGATCATTTCTGTAGTTGGTTACTTGATTATTGAGTTTCTCCACCCATTTACCTTCAACTGCTTCCTCAAATTTCTTAAGGTGCAATTTTTCAAACTCACTAATTTTCTTACGGGAAATGGCCAATTCCCTAGCAGACTCTTCTTCTATTACAAGCAATAGTAAATCAAAACTACACTTGTTCAGTACAGCAATCCAACGTTTACAGAAAGCTGTATTAAAACTTCCTATTGTAGGTGAGTTTTTTACACGGAAACCCTTGGGAATTTTTTCCTCCTTATAATAGTCACTCAGGGTTATCCCGTGATAAAAATAGTAAATCTCTTTCTGTTTGAGTCTCAGCCATTCCCTATACAAATGCTCCACAGGCTGTGCATCAGCGTCATCTCTCAGCTGCTGCTCCAACAAAATGGATTCAGCTTCAATATCAGTGAATGTCAGAGTCGTCCCCTTTGTTAGTAAAGCCAAATTCCCTTCAACAGCATTGTCAGCAGCCACCTCAGTGTCCACATCAGCCATCATGCCACAGACAGCACCAACAGTGCAAAAACAAAGTTACTGACACGTAGAGCCGACAGTGTCCATCAATATGCGGGTGCTCTATGCTTCTAGCTATCCTCCTCCTGCATGAGGGACAGCTAATCCATATATTGCATATAGAAGCAGCACTCCTGAAGCTCAAATACCTGTCCTGGTGCCTCTCCCTAGGAGCCCTCTGCGGAGATCCAATGTACATCTATCGTATGTAGGCGGCACCCGGTATAAACACTCTCAACAGCGCAGGTATGTTATCAACGTTTCGAAGCTTTAATACTGCCTCTTCGTCAGGATACAAATTAACACAAACCAAACGTACCTTTTAAAGACCATCACACCCCCACGTGTAGCAGCCGCGGCGCGCTTGCCCAGCATGAAGACGCCCACTGATGACGTCATTACCCGGCGGCCGGTTGCCATGGCTGCAAATACAACAAACACAATGCTACCGCTGTCAATCCGGAAGGGAGCACAAAGGACTCATAGATACATTGTAATCACAAATATATAACAAACAGTATAACATCACATGATATCTACAAAGACATAATGTCCCTCTCGCTGCAATGCTCCAGACGCCATAGTACACAATCACCATGGCAGCTGCAGCAGCCCAGAATCCAGAGAGACCACATACAAATGCACAGCCAAATCATTTCATTAAATGTAAACATCATACAAAACGTCTAATACCTGCAAATATCAGAGGTTACAAAAACATATGGTAATACCCCTCACCGACAGATCAACCATCCACAGAGGGTAGAACATACTGATAATTAGGCTTCATAGAAAACAGTGCAACCCCAAAGTCTCATTAAGACCTATGGGGGCCATAGTACCCAGCCGAAATATCCAACTGGATTCACAGCGTAATAGTTTAAGGCTCCTGTCCCCACCCCTCAAATATCTCTGGGCACAGTGAGCAACCGGTTGCTAGGCACTTTGCTCAAGTTGGACATAGTTTAGCCTGTTTACGATATATTATAATAGATCACATTCCACCGAATTTGTGTACTATGGCGTCTGGAGCATTGCAGCGAGAGGGACATTATGTCTTTGTAGATATCATGTGATGTTATACTGTTCGTTATATATTTGTGATTACAATGTATCTATGAGTCCTTTATGCTCCCTTCCAGATTGACAGCGGTAGCACTGTGTTTGTTATATTTGCAGCCATGGCAACCGGCCGCCGGGTGATGACGTCATCAATGGGCGTCTTCATGCTGGGGACGTGCGCCGCGGCTGCTACACGTGGGGGTGTGATGGTCTTTAAAAGGTACGTTTGGTTTGTGTTAATTTGTATCCTGACGAAGAGGCAGTATTAAAGCTTCGAAACGAACGTACCTGCGCTGTTGAGAGTGTTTATACCGGGTGCTGCCTACATACTATATATATATATATATATATATATATATATATAGTACTCTGCAAAAGTTAGTACTCTGCATAAATTTATATATATATATATATATATATATATATAAAACAAATATAAAACCACAGCACTCGCCACCCCAGAAGCGGGGTGCAATGTCTGCACTCACCACTCATAGGGTGGGGTGCATGTTGCTATGGTGAGTGCTGAATTTTCTGTTTGTATATATTTAAGTAGGTGGCCATGGGCTTCATGCACCCCACCCTATGAGTGGTGAGTGCAGACATTGCACCCCGCTTCTGGGGTGGCGAGTGCTGTGGTTTTATATTTGTTTGTATATTGCAGGGTTAATATTTGGTTAACTCTTATTAACTGTGGCCACAAGCATTTTCATGCACCCCTATGTAAACTCAATTGTTCTAAACCTGTGCCAGCTGTTCCTTAGTAATTTATCAGCCAGTGTCAGGTGACTAATGTACCTTTAAAAGCCATAAGGTATGTGTCAGGTACACATTAAACCTAGTGGGCATATTTGCCGTTATATTATGTGTGATACAGTGGACAGGTTTTAATTTTTAAGACTCTGTGATAATGTAGGACCTGCAAGAAGGTGGGGTACCTTGGCGAGCGGTTTGCAGGCTTCCGTGCATTGGCCAATTCACTAACTAAACCCCCATCATTTATTTATTGACGTTGTGAGGATAAGTGAGCTTGTTATGGTGAGTGATTAATTTTCTGTTTGTGTGTATATATATATATATATATATATTCCAAGTTAAATGTCCGCACTCCCATCTGTGTAGTGGTCATCAGCAGGGTGCACCTCAAGGAAGCCTTTTAGCACTTTCACTTATACCAAGTATTATAAGATCAATGGGATCCTAACAGAGGGCACTCACCAGTCCAATAATGTTTGTAGAATTTATTTGTACATCAAGGTCACCAAATACGTGTCGACGTTTTGACCCCTTAGGGCCTTTATCAAGACAGCCACAGGAGACATAAGGTCTACATGCCAGATACAAGCATACTGACACACTCTCCCAGGCCCCCTTATATAGCATACAGTAACCACTTAATTGTATAATTACCGGAAGTGAACACAAACTCACCCGATTTGAACATCTAACACATCAGACCAACCAAAATCTACATCATGAATATCTGACAGGTGCCATTGAGATACATAACCACATCATTTAGGACTACACAGGGCCGCATCAGCTTAATAAGCTATATACAAAGCCGTAATCACGGCATTACCGGAAGTGCGTCACTTGCGTTCCACCGGTCAGCGCGCTTGCGTTTCACCACTCAGGATGTGGCAACACATCGCTTGCGCTTCACAGGTTATTAAGTTTACATTCCACCATCGAATCCATGGCGGCGGCGTGGACCAGCACCATAGTGTATCAACGTTCAATTATACCTCATACCTAAAAAAAATCACATATTAACAATATCAGTATTAAAGTAATATAGCATCATACTGTATCACATATATAGTGTAAATCACCATGATATCACTATTAGCTATCAACCATCCACCTACAGGTACCTCCAACTGAACCATATACAATGTATAGTATCATTCATTATAGACAGCACCAAATCAGACCATTCATATTGAGGTAATTAATAGCCCAGAACAGGAGCCCAGAAGAAGACCAACACAAATTAATATAGTAATAAAATACATCACATCACATATCATGTACATAACAATCTATTAATACGTAGTATCAAAAGTTAAAAATTAGATATCAAAATGTGCACAGATATAGTTATTTAGAAAGTACTTCTCGCTTTCAATCAATAGGAATAAAACATGATTCCTAGTAAGGTAGTAAAGAGATTAATGAATGAAAATATTAAAAGGATTATGTTAATTTAATCCACGAGGGACAATAGTATCAAGTTTATGAATCCATCGTGATTCAAGCTTCTTTAAAGAGCGGACCCGATCTCCACCTCTTATCGGCTCCGGTACTTGGTCGATGACCATACAACGTAAGGATGAGACTTGATGGCTATGTAGAAGGAAATGCTTACTAACAGGCTTATCAGACTCACGGGTCTCGATGGCCAATCTAATCGAATATCTATGTTTTGCCATTCTGTCCCGAAATGGTCTACTGGTCATCCCAATATAGTAAAGTCCACAATGGCAAGTCACAAAATAGACTGCAAAAGCACTCATGCATGATAGGTTATATCGAATCGGGATCTTAGTGCCATTATGTGGGTGATGGAACTCCTTACCACTTATCATCGAATTACATGTGGTACACCCCTTACATTTGAAGCTTCCTGTCCTACCAGACCTTAGCCAATGGGAAGGCAATTGTGACGATTACATGGTTGGACGCATAAGTAACTGGCGCAGATTAGAGCCCCTCTGGTAGGCACACATCGGGGGTTTAATTCCACGTAATTTCAGCTGAGGGTCCATCGTCAACAACGACCAATGTTGATTATAGATACTCTTCGTAACATGCAAATTTGGTCATATGTACTGACATGTACCATTCGATCTCCCGGTATAGATTTAGTGGCCTTATCAATTGGGTATTTAAAGAGATGGTATACTTTATTGATGCATCTTTGCAAGGTAGTAGGTGAGTACCCTCTCTGTAAGAACCTGTACATGATATGTGATGTGATGTATTTTATTACTATATTAATTTGTGTTGGTCTTCTTCTGGGCTCCTATATATGGCTATTAAGTACCTCAATATGAATTGTCATATACATTGTATATGGTTCAATTGGAGGCACCTATAGTTGAATGGCTGATAGCTAATAGTGATATCATGGTGATTGACACTATATATGTGATACAGTATGATGCTATATTACTTTGATACTGATATTGTTAATATGTGATATTTTTTTTTAGATATGAGGTATAATTGAACATTGATGGATTTGACGGTGGAGCATAAACTTAACAACCTGTGAAGCACAAGTGATGTGTTGCCACATCCTGAATGGTGGAACGCAAGCGCGCTGACCGGTGGAACGCAAGTGACGCACTTCTGGTAATGCAGTGATTATGGCTTTGTATATAGCTAATTAAGCTGATACGGCCCTGTGCAGTCCTAAATGATGTGGTTTGTTATGTATCTCGATGGCACCTGTCAGATATTCATGTTGTAGGTTTTGGTTGGTCTGATGTGTTATATGTTCAAATCGGGTGAGTTTGTGTTCACTTCCGGTAATTATACAATTAAGTGGTTACTGTATGCTATATAAGGGGGCCTGGGAGAGTGTGTCAGTATGCTTGTATCTGGCATGTAGACCTTATGTCTCCTGTGGCTGTCTTGATAAAGGCCCTAAGGGGTCAAAACGCAAAATGTCGACACATATTTGGTGGCCTTGATGTACAAATAAATTCTACAAACATTGCTGGACCGGTGAGTGCCCTCTGTTAGGATCCCTTTGATCTTATAATACTTGGTATATATATATATATATATGTATATGTATATATATATATATATATATATATAATTATTAGGTTTTTTTTAACCATCTGCTCCACCCATTCACCAAATCTTGAAATTGCCCCAGTGCTCTGTACCCTTGGAGTTCCATTGACATAGTGAAAATCAACCGCCAGGTTCAGGCCAGTACAAGGCTGGTTTCTCATTGTATGTGCCTCACAGAAGTTGCAAGCCATTATCCTAAAAGTATTTAGATACATCCTGAGCCCCTGGGCTATGAAGACTAGCAGTAGGTTTGATCCAGAGATGGATGCAGCTTGCACATCTTATAACACAAAGGCTGTACTATAAATATGCAAAAGCCACAGGAGGCGTGTTGAATTAAAAAACGCCCACTGCTGGCTTCTGTGATCTGTAGTATTAGATAATCTGCGCGACCATCAGACATTTGAGTAACTTTCAGGTTGCTCAGGATGTCTGGCTAAACCATGTTGCTGGAGCCAGTGAAGCTGTGTCTGAGAATTTAGCCACTGGTTTCAGCATGCCCATAAAGTTGTGGAATGCTGCGTGTCAAAGCTCCATCACCTCCCCAAATGCCAGAAGCATGTCAACCATGATGCAACGTTTGGGGCACTCTGAGTGACATCACAGCCCCTGATCTGCACATGTGCAATGCAGGTTCTGTGCATGTACAGATCTAAATACATTGGAGATCGATGTGCATAAACATCTGGGTTACATACAGCTCTGAATAAGGCCCTGAGTTGTGATCCCTGGTGGAGACTCTAAGGCACTGTTCATTATACATAGCAGGTTTTAAATCAAATATACAATTTTCAATAAGCTTTATTAAGCCAAATTACTCTTGACTTTTCAGACTTGTATTCATCATTAAACTATGATGTATCAAGAGAAGAGCAAAAATATATTTTTTTTTCGTTTGATATGATGGTGATGGACTCAGTGACCATTTCAAAGTGTTTTATTCAAATAAAGCTAATGCTCAAAATTTGGTCTAGGTTAAAAAAATATCTTGGTAGACGGGGTGTTAGAGACGGGTGGTATTCATGTGACCGGCGGTCGGGAGACCGACAGTCACATGACCTCCACCAACATCCCGCCCTCTCACTATCCCGACGGTCGGCATGCCAACCAACAGGGACTATTTCCACTCGTAGGTGTCTTCGACACCCATAGAGTTGGAATAGAACCCATGGAGACCTCATGTCACCACCGAGCCCGCAGCGTGGCGAGGGCAGCGAACCGGCATGGGGCTTGCTGCACTCGTGTCCCCCCCCCATCTCCGCCAGGATCCCGGCTTCGGTATGCTGGTGAGTTACCGGCATCGGTATGCTGACCGGCGGTCTCCTGACTGCCGGTCAAACATACCACACCCGTTAGAGGCAATGAGCCAGATGTAATGCCGCTCGACCTCGGTGGCCGTGCGAGATGCCAGCCGAACTCAGACGGTTATTTTAAAAGGACAATTGCTTACAAGGCATGGTTTTGCCTTGTAAGTGATTGCCCCTCTAAAAAAAAACATCCCACACGGCCACCAAACTCGGGCAGCACTACATCCGGCCCATGGTATTCATTACAATGAGGTCACTGGGATAACAAAGTTGTTATTCCAGGAGTCCCAAATTTTTTATTTTTTTTTATACTTTTTTATTAGGTAGATCACAGTATAATACAATAACCATGACACACACAGTTCACAAATGCAAAGTGGAAATGTATGACCAGTTACAGGTCTAATGAAATATAAGCTGTTGAGTGATCCAGTTTTAGTAACAGTAGAAGGTGAGGAATGTTTCCTCGCATGCAACGGTGTGGCGGTCTGTTAAGAGACTAAAAGGAAACAGAAAAGAGAAGAAGGAGAGAGGGAAAAAGAACCAATGGGGTGGGACCTCAGGTTGGAAATGAATAAAGATTGAAGTGGGCCATTATGAAAGAAACAGGGATGAGGCATTTTGGGAAGTTATCCAGAACCTCCATACCTTATCAAATGACTTGGCAGAGTGATTAATTATGCTAGTCATGTATTCCAGTTTATTGAAGGGAGGGAGGGGCACCTTCCAGTTTGCTGCTATTTGGCACATTGAGGCGGAGATAATAGGGCTTGTCAGGTTTTTTTATGTCTGGACAATTCAGGAAACCCCAGAGGATGAAAAAAATATTGAACTTGAAAAATTAGGATTATGACTTCTCTCCAGATTACAGTTATCTTTGGACAAGATCACCAGATGTGGATAAAGGTGCCCTCTTCAAAACACCTCCTCCAACATCTGTCTGAGGTATCAGGGTACATTGCTCACAACCGGGAGGGTACATAATACCACCTATACAATCATTTGTATACATTCTCCTTAGTTTTGATACATACAGTATTGAGCTAGAGGCAGCAATATCCCAAATCTCCAACCACTCCTCAGAATCCAGACTAGTTCCTAATTTTTTCATCCCAAGTGAGAGTGAGAGGCATCTCCTCAACAAGCAATGTGTATAAATAAGAGATTAAACCTTTGGTTGAGGAGAATTTCTTCAGAGTATCAAAAGTGTTGAGGGACCTATTAACAAGCAGATATCCCACCTTAGAGTGAAAATATCTAAGCTGTAAATATCGGAAGAAATCGTTATATGGGAGCACTGCGTATGTCTGAATCTAGGAGAACTGAGGGAAGCTAGAATCTTTGGAAAAATCATTGAGGTACATAATATTCCTTTTTTTCTGATGACAGACAGATGACCTACTCATTCCCAGAGGGAAATCAGGTTTGCGGAATAGTGGAATAAGAGGAGATGGGCCAGGGGCCATTTTATATTTCCTATTAACATAATCCCAAATGGATAGGTGACGGAAAACATTCGGATGGGGGCAGGGGGGGGGAGTCCTCAGGAGCCAGAGGAGGGAGGAGACCATAGAGATGCCCAATTCGTCAGCTTCAATGTCGACCCAGACCTTCCCAGTACCAGGATTACACCACTGAACACAGTGGGCAAGTTGTGCCGCTAGATAGTATCTCCTAAAGTTGGGAATACCGAGGCCTCCACCCTGAGAGGGACACTGCAATAGTTTCAGTTTAACCTGAGGATGTTTTCCAGCCCAAATAAAATTAGAGATTTGAAATTGTAAAAATTTTAATACAAACGGGTATATATATTGGAAGGGTTTGAAAAAGATATAGCAGCCGAGGGAATACATTCATTTTCACTGAGTTCACCCGACTGATCCAAGAGATCAACTGATTAGACCACGATTGGAGGTCAGATTTAATGGGGTCAAAATGCGGGGGAAATTAACCTGAAAGAGCAGATGATGGGTATGTGTCAAAAAGACACCAAAATATTTATTTTTCTATTTATGCCAAGTTAATGGAAATGAGGCCTCCAGAGCAGTTTGATGGGAGCAGGTATATGAAAATCAAGCACTTGCATCTTACTGGTAATCATTTTGTAGCCTGAATATGTAGAGTAGAGATCAATCTCAGAGAGGAGAGGCTGCAGGGTTAGGGCTGCGTTAGTGAGAGAGATTAGGACAAGGGGCTAATTCAGACCTGATCTCTGCTGTGCGTTTTCGCACAGCGGGCGATCAGGTCTGAACTGCGCATGCGCAGGCACCGCAGTGCGCCAGCGCATGCCAGAGATGCGATCGGCATCTCAGCCCAGCGATCGCCTCTGCCTGATTGACAGGCAGAAGCGTTTGCTGGCCAAGAGGGGGTGGGCCGGCTACATTGGGCCGCCATTTTGGGGGCGTGGTCCGGGCAATGCAGGCGTGCCCGGACCGTGAGGGGGGCGGCCCACGATGGCTGCATGACGTAACATGCAGCCTGTCAGGACTGCATTACTGACCAGACGCCTGGGTTAATCAAGGATGCCACCGCCCACCCGTCACACCCGCCACATGCCCACCTCTCTCCTTCTATGCTATGCCAACTCCAGACACTGATGAGGATCACCATGCAGCCAGCGTTCCTCTTAGGAAGACAAATTCAATACTGGCAGGCGGCCGGCAGCAGCATTGACATGTCACTCGTTTTTCCAGCAGCAGCAGTACTAGTCTGCGACTGTCAGTGTCAGTGAGTGACTGACTTGTAAGTAAGCTGTTGCAGCTTGCAGGGGAAAGAGAGGGGCAGCCAGACCAGGCTGAGGAGGAGCAGTGTAATTGCAGTGAGTGCCATCATGGGTGTTTGTTTGGAGCACACCACAACATCTGACAATGTATCTGCTTTATTAGGAATGGCACAAGGGTGGATATTTTATATTGCGTTGACGTCAATAGATGGTGCTAGACATGCCCAAAAGGCGGTGCTAGACACACCCCTCCGACAGTGCACCCCCTAATAAAATGTGCTGCGCACGCCTATGCTTGGAGGCCAATGCCAAATTCTCAAGGTGGGCCTCCTATTGGATATCTATAAATCCTTAGGTCTTCATGTTTTATCATATCTGAATCATTTTTGTATCACACATATCAGAAATACATAAAACTGTAAATGCAATTTAAAGTTAACCCCCAATTCATTGATCAACACGTACAACACAATATTTGTAAACCAGTTCAGCCAAGTACATTCTAAAGAATTGGAGTTATATTGTACAGTATATAAAAAATAAATAAGAACCAGAATTGACTATTTGTTACATTTTGTAACTGTATAGCTTTTTTATACCTTAAAATACACTTACAAAGCTTTGACAGTGACACTATCTTGCCGTGCGGTGACGGAGCCGATACACTTACAAAGCTTTGACACTATCTTGCCATGCTGGCTCACCGTCTAGCCTGAAAGTAGAGCCGATACGGACCATACAGTTATAAAAGTCTGGCACCCTTACTGCATTGCCATCATATCGTTGTATTAGAAGTCACAACTCTAAGTGAACTGTATAGTAACTTAATAGTACTGTGTACACAGAAAAGAATTGCCAAATCATGGGCCTGATGTAATGCCGTCCCAGTTCCCCTGACATTCTGGTTGCCGATCAAATTCAGACTTTTTTTTAAAGGGGTAGTAATTTGCAAGGTGCAGCCATGCTTTGTAAATGACTGCTTCTGAGAGAGAGAGACAGTTATGGAGAGAGAGTGTGACATGGGTAGGGAGAGACAGATATGTGGAGAGAGAGAGACAGACGTGGAGAGAATGAAATGTAGAGGGAAAGACACAGAGAGAGACAGAGGGAGAGACAGACAGACATGGGGAGGGACAGATACAGGAAGAGAGTGAGACACACAGACATGAGACACACAGACATGGGGAGGGAGGAGGAGACATGGTGAGAGAGATAGAGAGACAGACACAGGGAGAGAAAGACATATGGAGAGAGAGACACATGGAGAGATACAGTGACAGACAGACATGCAGAGAGAGAGAGATGGAAATAAAGAGTGCCGTGGGAAGGGAGAGAGAGACTGACATGAGAAGGGACTCAGAGAGACACATACAGAGAGAGAAAAAGAGAGAGAGACACACACAGGGAAAGACACAGACAAGGTGAGAGATAGACACAGGAAGAGAGATGGAGAGAGAGACAGAAAACAGGGTGAGAGAGAGACACGGAGAAAGATGGAGAGAGAGACAGATAGACAGGGTGAGAGAGACACAGGAAGAGAGATGGAGGGAGACAGACACAGGGAGAGAGACAGACAGGATGAGAGAGAGACACAGGGAGAGACAGATAGGGTGAGAGAGAGACAGGGAGAGAGATGGAGAGAGAGACAGATAGACAGGGTGAGAGAGAAAGACATAGGGAGAGAGATGGAGAGAGAGACCAGCGGTGCAAGTGGGCTGGTACGGCGTACCATTAAGAATTTAGCCGTGGGTATGCCGTACCCACCGCTGAGCCGGTTACAGCAGCGCTGCCGCAGGCTGCTATGTGAGCGGAGGAGAGCACAGCGCAGTGCCTCTCCTATCCCTCAATTCTCAGTGATGTCAGGTCTCTGCTCCGGCGGTTGCTGCGGTGGGGGGCGGGTGATCTCAATAAGGCACCGGTTTGCTATCCAATCAGAGCTCGCGGACTGGTAGCCGCGGCTCCTGATTGGCTGCCGGTCCACGAGCTCTGATTGGCTAACGAACCGGTGCCTCATTTGAGATACCCGCCACCGAAGCTGCAGAGACTGGACTTCACAAGCATTGAGGGGCAGGAGAGGTGCTGCGCTGCGCTCTCCTCCCCTCACACAGCACAAACAGGCAGCGGTCAGCAGGGGGCACTGTATATCTGGCACTGTGGGGCAATGTATATCTACCACTGTGGGGGCATTTGTGTATCTGACACTGTGGGGGCATTTGTGTATCTGGCACTGTGGGGGCATTTGTGTATCTGACACTGAGGGGGCATTTGTATATCTGGCACTGTGGGGCAATGTATATCTGCCACTGTGGGGGCATTTGTGTATCTGACACTGTGGGGGCATTTGTGTATCTGGCACTGTGGGGCAATGTATATCTGCCACTGTGGGGGCATTTGTGTATCTGACACTGTGGGGGCATTTGTGTATCTGGCACTGTGGGGCAATGTATATTTGGCACTGTGGGGGCATATGTGTATCTGGCACTGTGGGGCATTTGTGTATCTGACAATGTAGGGGCATTTGTGTATCTGGCACTGTGGGGGCAATTGTGTATCTGGCACTGTGGAGGCATTTGTGTATCTGGCACTGTGGGGGCATTTGTGTATCTGGCACTCTGGGGCAATGTGTATCTGGCACTCTGGGGCAATGTATATCTGGCATTGTGGGGCAACGTGTATCTGGCACTATTGGGGTCATATGTGTATCTGCCCCCCATATGTGTATCACGCCCCCATTTTCATTGGCCATGCCCCACATGGCATTTGGTCATGCCCATTTTTTGGACGCACGCACAGTACCTATTAGATCTTTTTTCTACTTGCACCACTGAGAGAGACAGATAGACAAGGTGAGAGAGAGACACAGGGAGAGAGATGGAGAGAGAAACAGATAGACAGGGTGGGAGAGAGACACAGGGAGAGAGATGGAGAGAGAGACAGATAGACAGGGTGAGAGAAAGACACATGGAGATAAACAGAGAGGTTGAGAGAGAGACACAGGGAGAGAGAGACAAATAGACAAGATGAGAGAGACACAGGGAGAGAGATGGAGGGAGACAGACACAGGGAGAGAGACAGACAGGCAGAAACAGGGAGAGACAGACATGTAGAGAGAGAGGGAGATGACATGGAGAGAGTGACATGGGGAGGGAGAGAGACTGACATTTTAAGTGAGAAATGGACACATGAAGAGAGTCAGACACAGGGAGAGAGACAGACACATTGGGGTATATTTACAAAGCTCCCGATATTGACCGAGATGGTGTTTTTTTTTCAAAGTGTCATCTCGGGAATTTACTAAACTCAAATCACGGCATTGATGAGGGTATTCCTATTTTTGTTGAAGTCATAGAAAAAAATTACGAATGCATACACCATCGGTCAAATACACCTGTTATTTGCTAGAACTCAGTAATTTACTAAAAATTGTATTTCACAAACACTGCCGGCAACAGCCAAACACTGCCGTGAATAAATACAAATCGTAAAAAAAAGCAGTTTTCAAATAGACCTGCTTTTTTTTACCGTGTTCTGATAAGCATGCACGGATCCGTGAGATCCGTGCATGTTTATCAGTGGTAAGGGGTGGGAAAGTGTTAGAAAATTGTAAAAAAAATGCGTGGGGTCCCCCCTCCTAAGCAAAACCAGCCTCAGGCTCTTTGAGCCGGTACTGGTTCACAAAATATGGGGGGGGAAATGACCAGGGTTCCCCCATATTTCATAAACAAGCACCGGGCTCTGCGCCTGGTCCTGGTCACAAAATATGGGGGACAAAAAGCATAGGGGTCCCCCGTATTTTTTTAACCAGCACCGGGCTCCACTAGCCAGGTACATAATGCCAGAGCCGGGGGACACTTTTATTGTGGTCCTGGCGGCCCTGGCATTACATACCCAACTAGTCACCCCTGGCCGGGGTACCCTGGAGGAGTGGGAACCCCTTAAATCAAGGGGTCGCCCCCTCCAGCCACCCAAGGGCCAGGGGTGAAGCCCGAGGCTGTCCCCCCCATCCAAGGGCGGCGGATGGGGGGCTGATAGCCAAGTGTAAAAAAACAGAATATTGTTTTTAGTAGCAGTACTACAAGTCCCAGCAAGCCTCCCCCGCAAGCTGGTACTTGGAGAACCACAAGTACCAGCATGCGGTGGAAATCCGGGCCCGCTCGTACATGTAGTACTACTACTAAAAAAGTACCCAACAAAAAACAGGACACACACACCGTGACAGTAAAAGTTTATTACATACATGCACACCTCCATACATACATACATACATACATACATACTTACCTATGTTCACACGAGGCTCGGTCCTCTTCTCCATGTAGAATCCTCGGGGTACCTGTGGAAAAAATGATACTCACATAATCCAGGGTCTCTTGTTTTCTTTGTATAATCCACGTACTTGGCAAAAAAACAAACCGGAAACCCGACCACGCATTGAAAGGGGTCCCATGTTTACACATGGGACCCCTTTCCCCGACTGCCAGGACCCCCCTGACTCCTGTCAAAGAGGGTCCCTTCAGCCAATCAGGGAGCGCCACGTCTTGGCACTCTCCTGATTGGCTGTGGGCTCCTGTAGTGTCTTTCAGGCTCCACACGGCAGAGATACAATGTAGCGCCTATGCGCTCCATTGTATCCAATGGTGGGAACTTTGCGGTCAGCGGTGAGGTTACTTTCGGTCAACCGCTGACCGCAAAGTTCCCACCATTGGATACAATGGAGCGCATAGGCGCATTTTTTGGTGGGGATTTTTAACAATGTTCTTTTTTTTACGAAAGGTGCACAATGAAGCCCAGCACGGATCTCACAGATCCGGCCGAGATTCATTGTGTTAATGTCGGCAGTGTTTTACAATTCACTCCCGTAAAACACTACCAAAAAATACAAATGACATCGACATCGGAAAACTCGAAAATGCAGAATACGACAGCTTAGTAAATTAGTCGTAATAAATTCAAAAAGTTGCAATTTTACACTTTCGATGTCATTCGTGTTTGAACTTTAACCTCATTCGGAAAAATACGAATTTTAGTAAATTTACCCCATTGGGAGAGATGGAAAGAGATACACAGGGAGATAGATGGGGAGAGAGATACAGGGAGATAGATAGACAGGGTGAGAGAGACACACAGGGAGAGAGATGGAGACAGAGAGACACATTGGGTGGGAATACTGTCAGCACTCACCCGATCAGCCAGCTCCCCTCCAGCATGCAAGCCAAGCTGTTGCAGTCACTTCCTGCTTCCTCACCCGGCCAGCTCTGTCTCTGTCTCAAAGGCCCATGGGAACTGCCTGAGAGGAGCTGGTCGGGTGAGGAAGGAACTCTACAGCTCCCCCTACGTTTAGTCAGCCCAGCCTCCACATAAGTCTAAAAAGGCTGCAATCTACAGACACACAGCCTGGACTGAAGCTTCACCGTCTGTCAACTGCACTGATAGATCGGAGCGGAGGGGGGTTCCAGGTACTCGGACCTCCCCCCCCCCCCCCCATACCGTGCATGTATGGCACCACACTCCATGAAGAAAATTAAAGTAAACTACAGCTCCCAGCAACCTTTGCTGCCAGGAGCTCCCGACAGCAAGAGCTGCTGGGAGCTGTAGTTTATTTTCACTTCTTCATTCCGGTGCCGATCACTGGCGCCTGCCTACTGCGCGATCCTCCTACCCAGGTGATGCAACTACTAAGTGAGTCCACCCATTGGCTGAGGGTGGCACTGCCGAGCGGCGCCCCCTCCTCGGCTGGCGCCCCTGGCAAGTGCCATCCTGGCCAATGGGTAGATACGCCCCTGGCCAGAATAACCAACACTCATGGTTTAGTGCTAATGTGGGAACCAGTGTAAGCTGACAAGTGCTGTGGATGGTTGAGAATTTGGGTACATGGGCACTCTGCCATTTATTTAAAAAACATTGCTTGTTTTCACACTGATTTATTAAAGCAAGTTTTACTTTTATAAGAGGCTGATTATAAATACTGTATATCATTGCATGTCATGCTACTTCTCAAGCAACTCCAGACAATTTAGCATTCACCCATAGGCCTCACTTCAGACAAAGTAAAGAAACTGGACTGTGGATCACAAAAATAGAAATATTGGCCCTCATTCCGAGTTGTTCGCTCGCTAGCTGCTTTTAGCAGCATTGTACACGCTAGGCCGCCGCCCTCTGGGAGTGTATTTTAGCTTAGCAGAATAGCGAAAGAAAGATTAGCAGAACTGCTACTAAATAATTTGCTGCAGTTTCTGAGTAGCACCAGACCTACTCCTAGACTGCGATCACCTCAGTCCGTTTAGTTCCTGGTTTGACGTCACAAACACGCCCTGCGTTCAGCCAGCCACTCCCCCGTTTCTCCAGGGAGACAGAAAGAGCGGCAGACATGCAGAGAGGCTGAGAGACGGACAGACAGACAGACATGTGGAGAGAGACAGGTACAGAGAGAGCGGCAGACATGCAGAGAGAAAGACAGATATGCAGAGAGAGACAGGTACAGAGAGAGTGACAGACATGCAGAGAGAAAGACAGACATGCAGAGAGAGACAGGGACAGAGAGAGAGTTATGGAGAGAGAGTGTGACATGGGTAGGGAGAGACAGAGATGTGGAGAGAGAGAGACAGACGTGGAGAGAATGAAATGTGGAGGGAAAGACACAGAGAGAGACAGAGGGAGATAGAGACAGACACGGGGAGGGACAGATACAGGAAGAGAGAGTGAGACACATAGACATGAGACACACAGACATGGGGAGGGAGGAGGAGACATGGTGAGAGAGATAGAGAGACAGACACAGGGAGAGAAAGACATATGGAGAGAGAGATACATGGAGAGACACAGTGACAGACAGACATGCAGAGAGAGAGAGAGATGGAAATAAAGAGTGGCGTGGGAAGGGAGAGAGAGACTGACATGAGAAGGGACTCAGAGAGAGGGACACATATAGAGAGAGAAAAAGAGAGAGAGACACACACACAGGGAAAGACACAGACAAGGTGAGAGATAGACACAGGAAGAGAGATGGAGAGAGAGACAGATAAACAGGTTGAGAGAGACACAGAGAAAGATGGAGAGAGAGACCGATAGACAGGGTGAGAGAGACACAGGGAGAGAGATGGAGGGAGACAGACACAGGGAGAGAGACAGATAGACAGGATGAGAGAGACACAGGGAGAGAGACAGATAGGGTGAGAGAGAGACACAGGGAGAGAGATGGAGAGAGAGAAAGATAGACAGGGTGAGAGAGAGACATAGGGAGAGAGAGGGAGAGAGAGAGACCAGCGGTGCAAGTGGGCGGGTACGGCGTACCATTAAGAATTTAGCCGTGGGTATGCCGTACCCACCGCTGAGCCGCTCACCGGTTACAGCAGCGCTGCCGATGGCTGCTATGTGAGTGGAGGAGAGCGCAGCGCAGCGCCTCTCCTATCCCTCAATTCTCAGTGATGTCCGATCTCTGCTCCGGCGGTTGCTGCGGTGGGGGGCGGGTGATCTCAATAAGGCACCGGTTTGCTATCCAATCAGAGCTCGTGGACTGGTAGCCGCGGCTCCTGATTGGCTGCCGGTCCACGAGCTCTGATTGGCTAACGAACCGGTGCCTCATTTGAGAAACCCGCCGCCGAAGCTGCAGAGACTGGACTTCACAAGCATTGAGGGGCAGGAGAGGTGCTGCGCTGCGCTCTCCTCCCCTCACACAGCACAAACAGGCAGCGGTCAGCAGGGGGCACTGTATATCTGGCACTGTGGGGCAATGTATATCTGCCACTGTGGGGGCATTTGTGCATCTGACACTGTGGGGGCATTTGTATATCTGCCACTGTGGGGCAATGTATATCTGCCACTGTGGGGGCATTTGTGTATCTGGCACTGTGGGGGCATTTGTGTATCTGGCACTGTAGGGGCAATTGTGTATCTGGCACTGTGGAGGCAATTGTGTATCTGGCACTGTGGGGGCATTTGTGTATCTGGCACTCTGGGGCAATGTGTATCTGGCACTCTGGGGCAATGTGTATCTGGCATTGTGGGGCAACGTGTATCTGGCACTATTGGGGTCATATGTGTATCTGCCCCCCATATGTGTATCACGCCCCCATTATCATTGGCCATGACCCACATGGCATTTGGTCATGCATATTTTTTGGACGCACGCAAAGTAAACAGAGAGGTTGAGAGAGAGACACAGGGAGAGAGAGACAAATAGACAAGATGAGAGAGACACAGGGAGAGAGATGGAGGGAGACAGACACAGGGAGAGAGACAGACAGGCAGAAACAGGGAGAGACAGACATGTAGAGAGAGAGGAAGATGAAATGGAGAGAGTGACATGGGGAGGGAGAGAGACTGACATTTTAAGTGAGAAATGGACACATGAAGAGAGTCTGACGGGCAGCCCATGCTCTTTAGGGCTTCGGCTTACCAGGTTTGGAAGTGCGGGCCTGCTTGTTGTACGCCTGACCTTTTGTTTTACCTGAAGGACGAAAGGGGCCGAAAGGACGTACCTTTAGCCTTCGACACAGAAGGAGCGGTACTTGGCAGACAGGCAGTTTTGGTAGTAGCCAAGTCAGCCACTATCTTATTTAAGTCCTCCCCAAACAGAATATCTCCCTTGAAAGGGAGTACCTCCAGGGTTTTTCTAGAATCCAGATCCACACATCAGGATCTCAGCCACAATATCCGGCGAGCCAGGACTGATGTAGTAGAGGCCTTGGCTGCTAGGATACCGGCATCAGAAGCCGCCTCTTTAATATAGTGAGAAGCTGTGACAATATATGACAAGCATTGTCTAGTATGGTCAGAAGAGATTTCAGCTTCTAACTCTAGGGCCCATGCTTCAATAGCCTCTGCAGCCCATGTTGCTGCAATAGTGGGCCTTTGTGCAGCACCCGTGAGGGTGTAAATCGCTTTTAGACAACCCTCCACACATTTATCTGTAGGCTCTTTAAGAGACGTGACGGTAGTGACAGGTAGAGCTGAGGAATCCACCATCCTACATGTGAGTCTACTGGAGGAGGCGTTTCCCAATTTTTAGACAGCTCTGGCGCGAGGGGATAGCGAACCAGCATCTTCTTTTGAGGCACAAACTTCTTTCCCAGGTTTCCCCAGGGTTCCTGATGTATATCCACTAGGTGGTCAGAGTGAGGTAAAACTTGTTTAACCACCTTCTGACGCTTGAACCTATCTGGTCTCTTAGGAGGGGCGGATGGCGCGGGATCATACGTAATCTGTAAAAATCAACTTAATAGCCTCCAAGAGATTAGGAACATCCACATGTGAACTACCCTCCCCCTCAGCAGTATCTGTGTCAGAATCTGTGGGGTCAGTGTAAGTGCCATCTTCATCTTTATTAGACGAGGTGTCAGTGACAGCAGTGGATTGTGAGGAGATAAGAGCTCGCTTAGAGGACCTTAGGCGAGCGAAGGTCAGACTTTTTAGTAGTCAAGGACTGGTTCAACATCTTCAATTGAGCAGACAAATTATCCGCCCACGGCGGGTTAGCTGCAGGGACCACATACGGTTGCACCGGCATAGGAGGTCCCATAGGGGGTGTTAGTTTAGTAACTAGCGTATGTAGAAGCGTGGAGAAAGTAGCCCACGGTGGGTCATTGTGTACCACCGTTGCCACAGTCCCACTGGGGGCAAGGAGCCCCCAGAACCAGAGCCCACAGCTGCTATGGTCTCCTCATAGGGATCTGTGGCTTCAGCAACACCGGCAGTGTGTTCAGCCCCAGAACCGTTACCTTCAGTAGCAGACATGATATAACTTGCAGTATCAGGTAACACAGTACAATTGTCAGCAGCACAATACCTCTTGCCCAAACCCCTGCACAGTGTAGTCAGCACAAGCAGGGATACAGGAGAGATATGGTGACTAAAATCACAGAGAAAAATACGTATTAAAGTATATCTTGTGAAAATCCTATATAATTATAAAACCTGACGCACCAAGCCCCCTCAGGTTATAGAATATAGGGATAGCAAGTTGAGTGAGAGACACGAAATGGAAACCACTCAGCAAGCTAATGCACACACATATAGTCACAGTTATACAATGCAGAGGTTATTACTAACAATAATACTGCACTGGACCAGCTTATATATATAGCTATGTAATCAATAGATATAACACTGCACAGTAAGAACTGGATGTATATCACAGGGTACTTGTACCAGAGAACCCTGACTAAATGCACTCTTTCTTAACTAACACTGTCCAATTGACATGTAGAATACTTAAGTGTCATGTAAAGTCACAGCGCTGCCAACCAGGCGGCTTTACAAAGGAGGGTTTGCCCAAGCAGTCCCAGGAACAGTGTAGCTGAGAGAAATGGCGTCCAAACACTGACAGGGAGTGAGGGAGAGACAGATATGCAGCTCCAGGGTGGGAACATTTGCTGGAAATGGCGCCCTGGGACTGGGGGAGGGGCTCCAGGTCTAAGCCTTATCCCCTCTGCTGGCAAAACCACCAGGTACTGCGACCTACACACAAAAAAGGGTTTAAGAGAAAACCTGACCTGCACCCATGCCCTGGTGATCTAGTGGGATCGCCTGTGCTGCCACAGTGTCCACCGCCAGCACGCGCGGCCCGCCTCCCACTAACCGCGCTGGATATCGATAAAGCACCACTCACCACCTCCCGAAGCGCGGCCACGCGATCCCGGAGAGTTCCCGTTGTGTGTGCCTGACTTCAGAAGAAAACCGGAGCCTCCTGCTGTAGTTACCTGGCAACCAGGGCTCGGGAGTGTACAGCGCCGCTGGGGAGAGATGGAGCTGCAGCAGTGAATGTCACTAGACATGTACACACTGCTGCAGCCCTTGAAGTCTTCACTTTTCTTCTCAAAAAAAGCTCTTCTTAGGGCTGCCCAGAGCAGCCCCTCTGTTATGTGCCTGCTATCTGCGGCACCAACTACAAAACTGAGCTCCTGTGCAGGGAGGCGGGGTTATAGAGGAGGCAGCGCTATGCATTCTGGGAACAGTCAAAGCTTTTGAGCCTGTTGGTGCTTCGGATCAAGATCCTACTCTACACCCCTATGTCTTTCCTTGTGGAGCCCAGTGTACCCCTCAGCAGAAATACTGGCTGCTTTATTTTTACCCTGCAATTTTGATTTTGGTGGGGTGAACACACTCCACCCAAATCGAATCTCTCTGCAGATATTACATCTGCCCCACCTGCAGTGCAGCATGGTTTTGCCCATTAGTGTGCTTTTTTTTGTTTGCTAACAACTCTGAATAACCCCCATTGTGTATAGATGCAGTGCACTGGCTCATTGAGAGCTACACCCACCTACTCCACAGAATTACTATGTGAGGGAGGTATGCCCAGAATCGGGTTCATTGGTGTACTACGAGAGTCAGGCACTTAAATTGTGCAGTTAGTTCCACTAAATGTCGTTAAAATAATTATTCTCTATAACACAAATGTAACATTGTACGTCTCTTTATAGCACAACACGTATTGGTACTAACTGGTTTGGATCTCTGCTAATCATAAATATTTAGCAAATGTATAATGTGTTGTAGCAATGCTGACTGTACAGTAAAAAATTATTTTCCAAAATATGCCTTGCTAACTGTGCAGTGCCATTTTTGAAGAGAAAGTGACAGATTTTATGGTGCCTGCAAGATATTGTTCCCAAAATGTTTAGGTTGTGTAACATAATACTACCCAAGAAATTAAAATCTTTTAACAAGGTCAACAGGAGATTTTTAGCATGTGTGAATTTATTTAAAGTTGACCAATGGTTTATGAAGCCACATATAGCAATTTAAAACTTCTTCATTATTGGCCCCCATGGCACATAAATGACGATTAAATGCTTCACTCTCCCACAAGTGCACCCTGGATCTCAAAGGGCATTAAAATGCTTTACAGCCATTAACATAAATCATATTAACATTTCAGATTCAATCAGGAATAATACACAGTACACATCAAAACCACAATTTTACATTAACAGTCAATAAATATCAGTCATCTAAATTCCTGTCTTGCACGATCAATACATATTTTCTCATCATGCATCCAAATTATTTTCTCTTTCATGTTTTCTGAGGAAACAGGTCAGAAACTTAAACCACCATGTATTGATAGTTACAGTATGTGTGAAAGACCAGAAGCACTAATCAAAACATATAGTGGCAAGAATACAATTTACACATTTCTGAAGGAAAAATAACACTGTATGATGTACATTCCCAGAAGCTCAGATATTTAAAGTCTAAATGATATGTGGGAAATAAAGCATAACTATCGCTTCTGTCATGATAACCCTGTCTGAACTGTGAATAAACTGCTTGCTGTTTGTGATGAGATGGCCTGGCGTGCAATGCTTTACATCACTGATTGATCTGCCACTGCCCGGCTATCACAGCAACCCCTGGAAAATAAAATTGCGGAAGAGGACACACTGGAGGTTCGGGATGAAAAGGTACCTACGAAACAGAAAATTAATAGTGCACAGTTTCAGCATATTTTGTAAGCATTTTTGTTGTACTACATTGCTACAATTAAAAAAAACATTGGAACAGCAATCAAATGTTTGTTTTTTGATGTTTTCAACACTTTCTTTAACACAATATACAGTATTCAATCTTGGTTGGTGTCTCTATAACATGGATTTAAATTGTTACATTTAAATTATCAACAAGGAACAGCAGTATACCTTTCTATAAGGTTGATTTTTCCTTGGCTCCATAGAGCTGACAGTACAATGCATGCAACACATTCCAGCTTAGGGATGGTACAGGGCGGATTGGGAACAAAAAGCGTCCCTGGAAAAATTTGTACTAGTGGCCCCACTTGGGCAGCACCAGTGGTGTAAGGTCTAGCCAGGGGCCATGGCAGCAGCACCCTCCCCCCCCCCCCCCCCCCCCCAAGACTTTCCTGTAGTGGGGAGCTCCAGCATCAAGGGGAAGTTAAAAGGAAATAAAATGAAATGTTATGAGCACATTATATGATACACCTTTAGAATTTAGGAAACTATATCATTCTTTAGAAAGATATATTTTCTTGCCTATTACACCAACCGTATCCCAATCACTATTAATTCAATCTTATATGTCAGCCAAGCAGGCAGACAGAGCATACACTAGATCTGCAATCACAGGCTAAGTGGCACAGTCATTTTTATATATGCAAATTGTTTGGCTCCTTATTCATTATGTCTATAAATAGGACCACATGTCCTCAAACAAAACAGGCCCCGCGGGTACACCGGCCCACCGGGAAACTTCCCTGTAGATCCTGTGGCCAATCCGCCTCTGCCCCTGGGTACCGGTATAGCCAACATGACACTATCAGTAGTCAGGTCAATACTATGAATATACAAAAGAGAATATATGTTATATTTACTCTAAAGGGATACAAAACATGTATTTGACAAACACATTTAAAGAATGTGATTGTACTGTACTTCCCTCTTTGTATCATTCACATTGGAATATGGCACAAGACCCCTGCTTTCTTGCTGTCTGCTGTGATAGACCAAGGCCTAATTTGTTCATATTTAGCAGCTGATAGCAAGCAACTACGATATTCACTACTTTTGAAAGAAAATAAAGCATCAACCCAGTGGATTTGTCAATGCACCTGAACCTACTCTTCAATTTTCCAAAGGTGCATTGGAGGTGGGGATGTATTATACTGGCACTGATCGTGCGGGTATAACTCTTCCTGTTTCATCTCTTTACCGAAGCGAAGCAGAAAGCAATAACGACAAGTTGTTTGCCTGAATGGGTGAGTGAAAACTTCCCCCTCCAGCGATGCCGGCCAGCGCACACAGCGCGTTAGCATAGTGTTGATGCGCTGTGTCTCACCACCAGTATTATCACAAGATCTTCCATGCGCAGCCTGCAGCTGGTAGCCACAACAGTGGCAATGACACCTGCAGCTGTCGAAATCAATAGCTGCAGGTGTCAGAATGGTCGGTGCCACTACCAGTCTTACATTGCCCACGATAAGTGCGCTATCTTACAGATAGCACCACTGCCATACATAGGGGAGAAGCAATAGCAGCACACATACAGTAACATGCGCTGATACCACTTCTCCCACATAAAAGAAGGTAATACATTTACCTCATTCTATCATACTGCTAGTGGTTATGTGCAATGCATTATGTTTGTGTTGCGTAGATATCTGTAAATTCAGCAGGAGAGGCCAGTACACACGTCCAGAGATGTGTGCTGAGCGATCTATCAGTGGCCGCTCAGCACACATCTCTCCCCCCGCTCAGCACAGCGCGATGTGCTAGATTGTGTCTGCATGCAGGCCAATCTAGCACCGGCAATAGCGCCGTGCGTGGCCGCGCAATGCTACCGCTGTGGGGCATACACACAAGAGATCCGTGCTTAAAATCTAAGCAATCTAGTCAGATTGCTTAGATTTAAAGAATGGATCTCTCCGTGTGTACCCCCCTTAAGACCTATATCCTGAATCACCAGTAATGACAGGCGGGTATGGTTCATAGGGTCGACCACACTTAGGTCGACAGTGTCTAGGTTGACCACTATTGGTCGACAGTGACTAAGTCGACACCTAAAATAGGTTGACACAAGCATTAGGTCGACATGAGCAAGATCGACATGACAAAAGGTCGACATGAGTTGTTTTTTTTTAAATGGTGTCGTTTTCTTTGTAGAGTGACCGGGAACCCCAAATAGGGCACCGTGTCCCCTCGCATGGCTCGCTTTGCTCATCATGCTTCATGCAAGGTGCCTTGCTCCACTACCGCTGCACTCAGCACAGGTTACTTTCACAATTGTAGTCCACGTGGATCGTAAAGTATGAAAAAGTTCAAAAAATGAACAAAAATTGTGAAAAACCCACATCGACCTTTTTCCATGTCGACCTAGTGACCACTTTCACCTAGAAACCATGTCGACCTAATGCATGTCGACCAATAGTGGTCGACCTAATGACTGTTCTAAGTGAGGTCGACCTAGAGACCGGATACCATGACAGACATACTTGTTGCACACTTGTAACAGTAATAAACCTATTATGCATTTAGCAAAGGGAAGCAAAGGTCAAAAAGATACACGCACAAAGCACTGGTAATTTAACATATGCAATAACCAGCGTTCCAGCATTTTCCAACTCTCAAACTTGTCAGAGAGGGTTAACAGGATATAGGCATCATTGTCACACACTGGCTGCTTAGACTCTCTTACCACACCTGGCAGGCCGGCACTGCTGAGTTACTGGCTGTCATATCTCCACTGGCCGGTCATCTCAGGATGCCCGTAACTGCAATCCAGCACATCATGCACACGGCCAACTTGCAGCCAATCACTGGGACTTTTCTTCTTGCATGACTTCAGTCTCCAATTCCGATGCAGACAGCCCTATTTAAACCATTCCCCAGCACCTGTTCATTGCCAGCAGGGATGTGCAATGTGGTAAATGGCTCAGAAGGCACTGACTAGTACCAGAGCCAAATTTACACACAATATATGAGCCCAAGGGTTCATGTAGGCATTACACACAGGTCAGCAGTATATACTGTACTGCTGGAAATTTGGTGAGTTCTGATCAGAGATGTGCGGCACTACCTCACCTGTCATAGAATTTATACTCCAGAATTTTCACTATAAAAATGATTGGAATAATACAAAGAAGATATTTCAAATATATTCTTTGTATTTTTCATATACTTTATATACTGTCGTCAAAACTCTGGTGTATACGTTGACAAGACAGGCTCTGCCTCCACTGTTTCACCTCACCGCATGTCACTGGTTGCCAGTATAACTTGTCTTCAAGTTATTCCTGGTCCCTGTGTCAGAAGCTGTGCTCTGACTTCTGTGCTTCCTGCTATATTGTTACAGTTCCTCCCCATAGGTTCTGCAAAGTGCTTCCTTCTCTCTGAGCTGCTATCAGTCTAGTGTTCAGCACTTAACAACTCTGCAGCAGGATCCATCTCCAGTCTCTACCTGCTGTAATCAGATATCTTTATCTATCTATCTATCTATCTATCTATCTATCTATCTATCTATCTATCTATCTATCTATCTATCTATCTATCTAGGTATAATGTGGGCCATACAATTCTAACATGTTAAAATCCCTGACTTGCCAATTCTGGTAATACCCCTTTTACATTCGCAGTGAAAGGTCATTCCCGGGAATGTGTCCCGGTATATTTGCCGGGACACATTCCCGGGAATGACCCTTTCACATTAGCGGGCTGACCCGGCAATATGTCACCGCTGACTCTAGCGGAGGCGGTGCTTGGAGATAATCTTCTTCAAGCACCGCCTCCTCCTATGCAGAGAACGGGTGCCGGGTCGCCTTGACCCGGTATACCCGTTCACACTGCACAGCTTCCCGGGACGGTCCCGGATTCAACCCAGGTCGACACCTGGGTTGAAATCCCGGGATGCTCATCCCGGGAAATTGTCCCTGTACCCATTCAAACTCACAAAAATCCCAGGATGATGCGCGTTCACGCGCAATATCCCGGGATTTTTCTGCGAGTGTAAAAGGGGTATATCTGATTCAGAATCAGTGAATTAAGGATTTCCAACATGTTGGATTTTGCAGATCCTTCAACAAATCACCAATCTAAAGCCTATAGTGAAAACTAGAAGATCTGTGAGCAGTACTGTGTGAGTGTGGCCGGCGTCATGTGGGTGTGTACACTGTCAGCCCCAGTGTCTCCCTAAATATATAAAAACAAAGATAGATAGATAGATAGATAGATAGATAGATAGATAGATAGATAGATAGATAGATAGATAGATAGATAGATAGATAGATAGATAGATATGATTTTTGGTGTCACTCAGCTTTTACAAAAAGGTCACCGATTTGTAAAAAACTCAGATAAATTGTATCTACTGATATGACATCTTGCAATGAAATGTATGCTTTTTTAAAACAGATAGCAGGGCTGTAACTAGCCTATCCACTGTGGACAAAGGTTCACTGGCAACACCTGCTTGGCCACGGTCACACTGTGGGGTCTGCCTGGCAACCTGCCCGCCGTGTAGCTCAGTGCTCAGCTACATTGCACAGCAACCTCTTCTCACATAGGTAGCAAGACAACACTGCAGCTCATCCCCCGGCACCCCTTCCCCCCTCCCGCATCTTCTGAGCGAGATGACATCACTCCCAGCCCGCCCCCAGCTTACCCACACTGCCCTGCGCCCCAGTGGAAGCTGCTGTTCTGGATCCAAACGGAAGTATAACACACTCACTCTCTCTCTCCCCCTTCCTCTCCAGCTTTGTAAAAGGGGGCTCTGTCTGGCGTAATTTGTAAATATGGACTCTGCCTGGCATAATGTGCAGAAGGGGATCTACCTGGCGTAATGTGTAAAAGGGGATCTACCTGGTAATGTTTAGAAGGAGCTCTACCTGGCATAATGTGTAAAAGCGAGCTTTACCTGATATAATGTGTAAAAGGGAGCTCTACCTGGCGGGATGTGTAAAAGTGGGCTCTGTCTGGCTTAATGTGTAAAAAGGAGCTCTTAATGTGTAAAAAGGAGCTCTGTCTGGTATATTCTGTAAAAGGGAGCTCTGTCTGGCATAATGTGTAAAAGGGGGCTCTGTCTGGCGTAATGTGTTATAGGGAGAATTGTCTAGCATAATGTGTAAAATGAGCTCTACCTGGTGTAATATGTAAAAGGGGGCTCTGTCTGACATAATATGTAAAAGAAGGTCTACCTGGCATAATGCGTAAAAGGGGGCTCCACCTGGAGTAATGTGCATAAGGAGCTCTACTGGTGTAATGTGTATAAGTGGCACTACTGTGTGGAGTAATCTGAATAATGGAGACTACTGTGCAGCGTAATATAAATTGATATTATTTTGTGACCATGACCCTTCCTCGTGAAACCACACCCCTATATATTTGAGCATGTCTTCGGCATGCACGGCCCTGATTTTACATATGGGGGGGCACCAATTCTCTTTCTGGCACAGAATCCCAAAATGTCTAGTTACAACAGGGGTCCCCCATGTGTGGGGGCCCCGGAACGACCGCCCCTGTCAACTGAAAGTGACAGAACTACTTATTAAGTTACAATTTGATGTGTGACAATTGTACATCTGTGTGCAAATGAGGCTCTGTATATGTAGCTTGTCCTCACACCAAGCTCCGTTGTGCCTTTGTATGTGTTTAAAACAAATTCCTGTGCAGTTTAAGCTGCATCACTGAGTCTGTAGTATACTTTGAGTGGTATTTTGCTGTGTATGTGATGCAAATAAGATGCAAAATGTCAAGCAAAAGACGGTACACTACACCACTCAGTCGCGCCAGTCGTCCTACGTTATATGGTGTATTGACGCTCTGTGTATGAGGATACATCTGTGTGCCTGCTCACCATGTAATGTAAGCTTATTTTAACCTACAGTGGGGCGAAAAAGTATTTGGACAGCCACCGATTGTGCAAGTTGACCCACTTAAAAAGATGAGAGAGGTCTGTAATTTCCATCATAGGTACACATCAACTGTGAGAGACAGAATCTGAAAAAAAAAATAGGAAATCACATTGTATGATTTTTAAACAAGTTATTTTTATATTCTTGCGGAAAATAAATATTTGGACAATCAAAAAGTTGAACTCAATACTTTATAATATAACCTCGGTCGGCAATTACAGAGGTCAAACGTTTCCTGTAGTTCTTGACCAGGATTGCACACACTGTAGCAGGTATTTTGGGCCACTCTTCCGTGCAGATCTTCTCTAGATCTGTCATGTTTTGGGGCTGTCGCCGGGCAACACGGACTTTCCACTCCCTCCACAGATTTTCTATTGGGTTGAGGTCTGTAGACTGGCTAGGCCACTCCACGACCTCGAAATGCTTCTTACGGAGCTACTCCTTAGTTGCCTGGGGGGGTGTTTGGGGTCATTGTCATGCTGGAAGACCCAGCCACATTCCATCTTCAGTTCTCTTACTGAGGGAAGGAGGTTTTTGCCCAAATTCTCATGATGCATGGCCCCATTCATCCTCTCCTTAATACGGATCAGTTGTCCTGTCCCCTTTGCAGAAAAGCAGCCCCAAAGCATAATGTTTCCACCTCCATGCTTCACAGTGGGTATGGTGTTCTTGGGATGCCATTCATCATTCTTCTCCCTCCAAACACGGCGAGTGGAGTTTATACCAAAAAGTTCAATTTTGCTCTCATCTGACCACATTACATTCTCCCAATCATCCTCTGGATCATCCAGATGGTCACTGGCAAACTTTAGACGGGCCTGGACATGTGCTGGCTTAATCAAGGGGACCTTTCGGGCGCTGCAGGATTTCAATCCATGACGACGTAGGGTGTTACTAATGGTAACCTTTGTGACTGTGGTCCCAGCTCTCTTGAGGTCATTGACAAGGTCCCCCCGTGTAGTTCTGGGCTGATTTCTCACCGTTCTCAAGATCATTGATACCCCACGAGGTGAGATTTTGCATGGAGCCTGAGGTTGAGGGAGATTGTCAGTAATCTTGTATTTCTTCCATTTTTTAATAATTGCGCCAACAGTTGATCTCTTCTCGCCAAGCTGCTTGCCTATTGTCGAGTAGCTCATCCCAGCCTTGTGCAGCTCTACAATTTTGTCCCTGGTGTCATTAGATAGCTCTCTGGTCTTGGCCATGGTGGAGAGGTAGCAGTCTGACTGTTTGAGGGTGTGGACAGGTGTCTTTTATACAGATAACCAGTTCAAAACAGGAGCCATTTATACAGGTAACAAGTGAAGGATAGAAGAGCTTCTTAAAGAAGAAATAACAGGTCTGTGAGAGCCAGAAATCTTGCTGCTTGGTAGGTGTCCAAATATTTATTTTCCACAAGAATATACAAGTAAATTGTTTAAAAATCATACAATGTGATTTCTTGGGGTTTTTTTCAGATTCTGTCTCTCACAGTTGAAGTGTACCTATGATGGAAATTACAGACCTCTCTCATCTTTTTAAGTGGGTCAACTTGCACCATCGGTGGCTGTCCAAATACTTTTTTGCCACACTGTAAATATTAGATAGATAACTAGATAGATAGATAGATAGATAGATAGATAGATAGATAGATAGATAGATAGATAGATAGATACATTATAAATATATATTTTATAAATAGATACAAATGGTAAAGTATAAATAGGATGTGATTTTTTTACCTCAGTATACATATCATGTGACTAGCTCACATCATAAACACCTGTTGTCATGTCATTTAGCTTATGTAGATAGGTCACTGCTTTGTAAACAAAAAAAGTCACATATCAACTGTATCTTCTACTTTGACGTCCCACAGTCTAAGACAGTGGCGGATGGGCCATAGGGCTCACCAGGAAGATTCCTGGTAGGCTGATGTGTCTGTGGCACCTGTTTTGTGTGTTGTCATGTGGCCCCACCCCCCACATGAGAGGCAGCCCACCGTACTCATTACACTGCATTGTTATCCCCATTTATTCTGTTAATTCTATCACTGCAGTACAGTAACTCTGCCATCCAGTGATGCTGCCATGGCTACATGGTATGTTATACCTCTCGTGCTGCCCATGTTTCTACAAAATTTTAGAGGGCCACTTTTACATTTCCCAGGCTGGTTTCCAATCCCAATCCGCCTCTCACATAAGGTATGCTTACTTTAACCTAAATGATAGATAGATAGATAGATAGATAGATAGATAGATAGATAGATAGATAGATAGATAGATAGATAGATAGTCACCCAGCCATAGGGAGAATTGCGAATTAGCCCAATGCACTCCTGATGTATGGACCCCTGTAGACTCAGCTGTTAAACAGTGACAGTTGGAGATGTGGCAGTTAGCTCTGAGGTGTCTGGCCAGAGAAGAGACACCTATCATCTACCTTTATTGGGAGGGGGGGGGGGAGTCTGATTTGTGCTAGTAAAGAGGCAGAGTGCTGTATCCAGAGGCTCTGAAGCAGAAAGTGAAGTTGCTGAATGAAGAGTCAGAGTCCGACAACACAATATTGAGTAACAGGCTTGAACTGAGGTGAGAAATGAACCAGCCAGTTGCATCTGAGAGGAGAGAGAGGATGATAAAGGTAAAAATCCTAGGTAAAATCTGCAAGTGTGGTATGTTAGATAGAATAGACTTAGGTCGACAGTGTCTATGTTGACCACTATTGGTCGACAGTAAGTAGGTCGACATGGTTTCTAGGTCGACAGGGACTCTAGGTCGACATGTACTAGGTCGACATGAAAAAAGGTTGACATTAGTTTTTTACATTTTTTTGGTGTCATTTTCTTCGTAGAGTGACGGGGAACCCCAATTAGTGCATTGTGTCCCCTCGCATGGCTCGCCGGGCAAGGTGACTCGCTGTGCTCAGCACAGGTTACCGTTCCCAATTGCAGTCCACATGGATCGTAAAGTATGAAAAAGTTACAAAAATAAAAAAAATGTGAAAAACTAATGTCGACCTTTTGTCATGTCGACCTAGAGTCCCTGTCGACCTAGAAACAATGTCGACCTACTTAGAGTCGACCAATAGTGGTCGACTTAGACACAGCCGACCAAAATCTTTGTCAACCTAGACACCGGATCCCAAAATCCGAAACCAGGATCAGTGTCAGTGAGCCAGATGGAGTCCGTGAGACTGCACTGGCTTCACTGTGACTGGCAGTGACTTCCTATTGGAAGTCCTACCTGTCAGTCATAGACACTACAGGCCCTCCCATTGGGAGGTGTTTCCTCCGTCCAGGACTGCCAGACCGGGCTGTGATAGGCAAAGAGCTAGCTTCCTGTAGGAAACCACTCTCTGTCTTGTCAGCCCTAGCCGGCTTCTATGGGCTGCAACCGATGCTGTCCATAGAAGCCGGGGGATTGTGCATGTGCAGTCTGGCCACTGCTGGTGCGCCGGTCCCAGCACCTGGTGGATCTATTGCGCAGGTGGCGGGACCCGGCTGACAGGCTGAATGTCTCTTCTTTTCCTCTCCCATGTCTGGGCTGGCATGGGCATCAGGTAGGAGTCACCGCTGGTGAGGGTGCACAAATAGACAATTAGGTAAAAGACAACAGCTCAGCTTTATAGACCTGCAGCTGAGGAGCATATGCATGTAATACAATTATATGTAATTCTTCATAACTACGGGGTCTATGTACTAAGCCTTGGAGAGAGATTAAGTGGACGGAGACAAACAACCAGCTCCCAACTGTTATTTTTCAAACCCAGCCTGTAACATGACAGTTATACTCTTTTCACACTGCCATAAATCACCCGGGTTATTGCATGTGAAAGCCCAGCAACTCAGGATATTGGGGGTCATTCCGAGTTGATCCCTCGCTAGCTAGTTTTAGCAGCCGTGCAAACGCTATGCCGCCGCCCACTGGGGAGTGTATTTTAGCTTAGCAGAAGTGCTAACGCATGTGCAGCCGAGCTCTGCAAAAACAGCTTGTGCAGTTTCAGAGTAGCTCTGAACCTACTCAGCGCTTGCGATCACTTCAGCCTATTCGTGTCCGGATTTGACGTCATACACCCGCCCGGCCACGCCTGCGTTTTTTCAGACACGCCTGCGTTTTTGAAAACACTCCCTGAAAACGGTCAGTTGACACCCAGAAACGCCCCCTTCCTGTTAATCTTCTTGCGGTCGTCAGTGCGACTGAAAACTTTACTACAACCTGTGCACAACCACAACGGGCTTTGTACCCGTACGACGCGCGTGCGCATTACGGCCCATACGCATTCGCAGAAATGCAGATTTTTACCCTGATCGCTGTGCTGCAAACAGCGGCAGCTAGCGATCAACTCGGAATGACCCCCATTGTGCAGTGTGAAAGCAAGAAAAAAGGAATTGGATTCCCCAGCACCCTGGATGATAACAGTAACCAGATATAAATCCCACATGATAATAGAATTCAGAGATCTTCGTTACACATATTTGCGCAAATGTGTGGTTAAGCCCCAAAGCCGCATCAAGGCCTCTCTGTATATTTGGGGTCCCTAGCGCTATATCTAGGTGCAGGGTGTGGCACCCCAAAACACCAGAATGAGCCAGAAAGCACAGCGTGACATACCAGTGTAAAAAACTATAGTGTTAATAAATTAGTATTTAGGAAGCCGAAGCTACAGAGAGGGTGATACAAACATGAAATGTAATTAAAATAGAGAAATAGTGTTAGAAAATTAATAAGTGAAAAGTGTTAATAGAATGTAAAGGTATGCCACACTAAAGCCATCCAGCTTAGCCAGTCCAGAGGCACCACACCTCACACCTCAATTACCCCATTCTGGGTCTAATATTAACCAGCAAGGAGCCACATGATAATGGCTCCTTACTAAAATATGTCTAAGCTAAGAGCTACCTACCTTGGAGCAACCCCATAATGCTCCATGTGGCATGTCAGGGCCTGCACCTCCTCCTAATGCAGGACCTCTCTGCCTCTCACAACAGACATATAGATTGGTAAATGCTCAATTAGCTTAGTGATATCATTCAGGTGCTCGAAAGGAAGGGGTATTTCTGAGCAAGAAAAAAGGAATTGGATTCCCCAGCACCCTGGATGATAACAGTAACCAGATATAAATCCCACATGATAATAGAATTCAGAGATCTTCGTTACACATATTTGCGCAAATGTGTGGTTAAGCCCCAAAGCCGCATCAAGGCCTCTCTGTATATTTGGGGTCCCTAGCGCTATATCTAGGTGCAGGGTGTGGCACCCCAAAACACCAGAATGAGCCAGAAAGCCCAGCGTGGCATACCAGTGTAAAAAACTATAGTGTTAATAAATTAGTATTTAGGAAGCCGAAGCTATAGAGAGGGTGATACAAACATGAAATGTAATTAAAATAGAGAAATAGTGTTAGAAAATTAATAAGTGAAAAGTGTTAATAGAATGTAAAGGTATGCCACACTAAAGCCATCCAGCTCAGCCAGTCCAGAGGCACCACACCTCACACCTCAATTACCCCATTCTGGGTCTAATATTAACCAGCAAGGAGCCACATGATAATGGCTCCTTACTAAAATATGTCTAAGCTAAGAGCTACCTACCTTGGAGCAACCCCATAATGCTCCATGTGGCATGTCAGGGCCTGCACCTCCTCCTAATGCAGGACCTCTCTGCCTCTCACAACAGACATATAGATTGGTAAATGCTCAATTAGCTTAGTGATATCATTCAGGTGCTCGAAAGGAAGGGGTATTTCTGAGCAAGAAAAAAGGAATTGGATTCTCCAGCACCCTGGATGATAACAGTTACCAGATATAAATCCCACATGATAATAGAATTCAGAGATCTTCGTTACACATATTTGCGCAAATGTGTGGTTAAGCCCCAAAGCCGCATCAAGGCCTCTCTGTATATTTGGGGTCCCTAGCGCTATATCTAGGTGCAGGGTGTGGCACCCCAAAACACCAGAATGAGCCAGAAAGCCCAGCGTGGCATACCAGTGTAAAAAACTATAGTGTTAATAAATTAGTATTTAGAAAGCCGAAGCTACAGAGAGGGTGATACAAACATGAAATGTAATTAAAATAGAGAAATAGTGTTAGAAAATTAATAAGTGAAAAGTGTTAATAGAATGTAAAGGTATGCCACACTAAAGCCATCCAGCTCAGGCAGTCCAGAGGCACCACACCTCACACCTCAATTACTGTTATCATCCAGGGTGCTGGGGAATCCAATTCCTTTTTTCTTGCTCAGAAATACCCCTTCCTTTCGAGCACCTGAATGATATCACTAAGCTAATTGAGCATTTACCAATCTATATGGCAGTGTGAAAGCACCCTGTTGAAATTAACAGTGTTGAGCGACACAGCATTTCAACCAGGGTAGCGAGCAGGGTTGAATAAAGATTCAACCTGACTCATGGTGCAGTGTGAACGGGTAGATGCAACCCGGCACCCGTTCACACCATAGGAAGAGCCGTCGCTTAGAGATGATCTAATTTCCAAGCGCCTGCTCTGGATGCGTCAGTGGTAACGTCACCAACCAGGCAATAAGCCAGGTCAGGACACCAGTCTAAAAGGGGTCTCAAGCCGAGTCGCACCCGGGAAGGAACCGTGTACAAAATCCCAGGTGCGGCCCGGCTCTGCAGTATGAAATGGGTATTACAGTAGGAGCTGATTGGCTGGGACTATATCTCCGTCCACTTTATCTCTTTCTAAGGCTTAGCACATAGACCCTAAAGTACGAGTCAACCAGCTCCTGTCATATTTCAAACACATCATTTAACATACAGTAGCAGTTAGGAGCTGGTTGTTTTGAACTTTATCTCTGCCCACTTTATATCTCTCCAAAGGCTTAATACAGAGAGCCACTCGGTCATTCCGAGTTGATTGCTAGTTGCATTCGTTCGCTGTGCAGCGATGAGGCTAAAAAATGGCACTTCTGCGCATGCATATGCGGTGCAATGCGCACGTGCAATGTACTATTACAACGAACGATGTAGTTTCACACAGGGTCTAGCGAAGCTTTTCAGTCGCACTGCTGGGCGCAGAGTGATTGACATGAAGTGGGCGTTTCTGGGTGTCAACTGACTGTTTTCAGGGAGTGTTCGAAAAAACGCAGGCGTGCCAGGAAAAACGCAGGTGTGGCTGGGCGAACGCAGGGCGTGTTTGTGATGTCAAAACAGGAACTGGACAGTATGAAGTCATCGCAAGCGCTGAGTAGGTATTGAGCTACTCTAAAACTGCACAAAAAAACGTTGCCGCCGCTCTGCGATCCTTTCATTCGCACTTCTGCTAAGCTAAAATACACTCCCAGTTTGAGGCGGCATAGCGTTTGCACGGCTGCTAAAAACTGCTAGCGAGCGAACAACTCGGAATGACCACCATTGTTATCAATACAACATACAGGACTGCATTATTTTCACATCATTATTTGAGACTTCCTTCTGGCATTTAAGTAAGCGTTAGACAGATGCACCAAACTCAATATCTTCTACATATTATTAGCAAAAGGGCGACTTACAGTATTTTGATGATGCCATAGTCTGTACAGGGCACATCATATACCAAATTAAAGTCATAATTGGTCATGTTGTCGTAATTGGTTGCTTCGCTTCTGAGTTATGTGGAAAAGCGCCCACCTGCCATTTACATTGCATCACCATTGTGCTCTGCAAAATGTGGCAGTTGGTGAACTCTCCCTGTGCACCTGCTTGGTGACCTGGTACATGTGACCTGCTGGGTGGTCTGGAAACTGTGACAGTTATTTGCAGCCACCCATTTACTATAGCAGGGATTTTTCAAAATTCGACTCCTCAGCTATTTGTAAAACTAATGGATAACTGTTAGTAGGTTGTTTACTGTGTGTAAGTGAGGGATGAATGAGGGCTATGGTTTAGGATTAACTGTTTAATATTACAAAGGGATAGGAGGTGTACTACATAAAGATGCATATTTATAAATTGTACTGTATGTAATAAATTAAGGTGAAATCTATTCATGGACAATTTGGTGATATAATAAACTAAAGAATGTGATGGTGGCAAATAATTATAGGGTCCTCGTTATTGTAGTTCTTTGAGCTATAAGTTAACAGTAACTTTAAAGCATAAATATCCTTTGCTAATTATTACAGTATCATTTTGTTGTTGGCTTGTCTATGTAGGGATGGATCAAGGCTTGTTGGGATCAGGCAACTAAGTTGCGGGGGTCTCCTCCAATAAAACTGACACCCTACTCCACAGTGCCCTTCCAATATGCCACATGGTGCCGCCCCTATTTGCCACTTGGTGCCCCCCAATATGCCCCACAGTGCCCTCCTGTATGGTTTACAGCGTCCCCACCTCACCTCCAATGGTCAGCTCCTCTTAAATGCTTCTAACTCTGGCCCATATTTATCACACCTTGGAGAGTGATAAATTGCACGGTGATAAAGTACCAACCAATTAGCTCACAACTGTCATTTTTCAAACACAGCCTGTAACATGGCAGTTTGGAGCTGATTGGTTGGTACTTCACCATGCAATATATCACTCTCCAAAGCTTGATAAATCTGGGCCTCTGTGTTCAACTTCTGCATGCACAGTGCACACAGCGCAGAGTGGCTCCTGGGTCCCCTCATCATGTGACTGTGCATGTAGAACACAGAGCCTTGGCACCCCCTTAATGCAGCCCTGTGTCCTGGCTTACTATCTTCCTCAAAATAAGTCATGATGAAAGTTTATTTCTCATCTGTGTGTCTAATTGTGTAGTAGTTATATGGGGTAGGTGTAGGTTCATGAAATCTACAGTAGTAGATCTTAGGGGTATCCCAAGCTGTCCACTGCAGGACACCCCATTTCTATCAACAGACTCACGGGAAGGCGCCACAGATGCAGGAGATACCAGATGAAGCAAGTATATTATTGTGTGACCCAATGATCACGGTAAGCCACTTACCAGATTCTCTCTCTAGTGCGATGACTGAGCACTCAGATCCACAGACGCACACAGCAGACTTGGTAGGAAAATCTGCTACGACTGGGCACGTGCAGCAGCTCTATTACACCATCTATACTGCATGTAGTAGCTGCTGGCCATGCTGTGGGAAAGGGGGCTTTCCGTGTAATTGGAAACCTCCCTCTGCATTTGCCCATGCCACATGTGAGCTGATGTATTATTGGCCCAATTTTACTCCCGATAAGTATGATTTTTGGCTCTCATTCCAAGTTGATCGCACCAAGCAACTTTTTGCTGCTGGTGCGATTAACTAATCTCCGCCTATGGCGGAGTGTATTTTAGCATAGCAGGGCTGCGAACGCTTCTGCAGCCCTGCTATGCTAAAAAAGTTTCAAACAAAACAAGACTAGCCCTAGACCTACTTACCCTGTGCTACGGATCCAGCGATGTAGGTCCCGGCTTTGACGTCAGACATCCGCCCTCCGTTCAGCTGGACACGCCTGCGTTTTTCTTACCACTCCACGAAAACGGCTGGAAATGGTGAATATCCGCACCGGAACGCCTCCCGCCTGTCCATCTTCTTGCGATCGCCGCTGCAATCACATTTGTTGCTGGCGTCGTCGTTGCCAGGCAACAACGCGCATGCACAATGCATCGCCGCGCATGCGCATATTCGACCCGTTCACACCGCAGTGAAAAACTGCTGCGTGCGAACGGTCAGAATGACCCCCTTTAAACGCTGCATGCTGCAGCAATAGAAAATGGACCTCATTCCGAGTTGTTTGCTAGCAAACTGCTTTTAGCAGCTTTACACACGCTAAGCCGCCGCCTACTGGGAGTGAATCTTAGCTTATCAAAATTGCGAACGAAAGATTCGCAATATTGCGAGAAGACTTCTCTGTGTAGTTTCTGAGTAGCTCGAGACTTACTCTTCCAGTGCGATCAGTTCAGTGCTTGTCGTTCCTGGTTTGACGTCACAAACACACCCAGCGTTCGCTCAGACACTCCTCCGTTTCTCCAGCCACTCCCGCGTTTTTCCCAGAAACGGTAGCGTTTATTCACACACTCCCATAAAACGGCCAGTTTCCGCCCAGAAACACCCACTTCCTGTCAATCACATTACGATCACCAGAACGAAGAAAAAACCTTGTAATGCCGTGAGTAAAATACCTAACTGCATAGCAAATTTACTTGGCGCAGTCGCACTGCGGACATTGCGCATGCGCATTAGCGACTAATCGCTCCGTTGCGAGAAAAAAATAACGAGCAAACAACTCGGAATGACCCCCAATATTTTACAGGGATATGTATCAAAAATGTCTTGCAGGGACATGGGTTTCATTAAGACCCAATGCCTGTGAAGTGAAAAAAAAGGAAAGTGATTGAAATAATTGAGACCTCATATCCTATAAACTACAATGGCTAATGCCATTAGAATATGGCATTGGTTATTGCTAGGCTATTTGGAATTTGATGCACTGGCCATTTTTGCAATACCCATAAAAAACTTACGAGGGCTACATCTGCTGCAGACAGTACTCTTTTACTACACAATGCTCTTTTAATACAATAATGCTCAAGCCTCTAACCCCAAGTGACTTTTTAATACATTTAAATCACTTCTTGTCCCTCCCTCACTCAACCCACTAGCCCAGTGGTTCCCAAACTTTTGTGAGTCACGGCACCCTGGAGTGTCAGATTTTTTTTCACGGCACCCCTAGGCCACAAGTTTCTTATTGAGAAATTTCGAAAAAAATATTAGATTAAGTAAATTATGTTTATATGTCATCCTTAGGGTCAGTTGTGTGGTGAGGGACAAGATTTGCTTCTGTTTGTCCACATATTTTATAACTGGAAGCCATCAGCACTGGTTTTGCCTATTAAATTGACAATAAATAGTTTGAATTGGTCCTTGACCACCAACCTGAGGCACCCCTGCAAGTGTCCCGCGGCACCCCAGGGTGCCACGGCACACAGTTTGGGAACCACTGCACTAGCCACTATCAGTGCACAAGATCTTGCGTCCTATTTCAAGGACAAGATTGATAAGATCCAAAATGAAATGGTATACTCTTCCACAGCCAGTGACCTGCTCAATTCCCTTCCCGAACCGTCTAACACCTTCTCTTCATTTGATCCCACAGATGAAGATGAAGTATCTGCACTCTTCTCATTTGCCTACTCTACTACCTCTCCTCTTGATTCTATACCCTCACAAATTAGTAAATCTCTGTCTCCTGTGCTCATCCCAACCTTAACTAAAATCTGTAATCTCTCTCTGTCTACTGATATCTTTCCTTATCTGTACAAACATGCAGTGATTACTCCCATTCTGAAAAAAAAGAATTCTGACCCAAACACTTTCTCAAACTACCGTCCCATCTCTCAGCTCCCATGCCCCTCCAAGCTACTTGAGAGACTTGCCTACACTCGCCTCACACACTTTCTTAACTCACACAGCTTACTGGACCCACTTCAGTCAGGATTTTGTGCCCAACACTCCACAGAGACAGCACTGACTAAGGTAGTGAATGATTTGGTCACTGCTAAATCTAAAGGCCATTACTCACTACTTATTCTCCTTGATCTCTCTGCTGCCTTTGACACTGTTGCCCACTCTCACCTCATACAAACACTACAATCCCTAGGTCTTCAGGACACAGCCCTTTCTTGGCTCTCATCCTACTTATCTAATCGCTCCTTCAGTGTTTGTTTCTCTGATTCCACCTCCTCTTTGTTACCTCTCTCAGTTGGAGTACCACAAGGCTCAGTCTTAGGTCCTCTGCTTTTCTCTATCTATACCACATCTCTTGGCAAACTAATCAACTCTTTTGGATTTCAGTATCATCGTATGCAGATGATACTCAAATCTACCTATCCTCCCCAGATTTGTCACCATCTATATTGGGCCATGTCACGGAATGTCTTTCTGCCATTTCATCTTGGTTGACATCTCACCACCTCAAACTTAATATTTCCAAAACAGAATTAATTATATTTCACCGGCCAATAGTAGTTCCCAACCTGATATCTCTAACACTGTTGATAACGCAGCAATCATCCCTACCCCACAAGCTCGCTGCCTAGGTGTCATTCTTGACTCTGAACTGTCCTTTTTTCCTACATTCAATCTGTCTCAAAATCATGTTACATACATCTAAGAAACATATCCAAAATACGACCATATCTTACACAAGACACAGCAAAAACTCTGATCCATGCTCTCATTATCTCCCGCATTGATTATTGTAATAGTCTCCTGATTGGTCTTCCCATACATAGGCTCTCACCAGTACAATCCATTTTGAATGCAGCTGCGAGGCTAATCTTCCTCGCTAGACGTTCATCATCTGCAGATCCGCTCTGTCAGTCCCTCCATTGGTTACTGGTATTCTACCGTATTAAATATAAAATACTTTCACTTACATACAAGGCTATTAACCAAACTGCACCAACATACATCTTTTCACTCATCTCAAGATATCTTCCTAACTGACCTCTTCGCTCTGCACAAGATCTGCGTCTCTGATCCACACGTATTACTTGTTCCCACTCAAAATTACAGGACTTTATCTGGGCTTCGCCCACTCTGTGGAATGCCCTCCACCACACAATAAGACTCACCTCTAGTCTCCAAACCTTTAAACGTTCCCTGAAAACTCACCTCTTCAGACAAGCCTATCAAATTCCAGACCCACCCACATAAACCTTCAATGCTTCACTATCTAATTGCATCCTCTCTGTACAGTCCACATAATCTCACATATTTTCTCTTTCTTTACTCTCACACCCTCCTGACCCTTTGCTAAAATTGCTGGGTGATCATATCATACAACCCATAAAGAACCTAAAAATCTGGTGGACCATTATGCAATAGGTAGCATCTATCCTTCTGTATCAATGCCTATTTCCCTATAGATTATAAGCTTGCGAGCAGGGTCTTCCTAACTCTATGTCTGTGTTTTTACCCAGTTTTGTTCTTACTGTTGTTCTACTTGTAAAACGCAACAGAATATGCTACGCTATATAAGAAACTGTTAATAAAATAATACAATAAATAAAATAATACACCCCCTAATACTTAATTAATGCAGGAATTCTCTGGAAATGTCTGATTCAGAAGAATGGCTGCAAAAATAGTAGATGCATTGGCCCTTTGATTTTGTTAAGGCATAACTGCAATCAGTATGAATAAAGTGATCTTACACAAATTCACATCAAATTAAAACTTGATATGCTATTTTCATTTCCCCTCCAATTTTTTCCAACATACAGTATATATACAGTTTTTATTTTCCATTTCTAGCTCTCCCTTTGTTAATATACAATTTTTATGAGTTTCCTTTCTGTAGTTTTTATCATGCCTTTGATACATTCCTTCTCTCATAAAGTGCCCAGCACTCAAATGAAGAAATTCTTGCACATCCTTATTCTCATCATCAACAGTGTAAAAGTTTCATCCTGCTCTTTACAAGATCATCAGTAATAATGGTAGAGCGGCGTCGGCTCCAGCTACATCTTCTAAGTGCAGCAGTCAGCTAATTCTAACAGAAGGACTGAAAATTGTCATAAGATATAAAAGCTCTATTACAGAATTAATAAACAAAGAAAATTTTAAAGTTGATCAATATTTTATATGAATCAGCAAAAAAATATTATGGTAACAGGTTCTTCACGGCTTGATATATCCTCTCACCATTATTGTGTTCCGCTGCTTATAATTTCACACATGCCACCATTTTTTCCTTTTATGCAAAACTAGTTATTATATGGTTTATCAAACTAGTTACCTATGGTATATGTTGGAGATAGGGCTTCTCACTATCTATCAAAGGGTCACCAGCAGTAGCTCTTCAGCATGGAAATGGAAGAAAATCAATTTGTTTGTTTTTTTCAAATAATTATTTTTTCACATGGGAATTAATTTAATGTATTTATTATATAATTTAAATGTTTTAATTTTAGCAACAGCTGGTACTGAAAGCCAAAGTATGAGTTTTCAGTTCCTCTGTGCTTGTGGAAACCAGCTAGCTGGGTCACTCATGTTCATATACCTGGAGACTGACCCAAATTACAGTGTTATTTTTTGTGATACCTTAAAGCTGTTTGAAAGTATGGGTCACTTACTCCTGGAATCCGGTGATATGGGTCCCTGAGCATGCAGCAGAGAGGAGGGTCTTGCATGACTTTGGAAACTGAGGGCAATACACTGTCTTGATAGTATTCACCAGACTATGCTCAGTTTCTAAATTCTATAACACTACTTTCCCTCTCTTAGATCACGACCTTATCACCTGCATGCTCCTCTCCATTACTTCAAACTCAGTGTCACTGAAATCCTCCAAGCCTCCTCAAACCGGCAGAAATATTAATGCAATTCATTTTCAAGAACTTTCCACCTCTCTGCAACACCTTCTCTCACCTATTTCTGTATTCACTTCTCCTGAGAAAGCTGTATCACACCTGAACCAGACTCTAGAAATACCCCTTGACCTTGATGAAGTGGCTCCAGCTACCCATCACACTCCACATAGGCCTAGATGTCAACCGTGCCACTCTAAATTAACATGACACCTATAAAAACTCTCACGTTTCTCGTATGCCAAGCAATTTCCTCACATATAAAACTGTCACCCACTCTTATCATAACACCCTGGACACTGCCAAACAAACATATTTCCAAACTCTTATCTCTGCTCAAGCCTCTAACCCCAAATTACTTTTTAATACATTTAAATCACTTCTGAACTCTCCCTCATCCAACTCACCAGCCATTATCAAGACACACTTGCTTCCTACTTCAAGGACAAGATTGATAAAATCCGAGATTAAATGGTATGCTCTTCCTGAGCCAGTGACCTGCTCAATCCCCTACATGAACCCTCTGGTGACTTCTCTTCATTTAATCCCACAAATGAAGATGAAGTATCAGTATCTCATCCAGCTACTCTACTACCTCTCCTCTTGATCCTATACCGTCATAAATAAGTACATTTCTGTCTCATGTGCTCATTCCAACCTTAGCCAACATCTGTAATATCTCTCTCTCTCTATCTCTCTTTCTCTCTTTCTCTCTCTCCCTCTACTGGTATCTTTCCTTCACTGTTCAAGCATGCAGTGATTACTCCCATTCTGAAAAAAACTAAATTCTGACCCTAACTCTTTTAAATTACCATCCCATCTCTCAGCTCCCTTGCTCTCTCCAAACTACTTGAGAGACTTGCCTACACTTGCCTCACACACTTTTTTTAACTCACAAAACCTATTGGACCCACTTCAGTCAGGCTTTCATTCCCAACACTCTATAGAGACAGCACTGACTAAAGTAGTGAATGATCTGGTCACTGCAAAGTCTAAAGGCCATTACTCATGTCTCATTCTTCTAGAACTCTCTGTTGCTTTTGAGGTTTAGGTCTTCACAGCCCTTCCTTGGTTCCTAGCCTACCTATCTAATCGCTCCTTCAGTGTCCGCTTCTCTGAATCCACCTCCTCTTTGCTATCTCTTTCAGTTGGAGTACCGCAAGTCTCAGTCTTAGGGCCTTTGTTTTTCTCAATCTTTACCACATCTCTTGGCAAATTAATCAGCTTGTTTGGATTTTAGTATCATCTGTGCACAGATGATACTCAGATCCTCCTATCCCCCCCAGATTTGTCACCGTCTGTATTGGTCAATGTCACTGAATGCCTTTCTGCCATTTCATCTGGGATGTCCTCTTCCCACCTCAAACTTAATATTTCCAAAACAGAGTTAATTATATTCCCACCGGCCAATAGTAGTTACCAGCCTGAAATCTTTATCACTGTTGAGAACTCGACAATCAATCCAACCCACAAGCTCGCTGCCTATGTGTCATTCTTGACTCTGAACTGTCCTTTTTTTAATCTGTCTCAAAGTCAAGTTAAAGTCATCTAAAATACATATCCAAAACATGACCATACCATACACAAGACACTGCAAAAACTCTAATCCATGCTCTCACAATCTCCTGCATTGACTATTGCAATAGTTTTTTATTGGTCCTACCAAAAAGAGACTCTCACCACTACAATCCATTCTGAATGGTGCTGTGAGGCTAATCTTCCATCTCTTTGCTTATCTCAAAATTTCTCTCAACCCGACCTCTCCGCTCTTCACAAGATCTACATCTCGCACCCACACTCATTATTCACTCTCATTTACAATTGCAGGACTTTCTTTGAGATGCACCCTCTCTGTGGAATTCCCTACCATGCACAATAAGACTCTCCTCTAGTTTCCAAACTTTCAAGCGTTCCCTGAAAACTCACCTCTACGGGAAGCTTATCAAATTCTGGAACCACTCACATAACTTTCATAAGCTTTCCTATCCAATTATATCACCTCTGAACAGTCCACTTATATCATCATATATTTTCTTTTTCTTCACTTTCCCTTCCTCTTAACCGCGGTTCATCATTGCTGTGTGGCCCACCAAGAACCATTGCAATCTGGTGGACAATTATGCAATAAATAGCACCTTCCTTGTGTATCAATGCCTACTTCCCTATAGGGAATATGTTGTACTATATAAGAAACTGCTATATAAGAAACTGTAAATAAATAAAATAATATATATTGTAAGCTTGCGAGCAGGGCCTTCCTACCTCTTTGACTGTTTGTTATTTCTCAGTTTTGTTTTATCATTGTTGTTTCCAATTGTAAAGTGTAACAGAATTTGGTGCGCTATATAAGAAACTGTTAATAGATAAATAGATAAATGTGTGCAGTAATTAACAGCTCTACTTAGCTCAGGAGCCCCACCCCTGATGGCATAAATGGAAAGTTCATCTGGCAGCATTAGGTGATTTATTTCTGTTGGTGTTGACTTGCACCAAATGATTCCCTAGTGTAGCCAGGATAATGGAGTGCAACATAATTGCTCCTAGTGGTGAAGATGCAGAGGTTTGGTATATCCAGAGCTTTCCAATGATATTTTCTGGGCTTGTGATTTGTAACTCAAATGAAATAAAGAAACAAAAAAGGTATAGTGTATCCTCTTTTTCATATAATCACATTGTGAAATTACAAACAACCTCTGAGGAGAACACGGCGACCATCAGTTGCCACCATAAGACAGTGGTGCAATACTGTCCAATTTAGGGCTGAAACTTTATTGATGTGAGCATTCCACACATTAGTGTTTCACATCCATATTTAAAAAACAAACAGGTTACGTTGCAGCTAATTCAACTGACCTTCATGTGTTTTTGTTTTTTTGTCTTTTGTCGCATCCATTTGTACCATAAAAAAAAAATTTTTTGTGGCTAAGACAATGGCGCTAAGTGGGTAGAAGCTAAATGATGTAATCTGGTGGAACCCACCCACCAATGAATAGACAAATAATGTATGAATTTGTGAACACCTTGGATGCTACCACTGGAAACAATATTATCAGTAAGCAGAATTACCATATAAAATAAAATAAATATAAATAACAGTCCAAATGCGTTTTCTACAAACTTGAATTTTCTAAGCAGTAATGTCCTCAGTTGGCTTCAGTTTAGTCTTCAGATAGACTTCTTTTCTGTATGACAGTGCACCTGCTTGCGAAATTGTCACCAAGACATATAGAGAGAAAAGAGGGAATGCATATAGTGCAGTACTTCTTTTTTTTTTTTAAATCACAATTTATTCTCCAATAAAACAAAGACATATAGTAGTAGTTCCTTCAGCAAATACATCAAATATAATTTCTACCATACATTAGAGAAAAAATGGAACCGTACTCTGTTGAGCTCTTGGCAGGGAGCAATGGAGTGAGCAATTAATGGGAGATTCTGGAACCCTTCCTTCCTCCCTCCAAGCTATTCACCAGCAACAGTATCATACTGCTCTGAGGAAGAGAAGGAGATAACTCGAAACGCGTTGGAGGCGTTCTGGTCCACTTACCTGCATCCACGAATTCAGAGGAGCACGCTGTGTCCTGTTGCTGGTGAATAGCTTGGAGGGAGGAAGGAAGGGTTCAGGAACCTCCCATTAATTGCTCACTCCATTGCATTATTTATCCATTTGTACCATGTCAAACCTCCAGTGTATCAGAACTATTTGATAGTAATTTTAACTTTTCTTTTGTCTCTTAGAGTACCCAGGCTGTCTGACCTTAAGTTGCATGACAACAGCCTCTCAACAGGTAAGTAACATACTTTTATATAATCATTTATTGCGGTTACTCAGTGCCTCTTGCCAGTTATCAGTGTGTCTCTGCCATTGGGGTCCAGCCTGTGTCCCGGAGTATTAGTACATATAAAAGTATTTGTAACAACAACAAAGTGATAAGGTAACCCTTTCTGCTCCTGCCCAATATTGCTGATGTGGCTGACTATCACTCAGCAGCCGTTGTGATATTTTATTGATAAAGTTATAGTGGTGGGTTGATGTCTATGGATGCAATAAACGGCAATATACGACTAACCCTATTATTTAATGCTATTAAATAGGCTTGGTAGTTTTGCAGTAAAATCAAATTGTGTACACACAACATCATTGAAACTCATCCTTCAAAGGTCAGCAGATGACATGAAAAATGATGACAAACCAAGCTGGCAGAGTAATTGTATGCAGTTCAGTACTACAAATACAAAATATAAACCTGATGTGCAATTTACATGAATGTGTTCAGGATTTATTGTGAAAAGACGTGTTTTTTATGGTGAACCTTACTGACCTTTATAACGGCATGCAGACACATGTAAATAAAGTCAACCAACCATTTGATGTCATCATTTGTTTCCGAATACCCTGCAGCTTGTTTACACATTGAACTAAGTAAACAATGTTATTGTTTATGAAGGCTCATATTACAAAAAGAAAGTTGGACTTGAAAATGTTTAAGATTCGGCACATTAATGCGCAGATGCTTCATTTCTTTGTATCTTATCACATTTATCTCTGCGGTGTCTTTTCCTAACCGTACTTTGCTACATTAACTACAATCCAACTATTTATTTCTTCAGCTGTTACCATCACTGATGGTATGTGATGTCATGTAAGGTATGATTCAGAAATGTACTCTAATGCATTCACAGCTGGGCATTTGTGTACAGCTAATGTACTAAAGCATGCTTTTGTTGCCTGGAAATGTATTGAGACCTGCACCGGCAACCTTGCGGATCTCAGCGCCTGCGTACAAAGACGCAGCAACCATCACAGATTATTTGATTTGAGTTGCTGTATGGTCATGCAGGAGGTAAGGCCTAGGAGCTCTTTCTATTGCATAGAGAAACATAGTCGTGGCTGAAATGGTTCCGGAAACACTTGTGTTTGAGTCCCCACACCCCTGGTCCTGTCCACAAGCGGTTCCAGCCTGTCAATCACTTTGCAAATTATTTCCCTCTGTGATTACCATCTCAGGACCATCCTGGCACGTGCACAGTGCAACTTAAGCTGGACATACACTACACAATTATCTGGCAGATCTGGCTGGATGGAATGAAAATCTGGTAATGTATGGGAGCAAATGACAATGGACCATTTGCTCCCAAAGACTGGAAAATGGACAAAACCTGCCGTGAAGACAAATTGGTTAAATCCGTGACTCAACCAATTTGTCTCGACAACAGTTTTTGTCTGTTTTCCAGTTTTTGGGAGCAAGTGGTCGATTGTCATTTGCTTTAATCCATTACCAGATTTTCATTCCATCCAGCCAGATCTGCCAGATGGTGTGCCAGATAATTGTATAGTGTATGCCCAGCTTTAGACGCATGTGCAGTTGGCCAATAATCCCTCAACTGGGGGAAAATCAAGTGGGAGGTCAGGTCTGAGCAGGGGGCACTACTCTGGGAATTAATCTGCGCCCACAAAACAGGTTGGCTGATCTGTGCTCCTGGATTTCAGTATACTCTAAGACTATGACCCCATTGCTGCTAGTGATATGACAGTATAGAATATCCCTTTTTCTAGCATTCTGTCTGGTCTGTAAGGTCTATGTTCCTGTATACTTATTTGTACCTCATTGCTTTGCCTGTTCTGAACTCTTCCTAATCATTCTGACCATTACTTGCCTGACTGAAGAGTTCTGACCGTAGCATAACGACTATTATTCTGGTTAACCCTTTGCACATTAATGCTGTCGTCTCTGTTGCTTTGCCATATCTGCTGCCACACCTCTGTCTCATCTCACAGTGTTTCCATTTCCCCCATATCGGTGCCATACTGCCACTAAACAGATCTATTTAGTGAAAGCAAAGGGCTTATTTGTGCCCCTTCTTCTGCTTGGTGAGATTGGGGGATCATTGGCAGAGTGTTCCCTGTACAAGTGAGCTTTACAGTATATGTACACCTGTATGTAATTCACCTTTGTCCCAAGTTTCTACACTGTAAAATGTGAAAGTATAAATGTACAGGCATTCAGGTGTTAATTCAGTGTTATTCAGTAATGTTACTACTACACTCATCCTGAATTGTCATCTATATGTAGCTGAGATTCTATAGTTATTTGCTGAGGGAAAAAATGATCCCACAACCTTGTGACTGGTCTAAAGGGGGGTACCCAATTAGATGAGTTAAAACATTAGGTTTTACCAATGTTTCAGTGATACTTTTTCACAGGCTATCCAATTAGATCCCCTGTAAAAAAAAAAAAACAGCTTTCCTCCAGAAAACACACAGGTTCAGTGAAATCTGTGTACTTTTGTGAGAAACACCGACGTTTTTGCATGAAAACGGGGCTGTTTACGAAAATTTGGTTTCGCCTGCCTGAGGCTGGTGGAACAAAATCCTTGATAAGCCGCGCCTCGCGCTGGCTTCTCGGGGCTAATTGGATGGCCCCGATGCACTAACTACCTGCCTTCAAGTCCCTTTATGTACTCCTGTTGTTAATGTAATATGCAGGTTCACTCTATTCAGTTTTATATGCCATTTCTTTTTAATTTACACTTTTTAATGATTTATTCTATCTACTGTAAGTCACAAAAGTATGCATTTGTATTATTTTTTCATAATGGAGAACAGGTCATTTTCTATGTTCCATAATTATATTTATAATATTTCACATTTGGAATATGTATAAATCATTACTCAGACTTGTGTCTTTAATGCTGTAAATATGGAATGATAGGCAGTGAGAGCTGATAACAGGACATAGTTTTCTGTATGTTGAATGATACAATGTTAACATAGCACCCTCTTGTGTCTGGTAAATCAATCTTAAGAGATGTATTTTTTAATAATACTTGTACTTATGTCTCGTAAAACTCTTTTCTTTTGAATTTTCTTTTGTATTACATCACATGAACTTTAGCAAGAACAATACAGTAAAAACATGGAAAAATGAAACTGAAAAAAAAATAAGACATATATCTATCCTATATGGAGGAGGGACTGCACATCTTAATTCTAAACATAATAAGAAGTGCTACCATACTGAGACTTGTAAACCACACAGAAAAAAGAGAAAATGCAAGTGCACACTCTAAACACTAAAAACATTGGTAATCAGAACAATTATAATAAACTCTGCAATTTGACATGGAGTAAAATGCTGTGTTTCACTGAGCCGCTGCTGCACCCGGGACACAGCACTCAGCTTGACTTTGCTCTATAACTCCAACCCCAGACTCTTGTGAAACTAGCCAATGGGAGTCTGGGGTGAAGCCGAATGCTGTGTCCCGGGTGCAGCAGATGTTGTGAAACACACAGCGCTGCTGATTCCTGGGTCAGGCAGCCAGCACATATACAACATACATCATTACATGTATCGTTATATGTGTGAACCACCCACCCCCCAAGCGATGTGCGGCACCACTGGTCACTGGAATGCTTTGTGTATTGTATGACTGGCATTAAGATGCTCAGTGGTGGGTGAAGTGGGACAGGCTGCTATGCCTAACTTTCAGTCATGATACGGGGAAGGGGGGGGGGGGTGGCAAGCTGTGCCTTTGCCCAGGTGGCAGAAAGTCTAGCTCAGTGGTTCCCAAACTTTTTCAAATCGCGCATCACCCAAGAGTATCAGATATTCAATTAAGTAGCCTATGTTTAAATGTCATTCTTTGATTCAGTTATGTGGCAAGGGACAGGATTTGCTTCTGTTTGTCCACATACTTTAGGATTGGAAGCCACAATCATTGTTTTTGTCTATTACATTGACCATAAATAATTTGAATTTGTTCTGGACAACCAGCCCAGAGCACTCCTGCATTTGCCCCGAGGCGCTGCAGGGTGCCACGGTTCCCAGTTTGGTAACCACTGGCCCAGTGTATTCTTGTTTGTATCACTGGAATAAAAATGTTCAACATTTGTTTATATAATGGCCCTCATTCCGAGTTGTTCGCTCGCAAGGCGAATGTAGCAGAGTTACACACGCTAAGCCGCCGCCTACTGGGAGTGAATCTTAGCTTCTTAAAATTGCGACCGACGTACGCGCAATATTGCGATTACAAACGAGTTAGCAGTTTCAGAGTAGCTCCAGACTTACTCTGCCTGTGCGATCATTTCAGTGCTTGTCGTTCCTGGTTGACGTCACAAACACACCCAGCGTTCGCCCAGGCACTCCCACCGTTTCCCCGGCCACTCCTGCGTTTTTTCCGGAAACGGTAGCGTTTTCAGCCACACGCCCCTGAAACGCCGTGTATCCGCCCAGTAACACCCATTTCCTGTCAATCACATTACGATCGCCGGAGCGAAGAAAAAGCCGTGAGTAAAAATACTTTCTTCATAGTAAAGTTACTTGGCGCAGTCGCAGTGCGAACATTGCGCATGCGTACTAAGCGGATTTTCACTGCGATGCGATGAAAAATACCGAGCGAACAACTCGGAATGAGGGCCAATATGTTTGTATATTCAGAAATACACTTCTTCAGCTGACAATGAATGAATGACTGTAAATCTCACATTCTTTAATTAATGCTGTTTATCTAAGGCTTCCTGTATAATGTTACATGTCAAGTAGTCTCTATGAAGAAGCCAATACTACATAATAACACTGAAAAAATATAAACTAGAAAATTGCTGTAGTGCATTTGCACCATCTAGTGGAGAATTAGGATTGTGCACCTTATTCAGCTTCAGTTGCATATTTGCTATTCAGCAAAACTGCAACTGCTTGCGATCACATGTTAAGGGCTGCCCAGCAGTGACGTGCGGTGAGGTGAGGCAGGTGAGGCAGAGCCTTGCCTGTCATACTAACGTTTGTGCCAGAGTTTTGACTGTATAAAGTTTATGAAAAATACAAAGAATATGTTTGAAATATCTTCTTTGCATTATTCTAACACTTTTTATAGCCAAAACTCTGAAGTAAAAAGTCTATGGCAGGTGAGGCAGTGCCTCACCTGCTAACGTTTGCGCACATCTCTGATCAAATCTCACTAAATTTCCAGGAGTTTATACTGCTGCACCTGTGTATAATGCCCAGATGTACGTTTTGGCTCAAAAATTTAATGTAAATCTCGCTCTGGTACTAGCCAGTGCCTCCTGAGCTAATTAGCTCACCGCAAATCCCTGCTGCCCAGCACAGGGCAATGCCGTCCAGCATGCAAATGGCCGCCAGCAATGCGTTCGCAATTCAATTGCAATTTAATCGCTGAATTGTGGATGCCCCCTGCCTCTGCAGCCTAGCTAAAGAGTTGTTTTAGCACATTGGTAGCTATAAGGTAACAGTCAAAAGGCATATACGAAAACACCTTGATAGGAATGCTGAAACCTTTCAAGAAGGAAGTACATGAATCCTTTCATTAAGTGTTGAAAAACATATAACTTGTATGTAACTTGTAATATTTTACTACACCATACAAGTGACTAAATAACATCATGCCTTTGTGATATCACTCAGCTCTGGTATAAAATTACATTATTACATTATTTCATATATAAATATATACACAGTGGTCAAAGTGGACTGCTATCTCTGCTATTGCTTTGGTTGTAACATTGGGGGTAATTCAGAGTTGATCGCAGCAGCAAATTTGTTAGCAGTTGGGCAAAACCATGTGCACTACAGGGAGGGGGGGGGCAGATATAACATTTGCAGAGAGAGTTAGATTTAGGAGGGTTATTTTGTTTCTGTGCAGGGTAAATACTGGCTGCTTTATTTTTATACTGCAATTTAGATTTTCAGTTTGAACACACCCCACTCAAGTAACTCTCTCTGCACATGTTAGATCTGCCCCCCCCCCCCCCCCCCGTGCACATTGTTTTGCCCAACTAACAAATTTGCTGCTGCGATCAACTCTGAATTAGGCCCACTATCAAACTGCATTCATTTACATTTCCCATACCGCCATTGCTAAATTTGACTTTAGAAAGGGCAGTATGGAAAAATAAATAAATAAATAAATAATGGCGCTGCATTTCAGAGGTACACACAAATCTAGATATGGACCGCTTTGGTATGTATACTGTACACAGCATTGTAACACGTATATTTACATTACAAAAGTTATCATACTACCAACTCTAAAGGAGGTCTATTGTATTTGCTGATATGACAGTAAAAGGTAAGCTTATTTTAACCTGTATAAACAAATAGTTAACACATTAATGCTATTGGAAAAGTTTCAAAAATATTAGGTTTGAACAGTTCCATTAAATATTGTGAAGTTTTTAATAGCAAAGAATGACTCTGCAAGTGGAGTTTTTGCCCATAGCAACCATAGCTGGAATCTGGTTGGTTGCTATGGCAGGTGCAATGTCTCCATCCAAGTATGGCCTCTGTGGCAGCGGCTGTGTGTGTTACTGTAAGCTGTCCATACACCTAAAGATTTATTGTCTGATCTGGCTGGTTAGAACGAAAATCTGGTAATGGATGGGAGCAAATGACAATTGACCATTTGCTCCCAAACACTGAAAAACAGACAAAAATGGTCAATTATACAAATTGGTTAAATCCATTTGATTTAACCAACAATAAATCTTTAAGTGTATGAGCATCTTATGATTGCCCTGACATGCCTGTGATACTCCCATAACACGCCCATGAGACAGACTTTTGATTGCGTTCACTTCACAATTGTCTTATTGGAACATATTAAAATAGGGATTTTTGTTTACTTACCGTAAAATCTCTTTCTCTGAGTCCATCTGTAGGACACTGCGCCGTTACTTGTGGGTTAGTGTGTGGTGTGTGGTAGTGGAGTTTGGCACAGAACCTATCAAACAAACTGCCTCCTCCCCCCTCTAACCCCTCCTATCTCCTTCCTGCCTAGCCAGCAACTCAGTTAACGTTTAGCCAAGCCAAAGGAGATAGAACAGAAAACAACCGAGTAAACCAGACAAATCTACGGGAGGGATCGCAGCGTCCCCCAGATGAACTCAGAGAAAGAGATTTTACGGTAAGTAAACAAAAATCCCTATTTCTCTGTCATCCATCTGGGGGACGCTGCACCGTTACTTGTGGGATTTCCCAAAGCAAGCTAATGAGAGGAGGAAGGCGTAGACGGCATAGCCGTCTGTAAAATATGACGCCCAACAGAGGCAGTCTCCAAACTGAAAGTATGAAAACTGTAAAACTTCGTGAAAGTATGGACTGATGACCAGGTCGCTGTCCTGTACAGCTGCTCAATAGATGCACCACCACAAACAGCCCAAGAGGCTCCAACAGCTCTAGTCGAATGAGTACTAATTGCGTTAGGGACGGAAACATTTGAAGACATGTACGCCTGTCTGATGGCCAAAGTTACCCAATGGACCACTGTGTTCTTGGAAGCCGGCCAACCTCGTTTGGGACCATCAATCAATACCAACAATGTATCCGTACGATGGAAAGTTTCCGTGCGAGACAAATAAATGCGTAAGGCCCTGACTACATCTAAGAGGGCCAAATGGGAGTTCTCTCCGGAAGAAGACGGACCAAACGCTGGAAGGACAATGTTCTGATTTAAATGGAAAGCTGAGACAACCTTCGGAAGGAAGGAAGGCTTTGTCCTCAGAACCACCCGGTCATCATGAAAAACTAACAAGGGTGGTCTGCAAGAAAGAGCCGCCAACTCAGACACCCGTCTAGCTGAGGCAATAGCCAAAAGAAAAACAACTTTGAGAGTTAGATAACGTAGTTCTACAGATTCCAAAGGCTCAAACGGAGACTTCTTAATAGCCGTAAGGACTAAGTTTAAATCCCAGGGAGGAACCGGAGGAATAAAAGGTGGTTGAATCCGAAGAACTCCCTGAAGGAATGTCTGAACCTCTGGAATGATAGCTAGTTTCTTTTGAAAAAGAACCAACAAGGCCGAAACCTGACCCTTTAGTGAAGAAAGTCTCAGACCCTTCTTGAGACCCTCCTGAAGGAAAGACAGTAGATGAGGAATTCTAAACAAATGCGGTGTCAACCCATGCTTTTCGCACCAAGCAATGTAAATGCGCCATACCCTGTGGTAAATTCCAGCTTCCTAGCCTGAATCATCATCTGCACAACAGAACGAGAAAATACTTTTGTTCTTAAAATGTTGGATTCAAGAACCAAGCCGTCAAAGCCAGCTGACTTAAATCTGGGTGGTGACATGGTCCTTGAAGAAGAAGATCTGGTCGCAGGGGGAGATGAAATGGCTCCCCGACGACCATGTCACACAGAAAAGTGTACCACTGCTGGCGTGGTCAGTCTGGAGCCACCAGAATGATTGCGAGACCTTCTCGCCGAATGCGTTGAAGTAGACGTGGAATCAGTGGAATTGGCGGGAACACGTATCCCAGTTCAAACTGCCACAGGGCTGTCAGGGCATTGATTAGAAGTGCTTGAGGATCCTGAGTACACGAGCCGTAGTGTGGGAGCTTCTTGTTGAGACGAGACGCCATCAGGTCTACATCGGGCATTCCCCAGCAGGCCACTAGAGTTAGAAACACCTCCTGGTGAAGCTCCCATTCTCCCGGATGAATCGTGTGAAAGCTCAAAAAATCCGCTTCCCAGTTCTCGACTCCTGGAATGTGAATCGCGGATATTGACGGAACCCAACGTTCCGCCCACGTGAGAATCTGAGCGACTTCTCTTATGGCGGCCCAGCTTCGAGTTCCTCCCTGTTTGTTTATGTAGGCCACTGCCGTGGCGTTGTCGGACTGAACACAAACTGGATGACTATGTACCATGGTTTGAATCTGAAAGAGTGCATACCGGATTGCCCTCACCTCCAAAATGTTGATCTGTAATTTCAACTCCTGACTGTTCCAGCGCCCTTGAAAGTGATGAGTCTGGAACACCGCTCCCCAACGGCTAAGGCTTGCGTCTGTGGTGACCAACATCCAAGACCAAATCGTGAACGGAGCTCCTTTGGTCAAATTGTGGCTGTGAAGCCACCAGTGAAGTGATTGACGAGTCTTTACCAATAAGCGGATCAACAGCAATTCGAGACGTGGTTCCATACGCGTCCAAATGCTGAGAATCTGAGTCTGAAGAGGTCGGGCATGAAATCTGGCATATGGGACTGCCTCGAAGGCCGACACCATTCTTGCCTAACACCTGCATGCATCTGAGGACCGAAACTACCGGTAAGTGCAACAGTGTCCGAATTCTGGACTGCAGATCCTGAATCTTGTCCGAAGGAAGAAACACCTTCTGGCTGTTGGTGTCAAATAAAAGTCCCAGAAATATAATTTTCTGGGAAGGAAGCAAAGACGACTTTGGAAAGTTTATTATCCAACCTAATGACTGCAGAGTTTCTATTGTGAGAAGTAAGTTCTGATAAAGGATCGATTCTGACGGGGCCTTAAGTAACAGATCGTCCAAGTATGGGGGGTCATTCCGAGTTGTTCGCTCGTTGCCCATTTTCGCTATACTGCGATTAGTCGCTTACTGTGCATGCGCAAGGTTCGCAGAGCGCATGCGCTTAGTTATTTTATACAAAAGTTAGGTATTTTACTCACGGCATAACAAAGCTTTTTCATCGCTGTGCTGATCGTAGTGTGATTGACAGGAAGTGGGTGTTTCTGGGCGGAAACTGGACGTTTTATGGGAATGTGCGGAAAAACGCAGGCGTTCGAGTTGCAAAACGCAGGAGTGGCTGGAGAAATGGGGGAGTGGTTGGGCAAACGCTGGGTGTGTTTGTGACGTCAAACCAGGAACGAAAAGGACTGAGCTAGTCACAATGGCTGAGTAAGTCTGGAGCTACTCAGAAACTGCTAAGAAATTTCTATTCACAATTTTGCTAATCTTTCGTTTGCAATTCTGCTAAGCTAAGATACACTCCCAGAGGGCGGCGGCTTAGCGTGTGCAATGCTGCTAAAAGCAGCTAGCGAGTGAACAACTCGGAATCACCCCCATGGAGTGATGTTGACCCCCTGACAACGCAGAACCGCCACTACATGGCCCATGACTTTTGTAAACACCCAAGGAGTCGTGGATAGACCAAAGGGGAGAGCCTGAAACTGAAAATGCCAAGGTCCGACTGCAAATCTCAGAAGAGATTGATGCCCCGTCCAAATAGGGACATGTAGGTAAGTGTCTTTTATGTCTATTGATGCCAAATATTCCCCTGGCTCCATGGTGGCGATAATTGAGCAAATGGATTCCATTTTGAGTTTTTGGGTTGAGAGATATGGGTTGAGAGCTTTGAGATTTAAAATGGGTCGAAACGAACCATCCGGTTTGTCCATGAGAAAAACACCGGAGTAAAATCCTGACCCCTCTGTTGAGTGGGAAACGGAAGAATTATTCCATTACGTAAGAGAGTGGCTGTTGCATGAAGAAGAGCTTGACGTCTGGAGAGATCGTTTGGGAGAGGAGTGACGAACTGGACGGTATGGAACTGGTTCCTCGAGATCCAACATATATCCTTTCGATATGACCCCCAACACCCACCGATCTGGTTTCGACAGGAACCACACCTCCTTGAACTGAAGTAACTGAGCTCCAACCTTCATCGATCCCTCCTGAAGTCCTGAAACGTCATGCAGCAGGCTTGTCGGCAGGCTTACTGGTTGGTCTGCAAGTAGCCTGAGATCCCCTACCTCTGAATGTACCTCTTCGTGGAAATCTGGAGAAGGCACGAAAGGAATGGAAACTACCTCTGCCCTGCATACGAAAGGACCGAAACCTCATGGATTTCGTTTTTTGAGGAGCAACTGGGAGAAAGGGGCTCTTGCCTCCTGTAGTATCTGAAATAATCTTCTTTAACTCCGACCCAAAAAGAAACTCCCCTTCAAAGGGTACAGCCGTCAAGGTCTGCTTTGAGTCTGAATCAGCATTCCAAACCCGAAGCCAAAAGAGACCGTCTTGCTGTCACTGTCAAGGCAGAAATACGGGACTGCAGTGCAGCAGAATCTAACAAGGACTTCCCCACATATGTAAGAGCCTCCGAGATCTGTTCTGCTAATTGGATGGTGTCACAATCCTGACTGTAGGTTTCATATTTGGTGACTTACCCCTGCCATCTGTCCCGGATCCTGTGTCTTTTTCTCACTGAGTTAAACAGCTTGTCAGCACTATGAGTTTTCCTGAGTTCTCTGCCTGAAAGGTAATAGTTAATTAGCTCCACCTGTGGTGAGCTCCTGTGTGAGGCTGAATTCAGTAATCTGAAGTTTAGGCCTAAAAGCCAGCATCTTATGTTTTGCAGAAGTTCAGGCTTCAGTGTTCTCTCAGCCTGCTAGGCCTCATTCTACATCACAGCCTAGTCTAGAGTAGTCACATGGAAACTGGGCCAGTTCCTCGTGTCACACACAGCTCTGTGTGAGTCTTAAAGCTGAGCTCCCTAAAGGTAACCTTTGTACCTAAGTTCCTGTGGAAACTCTGTTCCCTTATTACCCTGTTTGGTTTACTTTTGTGTTGCCACTGATTTTCACTATTTCCATGAGTCTCAATGTAAAGGCACAGCTGCAGTGGTTCATCTAAAAGGCACAGTACTGTATTCCATAGTCTCCACTGAAAACCACAGCTGCGTGTTTCAGTTTTACTGCTGTTGTAGTTGTGATCTCCAGAGCTCCCGTATCCCTGTGGCTTCCGTGCCTCCAAGAACCTCCATGCCTCAGCACCTCCGTGCCTCAGCACTTCCGTGCCTCAGCACTTCCGTGCCTCCAAGAACCTCCGTGCCTCAGCATCTCCGTGCCTCAGCACCTCCGTGTCTGAGCACTTCCGTGCCTCAGCACCTCCGTGCCTCAGCCCCTCCATGTCTCTGCACCTCCGTGTCTCTGCACCTCAGTGCCTCCAAGCACCTCCGTGCCTCCAGGCACTTCTGCACCTCAGTGCCTCCAAGCACCTCAGTACCTCCTAGCACCTCAGTGCCTCCAAGCACCTCAGTGCCTCCAAAAACCCAGTGCTCACAAGCGTAGTTGGTGTCTCCAGCATCCGGTACTCCTTAATTCTTTCCTCAGCAACTTTTTCAAGTTCTGTCTTTCAGGAGACCTCCAGCATCCATACCTGCTTCCTGTCTGCCGACCAAATCCTGCATGAGGAAAACCTAGATTCGGTCATCTCTGCTGCGGTCCCTCTTCCTGCTCACTGGAAGAAACCCCGAGCCCACAACACCCCCAAACCAGGTCAGTGAAAGTATTCACATAGTCCTCCAGTCGCCCGCACAGACTTCACTAACACCGGGTTCACAAAACCTCAGTCATGACAGTAGGAACTGGCCACATGAACCCGGCCGAAAGTGTTCGTCTGACGCAGGACCTCCTAAGCAATATTGCAGGACGCTTGGAAGGTCTGGAGTCGACTCAGCATCAATTAGCACAGTGTCTGCAGCGGAATTCTTTCTCCAGAGATTCTCTGACCTTCTGCACTAAGACTCCTGCCCAACTGCAGTTTTTCTACCAGATGTTATTACAGTTACAAGAACTTTTGTCTAGTATTCTTTCTGTGATGCCTGATCTCTTCAGGAATACTACCAACATTGTTGATCCTGTTTTGTCCCATCCAGTTAATAGAGTCTCTTCCTCTGTGCAAGGAAAAGTTGTTCATCAGAGCTATCCACGGCCCAAACTCTCTGAAGCTGAACGTCAGCGGCGTAGGGAGTTACACCTCTGTCTTTACTGTGGAAATTCCAGTCACTTTGTTAAAGACTGCATTCTTCGTAAGCCAGGGAATGGTGACAAATCTCAGTATCACAGTGCTCATGTCTACAAGTCATCCACAGTAGCCGATCCTGCTACTGCTGACGGGGGTATCAAGATGGCTACTCTGAAAGAGACTCAAATTTATCACTGGGGTCCGGTGATTAAAAGACCTTATCCCAAGTTAGGTGTCCAGAGAAGAATGTTTAAGCCATTTAGAGTCACAGAGGCATCCGTGTCTTCAGCCCAAGGAGGGGCGTCCGTGTCTTCAGCCCAAGGAGGGGCGTCCATGTCTTCAGCCCAAGGAGGGGCGTCCGTGTCTTCAGCCGAAAGGAGGGGCGTCCGTGTCTTCAGCCCAAGGAGGGGCGTCCGTGTCTTCAGCCCAAGGAGGGGCGTCCGTGTCTTCACCCCAAGGAGGGGCGTCCGCGTCTTCAGCCCCAGTGAGGGGTTCAGAGGGTCCAGCCCCAGAGAGACTACAGAGCGCTGCCCAGCCAGAGAGACTACAGAACGCTGCCCAGCCAGAGAGACTACAGAGCGCTGCCCAGCCAGAGAGACTACAGACCGCTGCCCAGCCAGAGAGACTACAGAGCGCTGCCCAGCCAGGGAGTCTACAGAGTGCTGCCCAGCCAGAGAGTCTACAGAGTGCTGCCCAGCCAGAGAGTCTACAGAGTGCTGCCCAGCCAGAGAGTCTACAGAGTGCTGCCCAGCCAGAGAGTCTACAGAGTTCAGCCCAGCCCGTGAAGTGGGGGCTCTTGCCTTAGCCCAGCCCCGTGAAGAGGGGGCTCTTGCCTTAGCCCAGCCCCGTGAAGAGGGGGCTCTTGCCTCAGCCCAGCCCCGTGAAGAGGGGGCTCTTGCCTCAGCCCAGCCCCGTGAAGAGGGGGCTCTTGCCTCAGCCCAGCCCCGTGAAGAGGGGGCTCTTGCCTCAGCCCAGCCCCGTGAAGAGGGGGCTCTTGCCTCAGCCCAGCCCCGTGAAGAGGGGGCTCTTGCCTCAGCCCAGCCCGGTGAAGAGGGGGCTCTTGCCTCAGCCCAGCCCCGTGAAGAGGGGGCTCTTGTCTCAGCCCAGCCCCGTGAAGAGGGGGCTCTTGCCTCAGCCCAGCCCCGTGAAGAGGGGGCTCCTGCCTCAGCCCAGCCCCGTGAAGAGGGGGCTCCTGCCGGTCCAGCAATACTCCTGGACCAGCCTGGTCAGTATCCGTTGGCTCCAGCCAATTAGAGTATCCTCGGATCCAATCCAGTCCTACTCGTCCAGCCAAAGTTTTCTCCAGTTTCAGCCTCTAAGCTTTCGTCTGATGGTTTACCACCTATTTACTTTGATGGAGATTTATTGCAATATGCCGCTCTGGTTGAACAATTTCTCTCTCGGATGGAGTCTGATCCTTCAGGTGCAGTACCTCTTTCCAATGTTACTCGATATCTGTTCCTGGCATTCAGAGGAAGAGCTTTGTTCTGGGCCAACATGCTTTTTGAGAGTAATGATCCTGTGTTCCATGACTTACAGACTTTTAGTAATGCTGTGGTTAAAGAATTTAGTCTTAAACATTTGGAATCGGACTCGGTAAAAGAATCATGCTCTAAAGGGAATGCAGAAGGAAGTTTGTGCTGTCCTCCCAGGGATAATCTAAGAATCTCCTTCGGTAAGAATCCAACCATTAAAATTGCTCATGTAGGAGTCTCTCCTAGCCCAGAGAATTTAAAACTCCAGTGCACCTCCTTTTCATCTGCAAACTGTGTATCTAAGGGAGATTCATATCTTCCATTAGACTTGGACTCAGACTCTGAATTTGATCCAGTTCATGATGCTACTCCTTTCATGGGAGGCCCCATGTTTTCTAAGGAAGGTTTTTCTTTACAGGAGATTCCGCTGTCCTTGGTCAAAACCAAATGTTCCCGTAAGAAGAAGAGGCATCAACGAAGGTCCTAAATTCTTCTGTATGAATTTCTCAAGTTCCTCTAAGATTCAAGATGGGTGTCCGGAGTCCACCCTTGAAGAGGGGGATACTGTCACAATCCTGACTGTAGGTTTCATATTTGGTGACTTACCCCTGCCATCTGTCCCGGATCCTGTGTCTTTTTCTCACTGAGTTAAACAGCTTGTCAGCACTATGAGTTTTCCTGAGTTCTCTGCCTGAAAGGTAATAGTTAATTAGCTCCACCTGTGGTGAGCTCCTGTGTGAGGCTGAATTCAGTAATCTGAAGTTTAGGCCTAAAAGCCAGCATCTTATGTTTTGCAGAAGTTCAGGCTTCAGTGTTCTCTCGGCCTGCTAGGCCTCATTCTACATCACAGCCTAGTCTAGAGTAGTCACATGACAGTGACTGTTCACCTGACCCAGAGTTGTCCAATCCTCTGCCAGCCTGAGACTCTCTGCATCACCTAATCCTGCTCACCAATCACCAAGGACCAGGAAGTATAAGTCGGGAGGCTGAGTTGGAAACTGGGCCAGTTCCTCGTGTCACACACAGCTCTGTGTGAGTCTTAAAGCTGAGCTCCCTAAAGGTAACCTTTGTACCTAAGTTCCTGTGGACACTCTGTTCCCTTATTACCCTGTTTGGTTTACTTTTGTGTTGCCACTGATTTTCACTATTTCTATGAGTCTCAATGTAAAGGCACAGCTGCAGTGGTTCATCTAAAAGGCACAGTACTGTATTCCATAGTCTCCACTGAAAACCACAGCTGCCGTGTTTCAGTTTTACTGCTGTTGTAGTTGTGATCTCCAGAGCTCCCGTATCCCTGTGGCTTCCGTGCCTCCAAGAACCTCCGTGCCTCAGCACTTCCATGCCTCCAAGAACCTCCGTGCCTCAGCACCTTTGTGCCTTCAAGAACCTCCGTGCCTCAGCACCTCCGTGCCTCAGCATCTCCGTGCCTCAGCACCTCCGTGCCTCAGCACCTCCGTGTCTGAGCACTTCCGTGCCTCAGCCCCTCCGTGTCTCTGCACCTCCGTGTCCAAGCACCTCAGTGCCTCCAAGCACCTCAGTGCCTCCAAGCACTTCTGCACCTCAATGCCTCCAAGCACCTCAGTACCTCCTAGCACCTCAGTGCCTCCAAGCACCTCAGTGCCTCCAAAAACCCAGTGCTCACAAGCGTAGTTGGTGTCTCCAGCATCCGGTACTCCTCAATTCTTTCCTCAGCACCTTTTTCAAGTTCTGTCTTTCAGGAGACCTCCAGCATCCATACCTGCTTCCTGTCTGCCGACCAAATCCTGCATGAGGAAAACCTAGATTCGGTCATCTCTGCTGCTGTCCCTCTTCCTGCTCACCGGAAGAAACCCCGAGCCCACAACACCCCCAAACCAGGTCAGTGAAAGTATTCACATAGTCCTCCAGTCGCCCGCACAGACTTCACTAACACTGGGTTCACAAAACCTCAGTCATGACAGATGGCTTCCGATGGATCATCCGACTGCATTCCAGATACGACCTATGCTAGCCAGTCATCCACGGCCTTAAGGACCCAAGCGCGAGCGAGAATCGGATAGAGAGACACCTGATAAAGAAAACATAGATTTATGTATTGCTTCTATCTTCCTATCTGTAGGGTCTTTTAAAGTCACAGACTGTACAGAGGGAATAACCGTAGTTTTTGCCAAATGTGAAATAGGAGCGTCCACCTTTGGGGCTGTCTCCCAAAATTTTGTGTCCTCCTCTGTAAAAGGATAGAGAAATTTACATTTCTTAGGAGCCTGGAAACGAGAATCCGGTTTAAGCCAGGGCTCTTTTAAAATATCTGCAAAGTGAGAGTAAGAAGGGAAGACAGTATCTTGTCTTTTCTGTCTTTTGAAGAAAGCAGAGGAAGTCTCTGCCACTGCCGTATCCTGAATATTAAGAGTTTGACGAATGGCTTCAATCAGCAATCTAACACCTGAGCTAGTAGATAGGTCCTCGTCTTCCCAAGCCGATACTTCGTCCCATTCTGGATCTACTTCCCCCTCCTCCAATGGAGATGTCAGAGACTCCAACTCCTCCCCCGGAAATGTTATAGCGGGTAACGGCTGTGGCCGTTTTGTAGCAGTGGAACTGTTGGCAGAGTTTACAAATTTGTTCAAAGAATGAGTTAAATCAGTAATACACTTGCCCATATTCTGGGCCCCAGAGGCTCCACTGGAGTCTGACAGGATTCAGCCTCCGATCTGGACTGATGCAATTCAGAAATGGCATCCACTATGTTCTTAGTCCATGGAGGCATAGACTGATCTGCGGCAGCCGCAGTGCACGTGCGCGACGTTGCCCGGCGACAGGGGTCGCCGGGTTATGTCGCGGCTTACAAAGGAAGCAGTCGCAGAGCCGACCGCAAACAAGATTGACAGGAAGAAGGTGTTCCAGGGCAGATCCTGACCGTTTGGAGCCGTTTTCAGGGAGTGATGAGTAAAACGCAGGTGTGTCCAGAAGAACGGAGGGCGGATGTCTGACGTCAAAGCCGGCTCCAGCATCACAGGGATCGTCGCACAGGGTAAGTAGGTATAGGCCTAGTCTTCTTTTGCTTGAATTTTTTTTTAGCGATCGCAGCCCTGCTAAGCTAAAATACACTCGCCCATAGGCGTGTACTAGTTGATCGCAGCAAAAAGTTGCTGGCTGCGAACAACTCGTAATGACCACCTAAATCCACTCCAGCAGTACCTGTCACCTGTAAACAGGGGAAAATCCAAAAATAATAAGAATCTCACTAATTCTAATAGGAAAGAAAAAACTGTGTCTGTACTCCACAGGCACAAAACTAAAACTGAGTTGCTGGCTAGGCAGGAAGGAGATGGGAGGGGTTAGAGGGGGGAGTAGGCAGTTTGTTTGATAGGTTTTGTGCCAAACTCCACTACCACACACCTCTAACCCACAAGTAACGGCGCAGCGTCCCCCAGATGGATGACAGAGAAATATCAATTCAGAAAAATAATTTATTTCACCAAACAGAGGCGTAACTATATCTAGGGGGGCCCCATAGCAAAATTTCACGGGCCCCAATCCTGTCATGGTCTACTTATTGTATCACCTCAGAGACCACGGAGAACCTCTCCTAACAAACCAATATTACCAAATAGTTAATAAACTAATTTCACTATCTTGGACAGAACATCTTTCTGCTTGGCATACTTACCTACTCTGTATTTATCCTTTCCGGGAGAAGCCCAGAGAGTAGACACCACAGAGAATTTCAGGGGGTGCGCCTGGCTCTGACATCACCAAGCCCCGCGAAAATGCAGCAATTCATGGGTCCGCGAGAAGGGGCAGGGATAAAGTTACGTGATTTGCATCATTTTAGCCCCTCCTCACAGACACGTGAATGCCTGTAATTATCTCTCCATCATGCCCGCTTTACTAGGGTGTGGACAGGATGCAGGAAATCTTGCTGCTCTTCTGGGGGTGCGAAGGGCTTACCCAAAGATAGGGAGAATACCGAAACTTCCGGGAGAGTATGCAAGTATGCTGCTTGGTGTTGCCTTGGATTCCTACCTGACAGTTTGCTAAACAGTGGTTACATGATCTGTGACCAATGGTGGAAGTAGAAATATATTTCTTAGTGGTACTATGTGTGAGTTCCACATGGAGCATGGCCACTGAAAATGGAGTGTATTAACATGACATGCCACCCATTTCTCATCACTCTGGGAAGATTCCATTCCATTCCATTCCAAATGCATCTTACCTATATGCTGTCATTGTCATCCAACAGAGGTTCACCTTCTCCCCTTGCATCTCACAGCCACACCATAATGTTCCACTCTGCAATTACAGGTAGTACCAGTGCTTAAAGTGGTCCTAGAGAGGTTGTGGAACTCACCACCCTCCCCCCGGCACCCATGTAATAAAGGTATTGCACGCGCCATAGGCACGCGCCCTAAAAAAAGGGGGCATGGTCTCAAAAAGGGGCGTGGTCACACAATAGTAATAATGTCCACAGAAGTAGCACCCCTAATACACATAGGGGGTCATTCCGAGTTGATCGCTCGTAGCATTCGTTCGCTGTGCAACGATGAGGCAAAAAAATGGCACTTCTGCGCATGCATATGCGGCACAATGCGCACGCGTGACGTACTGTTACAACGGCCGATGTAAGTTCACACAGGGTCTAGCGTAGCTTTCAGTCACACTGCTGACCGCAGAGTGATTGACATGAAGTGAGCGTTTCTGGGTGTCAACTGACCGTTTTCAGGGAGTGTTCGTAAAAATTCAGGCATGCCATGAAAAACACAGGCGTGACTGGGAGAACGCAGGGCATGTTTGTGACGTCAAAGCAGGAACTGAATAGCCTGAAGTGATCGCAAGCGCTGATTAGGTTTAGAGCTACTCAGAAAATGCATAAAAAAACTTTGTAGCCGCTCTGCGATCCTTTCGTTCGCACTTCTGCTAAACTAAAATACACTCCTAGTGGGCGGTGGTATAGCGTTTGCACGGCTGCTAAAAACTGCTAGCGAGCGATCAACTTGGAATGACCACCATAATGCCCACAGTAGTAGCACCCATAATGCTCACAGCACACATAATGCCCACAGCAGTAGCGCCCCTTATACAATGCCCACAGTAGTAGTGCTCCTATGCAATGCCCACTGTACTCGTAGTGCCCACAGTGGTAGTGCCCCTTATATAGAGCCCATAGTAGTGGTGCCCCTTATGCAATGCCCCCAATAGTAGTGCCCCTTATGTCCCCAGGAGTGATGCCCCTTATGAAGTGCCCCCTTCACAAGTAGTGCCCCCATTTGTAATGCCCTTAATGGTAATGCCTCTGTGTAGTATTGCCCCCAGTAGTAATGTCACCTGTAGTAATGCCCCCAGTCAATTAGCCCCCAGTGGTAATGCCCCTGCAGTTATGACCCCAGTAGTTTACCCCCTTTAGTTTAGCCTCCCAGTGGTAATGCCCCCAGTAGTTTAGCCCTCATGTAGTTTACCCCCCCTGTGGTAATGCCCCCTGTAGTTTAGCCCCTGCAGTTAGACCCCCAGTAGTAATGCCCTCAGTAGTTTAGCCCCTGTAGTTTAGCCCCCATATAGTTTGCCCCCAGTAGTTAGCCCCCGTTAGTAATGCACCCAGTAGTTTAGCCCATGTAGTTATGCCCCCAGTAGTTTAGCCCCTGTAGTTATGCCCCTATTAGTTTAGACCCCTTGTAGTTTAGCCCCCAGTAGTAATGCCCCCTGTACTTTGCCCCCAGTAGTTTGCCCCCTTGTAATTTAGCCCCCAAGTAGTAATGCCCCCAGCAGTTTAGCTCCTGTAGTCATGCCCTCAGTAGTTTAGCCCCTGTAGTTAGAACCACTCACACATATAAAAAAAACAAAACCACACCATACTCACCAAGCCCCGCTCCCGCATCCGACAGGTGCAGTCCTCCCGGCGTCCGCTCCCCGGCACTATGGGAGAATCATCATGACGTCTCTCCCATAGTGCTCACTGACAGAGCCGGGAGCTGGAGCTCAGTAGTGAGCTCCTGCCGCCGGCTTCCGCCAGCGGCTTCCACTGTGAAGAGAGAGCCGGGCGCCCGCTGGTAACACAAACTCAGCAAGCGCCCGGCATCTTACTCTGCAGCGCCGGGCACACATGGGGTTAGGTGAGCCGGAGGAAGCGAAACTGCGTTCCGTCTCCAAGTGGAACTGACGGAACGTAGTTCCGCCCCGATCTGGCTCACTTTAACCCCTGGGTAGTACAGAGATATAGCGCTTCTGTAGGGATTTGTTATCTCATGTAATCTTAGGTGCAGCTTGAACCCTAACAAGGGTACCCTACCCTTGTGAATAGTAATGAGTAAATTATGGATGTGGGTTCTAGCGCTTTCACAGATTTGATAGGTGTGGAAGGTTAATGTTTAATAAATGTAACAATGTAACAATGATGCATATATTTAATAAACTAAAAATGTGGTACAGAATATTAATGTGCAGTGCAACACTGAGAAATGGTAGCTGTATGAATGCATTGCTAAATTAACTCAATAGGATTTGATTATGTTGCCAGTCCAAAAGAAATTAACCCAGGAGGGACTGGATTTAGTTAAACTGAGGAGAAATAATGTCTCCTGTAAGATAAGTTCTGCAAAGGGCAATGTCTTATTCCAATCGTATGATTGTTGTTATAATTGCTGAGTCCCAGAAATGAAATTGAAATTGATGAAATAAAAAACAAACAAATGCACTGGGTATTGTGAGCTGGGTATTGCCCTTATCAGTCGGGTGTGCAGCCCCCCAGCAAGTGTGGCCCCTAGGCACATGCCTCATGTGCCTAATGGGAAATCCGCCACTGGCCGGATTAAGCCTTGGGGTGCCTAGAGCATTTTAGACAGGGGGCCCGGGGGAAGGGGGTGTGCATATTAGATTGTGCATACCTGCCAACATAACCCATTCCAGGAAGGACAAAATACTCTCTGGCTGGACTTCCCTCTTAATATATGATTGGTGTCACCCGTGTTGAACTATTTCAGTGGTAAGAAAGGTGTTTCAACACAGGTAATTGCAATCATAAATTAAAAAGGAAGTTCAAGTAGAGACCATTTTGTCCTTCATGGAATGGGTCATGTTGGGATGTATGGATTGTGTATATTAAATCTAAACCAATGGTGTATATTAGATTTACAGGAATAGTTTAATAATGCCTGGGTACTGTTTATAGCACCACCTAATTAAGAAACAAAAGTTTTCCTGTAGTGGAACAAAGACAACTTAAACAAACTTAAAATACACATGGAAAAATAAAATCTATAACTTATCTTTTCACATGTAAGAATAGCAGCAGCCTCTGTACTACTTACACATTGGGACAGGACTCAGGAGGACTGTGTGTGTGTGTGTGTGTGTGTGTGTGTGTGTGTGTGTGTGTGTGTGTGTGTGTGTGTGTGTGTGTGTGTGTGTGTGTCTCACTAGACCCGAATGCTCTCATTAGATAAAAGGTTACACAGGACCCAGACACTACGGCTGCGCTAAAATTATTTCAGCTTGCTACCCCCTGAGGTGGCGAGCTGCATTGAACGAAAAGTGATCCATTTATTTGCCCAAATGGGACTTTTTGCATCACATCCATTAGTTTAGTCAGGTTTAGCCGCTTTGCGCTACAAAACCCGACCTCTATGGGTGTGATAGGTACAATAGAAAAGATCAACTGAATATCACCCGCGATCTCCCATCACTTTAGATGGGAGATCAGATGCGATATAACAATTGAATAACACCTTTTATTTGAACTAAGAGGTCTATTTACTAAACCTTGGCTGGAGATAAAGTGGTCGGAGATAAAGTACCAGCCAATCAGATCCTAATTGCCATTTTTCAAACCTAGCCTGTGACATGGCAGTTAGGAGCTGATTGGCTGATACTTTATCTCAATCTACCTTACCTCCATCCAAGGCTTAGTAAATAGACCCGTGAGTCTTGTAAACAAGGATGACACCATCAGTATTGAATGTAACAACAGAGGTGCAATTGATCTGTCCTATAGTACTAAGCACCATGGACGATCCAAGCACATTGAAATCAAATATAACTTTATCCATGAGCTGTAGAGAGTGCATCTGTTGCTGTGGTCTGTATACTGTAGTTAGTAAGAAGAACCCTACTGATGTGTCCCACAAAAGGGACTACAGTACATCACAAACTCTAGTCTTGTTCCTGAAGAGTTGTGGACTAGACTATATATGAAAATATTGATATGTTCTTAATAGTGATGAGCGGGTTCGGTTTCTCGGAAACCGAACCCCCCCGAACTTCACCCTTTTTACACGGGTCCGAGCCATACTCGGATTCTCCCGTATGGCTCGGTTAACCCGAGCGCGCCCGAACGTCATCATCCCGCTGTCGGATTCTCGCGAGATTCGGATTCTATATAAGCAGCCGTGCGTCGCCGCCATTTTCACACGTGCATTGAGATTGATAGGGAGAGGACGTGGCTGGCGTCCTCTCCGTTTATATACTACAGTTGATCTGATTGCTTAGCTTATTGTGGGGAGGATTGGGGAGCAGCTGTTAGGAGGAGTACAGTGCAGAGTTTTGCTAATAGTGACCACC